>NC_050068.2:161005559-161340008 GCF_009764565.3 Dermochelys coriacea
AATAGTAATCTTCAGACAGAAATTAGATGGCGGTCACTTCAGTGTGGTATGTTTTGTTTTTGTGGAGTTTATTGCTCTGTACCTTCAGGTTAGCAGATGTCATATTACTATATCTATATTTTCAGGCTAACTGATCTGGAGTGAAACAGAATGGCTATAAAACAGACCAAGCAAGAGTTTGATTCGATCCAGCAGCTTTTCTGGTGAACTCTGTGGTTTTCCACTTGGAATCCACAAAGTTGTGGATACATTCTTTACTCTCTCCAAGGTATTTCATGCATGTGTATAAGTATCCTGTAACAGGATAAGCATCAGGGACTAATCATTATCAAACACTTCTACACTGTATTGAAATAGACAGTCAAAACCTTGAACTATGGAAAGCAGTTATCGTAGTTAAATGTGTCAGACGTGACTCAAAAGTCTCCTTCCTTTCTGAAGATATTACTTCATTCATTTTAACCACATTTGTAAATGGCCTGGAGTGAAGAGATACTGTTTGGGGAATTCCAAACTCTGTTTTACATAGCTGGAATGTTCAGGAATAGCTGCACTGCATTCCACATTGATACATAATCCAAGTTATAGATTTGAATAAAGACATGGTATTTTTCCAAAAAATAAAAAATGTTATTGGTCAGAAGCATATTATATTTGGAGCTAATAATAATAAAAACATTTTTGGCTGGTCCTTCTGTGGAATAGCTAATTTAGGGCTATAACCTGCCATCAGATCGGCGGGTTAGAACTTAAAATAAGTAGCAGCTAAAATGACTTATCTGTGTTGCATGTGGAAATGTGACTTCTCAACACAATTCCATGCTCTAAAGAGGGTTTTCCACTGCTTCTGTCATACTGCTCCATTGGTCCCTGTGAATCTCCAATCAAGGGACACTGTTAGGTCAAAAAGGGAGGTTTGTTACCTACCAACAATATTGATTTTACTACTTCAAAATTTGTGCAGCTTAGCTTTGTCTTATAAAAAGGATGCACATCTCCTAGATGGATTAACTACTGCTTAAGGACTGCTGCAGAGGTCGAGAAACAAGCATCTGTTCGCACATACAGATGTTAAGGGCATAAAGCATTCATTGATAGTTTTGACGGCAGAGAGTCCTGTGGCACCATATAGATTAACAGACATACTGGAGCATAAGCTTTCGTGGGCGAATACATGCATCTGACGAAGTGGGTATTCACCCACGAAAGCTTATGCTGCATGTATTCACCCACGAAAGCTTATGCTTCAATATGTCTGTTAGTCTATATGGTGCCACAGGACTCTGCTGCTTTTACAGAACCAGACTAACATGGTTACCTTTCTGATACTTGATAGTATTGAGTTCACCATAGATAGGGTCATTCAAGAGCCTACAAAATCAGGTCATTAGCTTGTAAAAGATGTCTTAAGAATGATCACATATGTCTCCATTCTCAGTTACTACCTTCCTCATGCCAACGCTCTGACATGTTGTATCCCGAAAAGAAAAGAATTTTGTAAAAATTGTTTTTGCTGAAAATTTTCTTTTGGAAGCTTTTCAGGCTGGTCGTCAAAATTTTTTTGTTTGTTTTCTGTTGAAAATGAATTTGTGTGTGTGTAAATTTCCATTTTGTCAAAAAGCCATTTTCTATTCAAAAAAACATTGAGGGAAAGTTGTCAACCAGCTCTACTTGAAGCACAAATTTAAATTAAAAAAGAAAAATACTTTAAATATAGCTTCCAAAGAATTTACTATTTAATATATTTTCAAAAATGGAATTTACTAAAATTTCTGGACAAAATTCACAGGTGTTAGGTGGTATTAGACACCCCTGTCTGACTTCCACCACTACTGCTGTGAAAATCAGTATATATTGGTGTAATTTACATTCTGAGGAGCTGGAGGAAGGTGTAAATTATATCAATTTGTATTCCCTTATAGGATGGTTGAGTGGGTGTAAGGAGATCTGACTGGGGGATTATAGGGTGTTCTGATTTATGTATCACTTCTGAATTTGGTCGTCTGGTTCTATATTGTTGTTTTACTCACTCCCGTCATTTAGAATGATGAAATCTCATTTGAATAGTGTAAATTGATAGGGTCGATGAGTGGTTTCAACCTTTTTTTCATTTGTGGACTCCTAAAAAATTTCAAATGGAGGTGTGGATCCCCTTGAAAATCTTAGACATAGTCTGCAGAATCCCAGGGGTCCATGGTCCACAGGTTAAAAACCACTGGTGTGGATGAAGCAGCTGCCTCTGCAATGAATATATTTCATCCAGCATATTCCCTCTGCACTGTTTTATTCTTGAGGTTTCTAGAGTTCAGGGATTACGACAAAAGAAACAAAAATTAAAATGGTTTTACTCAACCACAAAAGAAACAGAAAATCCCCAGCCAGCGTTATACAACTCAATGTGGAGATCTGCCTTTTCCATTCAAGAAAGCCAACTGGACTAGAAGAGCAGGGATGTTTGTAGGTGGCACATTGGCTGAGTCTGCCCAAACTATTCCTGATTTATAAATTTTGATTTATTAACACTCCTAGGATTCCAATTCTGGGATTTTCTCAAGCAGACACTATTAATTGTCATGAACTGTGTCATGTGAGGAATTTACCTCTTGCAAAATATTCCTTTGAGGTGCCTGGTAGTCACTTTTCAGTTCTGGAGCAGTATCTCACAAGCCTATGTGGAAAGAGAAGAGTCTCATTTACTCACTGGAATCCATAACCATTGCTTCTGGCTCTGGAACATTATTCTGTACAGAACAGCTATTTTTCTTTCTTTCATGGATTCCGAAATATATTAAATCATTTTCTTCTCCTTCTGAGCCTTGCACATGGTAACTAAGTCAGGGTGAAATCCTGGCCCCAATGAAGTGAATGGCAAAAATCTCATTGACTACAATAGGTGAGGACTTCACCCCTGAACTTTAAGAGTACTAGAAAAGGACGTAATTCACCTTCGAGTGCAGTAGTGAAGTGAAAATTGCACCCCCTGCATCAGCAGAACAACTATGTGAAACTATGGCTGTGAAAAAAGCTAATGCGGTTTTGGGATGCATCAGGAGAGGCATTTCCAGTAGGGATAAGGAGGTTTTAGTACCATTATACAAGGCACTGGTGAGACCTCACCTAGAATACTGTGTGCAGTTCTGGTCTCCCATGTTTAAAAAGGATGAATTTAAACTGGAGCAGGTACAGAGAAGGGCTACTAGGATGATCCGAGGAATGGAAAACTTGTCTTATGAAAGGAGACTTAAGGAGCTTGGCTTGTTTAACCTAACTAAAAGAAGGTTGAGGGGAGATATGATTGCTCTCTGTAAATATATCAGAGGGATAAATACAGGAGAGGGAGAGGACTTATTTTAGCTCAGCACCAATGTGGACACAAGAACAAATGGGTATAAACTGGCCACCAGGAAGTTTAGACTTGAAATTAGACGAAGGTTTCTAACCATCAGAGGAGTGAAGTTTTGGAATAGCCTTCCAAGGGAAGCAGTGGGGGCAAAAGATCGATCTGGTTTTAAGATTCTACTCGATAAGTTTATGGAGGAGATGGTATGATGGGATAATGTGATTTTGGTAAGTAATTGATCTTTAAATATTCGGGGTAAATAGGACTAATCCCCTGAGATGGGATATTAGATGGATGGGATCTGAGTTACCCAGGAAAGAATTTTCTGTAATATCTGGCTGGTGAATCTTGCCCATATGCTCAGGGTTTAGCTGATTGCCATATTTGGGGTCGGGAAGGAATTTTCCTCCAGGGCAGATTGGAGAGGCCCTGGAAGTTTTTCGCCTTCCTCTGTAGCATGGGGCACGGGTCACTTGAGGGAGGCTTCTTTGCTCCTTGAAGTCTTTAAACCACGATTTGAGGACTTCAGTAGCTCAGACATAGGCGAGGTTTTTCATAGGAGTGGGTGGGTGAGATTCTGTGGCCTGCGCTGTGCAGGAGGTCGGACTAGATGATCAGAATGGTCCCTTCTGACCTTAGTATCTATGAATCTATGTCACTTAGGGCATTCACTTACCAAGGAAGAGGAGCTTTAATTTCTGGCAGTAGCCATATGCTCCAATTACACAGCTGCTGGTCTCATACAGGCTGTCCAGGGGATGTGCTGAATCATCACATCTCCTGGGTACTCTAGCCTTGTCTTGCTGTACACACTGCCTTACCAGTGCCAGCTAGATCTAGGTGCCCAGATAGAGTGAGGTTAGCCTGGATTCCATTGGCAGATGCTGATAGAATCTAGGGATTGCATACAGCTCCACATTTTAAAAGTGCTCAAATGTCTTAAAATAGATTCCTGTAAAATATGGCACATGCAGACTGCATGATTGTGTGGTAGGATTTAAAGGCTTTACTGGCACTCATTTGGACTGATTTGTATAACTCACTCTTGGATTCACCTCTGTGAATAATGGTAATGATCCCAAAGTCCTCATGCTAATAAAACCTCTGTACAATACCACATCATATTATTCACTACATTATACATGTATGTTCTTAAGTAAAATTTACACTGCTGTCTACCATTCATAGCTTTTCATATTATCTCATACTTACATATTTATGAAGTGTAAGTTTTTGTATTGCTGTTTGACTATGCCCTTTTGAAGGGGTGATAAGAGGCTGTTCCCAAAGTGTAATTATCAGCTGGAAGCGGGCTGTTGAATAAAATTCCACCATCCCTCTCTCTATAACTGGCTGTTTTGTGGTGTTCCTTTAATATGATCATTGCCTTCAATGGAGCTATACCAATTTACACCAGCTGAGAATCTGGCCCATGAAATTTAGCAGGTCAGTTTTCATATACCAAGGATTCCATTATGGTTAATGATGAATATAGATGCAACAAGCTGGAGTTTACATAGTACACATTTTGCAGATAGCTATTGTGGGCTAAATTCACCCCTGGTATAACTGCATGCTTTGACTTGACAAAAACAATCACTGACAGAATACAACTCTAAATTATACTAAGGGCTAAATTTGACTCTGAGTTTCAGTACATATAGCTCAGAGTGGAATTTGGGCCTAAATCTGAGTTCATCTGTTAAACTGAATGGCAGGACATACTGTCTTACTTTGTTTTAGTGGAGTGAATAGAACCTGCATCTAGGTAAGCATAATGTGCCAATTTGTGAAAAAATAATTTATGCTCTCATCATGAAGGGAAAGATTGCACAGGGAAAACACCTACTAATGTAGCAGTAGGTGAGTAGACCCTCTAGAGTAGAGGGAAGACTTTGTGAAATAACTAAGAGTTTATTATTGTATACATTAAATAGTCTAATCCTTTTGATATGACTATAAAAGGGAAAACAATTTAATCACATCTGTTCATATTTCCAAGACTCTTTGGTGTATGCATACAACTTCAAGATATTCCAGTTGGAGTTGCAAGTATGAATAGAAAGGGTAGTAGACTATAGTTTATATCGTTCTTCAAATACAGAATTTACATATTATTGGAAAGGAGTATGACAGTAAAAATGCATATCCAGGTTTGGTTGATTGCATTCTGTGCCATCATTTTAATTTTTCTCATTGGAGTTTCAATGGACCTGAACATCACTGTGGAATTTGTCTCCCTTAATTTAGTATCTAATGAACAAATCCTACTTTGTTATGTTCTGTATATGTGCTTGTAAAACAAAGTGAGTGAAACTTTGTGTAAACTAGGGACACCTGGAACTATAAGAATTTTGCTGAAGTACAGTTAATATAAAGAACTGCTCTGTAGACACTAAAATATGCTATGGCTCACCTATTCAGGAAAACACTTAAGCACATATTTAACTTTAAGTATGTCCTTAAGTCCCATTAACTTGGGACTTACATACATGCTTAAAGTTAGGCATATGTTTATGTGATTTCCTGGACAGAGATGCTTTCCTGAATCCAGCCTTTAGAGCTTGTTACTGCAAGGTGCTGAGCAACCTCTGGGAGTGCTCAGAACCATTCAGGATCAGGTCTTTAAACTAGAGCAGGGATTGGCAACCTTTGGCACATGACCCGTCAGGGAAATCCGCTGACGGGCTGGGCCGGTTTGTTTACCTGCAGCGTCTGCAGGTTTGGTCGATTGCAGCTCCCACTGGCCGCAGTTCGCCGTTCCAGGCCAAAGGGGGCTGCTGGAAGCAGCAGCCAGCACATCCCTCAGCCCACGCCACTTCCCGCAGCCCCAGTTGGCCTGGAACGGTGAACCGCGGCCACTGGGAGCCGCAATCGGCCGAACATGCGGACGCTTCTGGTAAACAAACCGGCCCGGCCCACCAGCAGATTTCCCTGATGGGCCACTTACCGAAGGCTGCCGATCCCTGAATTAGAGGCATGCTTAACAAAGATTACAGTGCAAAATATACAGCTAAGGGCAGGCCCTTTGACTGATTGTGACGCACAAACCTGACATGCATGAAATTTGGGGGGGGGGGGGAATTCTGACAAAAAAATACTGTCTGATTCAGAAAGTTAGTACCAGATGTCTGAAATTTCTATATCCAACCAGTAAAGGTGGAAGTGAAATGATTTAAATAATGGTTTTATTTTTTGGGGGAAAGAAAACAAGAAATATAATGAAGGGTTTTTTTAGGCAATGATTTGCTTAGGTAGAAATACAAAGTTGTGCTTTCTGTAGTCTGGGATCTAGAAGGCCACCATTTCTGGCCCGATGAAGCTGTAAATGGTTATCCAGGTCAGAATTCAGACTGCTGTGACAGATATGGCATTTTCTTGCCATGCCCTTGAGAGAATTTATTGAATTAAGTTTAAATATCTTTGTGGTCCACTGGAGGATTTTGAAGGACAGACATCTACCAGAGCCCAAGGTGGAGTTGAGGTGACGTCTGGCAAACTTTTTAGCAAGTGTGTTTTCTTGTTTTTAATACGTTTTCTCAGTAATACATTTATTCTTAAGGTGAAAATGCTTGCTTAGTGCTGCATGGTAACATAACTGAGGGTGTCATGGGAGTCTCTACTCACTATCGGAGCACCTTCTGCTGGCCGTGTCTGGGGATTAGCTTGGCGAGCCCAGCACCCTCTTCTTGCAGTTCCTCAGTCTGCTGTCTCACTCTGTTGCCTCTCTTGCTCCTCAGGAGCTGCCACACCTCATCTTCATGGCTTAGCCCTCCAGCCAAGTCACAAATAGTCCTCCCCTTCCAGGGTACTATTAAGGTCTTCCCACCATCTCAGATCGTCATTAAATGCCCTGGCTGAACCACTCCATTAGTAGCCAGAAAAAATGGACACATACAGTCTTCAAGTTCACTGCCCAGATTGTACCTCTCATTCAGTGGCTGTTAGGGGAACCCAGCCTTTCCCTCTACTTTGGGTTCCAGACCAGAAATCCTGTTTCCAGTAGCCAAGGTCTGTACGAGCACAAACCTTTCTTTCGCTCCTCTGGACTCCTTCCTACTTTGCCTGTCCCAGGCTCTTATTTTCCTTTCCTTTTAGCCAAACCCCTATCTCCTGGATTGGATAGGGAAACCCTTCCTCTTGAGTCCAAATTCTTTTCTCTCCCTTGTTCCAGGGAGAGTGACTGCAGTCTCTTTTCTCCTACTAGCTTCCTATATTTATAGAAGCCCCACCTGTTCCTGCACAGGTGACCTTCCCTTACTTAGAGCTCTCCGGTCTGCCTAAATATTCCCCGATTTGCAGCCTAATAAGTTCATTGGCTCACCTAGTCAACCCCTTTAGGGTTAATGTGAGTGTGAGGAGCATGCCCTATCACAGCAGACAATACGCTAGGTATAAAGTCTGGAGAGAAAGCAAAGTGAAGTTGTTGGTCTTTTAGGCAGTCAGTCTTGCTGGGAATATCACAGTGCAGGCTGGGAAGTGTGCAGCCTGGAAACCCCCTGGTTAGGAGGGAGAGAGACATGGGTCTCTGCCCAACAGAGGTGATGACTGACCTGCGACTGACAAATGTTTCACTGACAGAAGTGCCAGTGTGGACAGTGCTATGTCAGTAGGAGACTGTCTCCCCCCGAAATAGTTACAGCCAGTCATTGGGGGTTGTTTAATTATTCTGGCATAGAGCAGCTATCCAGGAAACCTTACAGTGGCACAGCTTCATTGGTACAGCTGTGCTGCTGTAAGGTCCATAGTATAGACATAGCCATAGAGTGGGTGCCTTTGGTGGACCACAAGTGGGGAATTCAGGTGCAGTGGCCCTGAACTGTGACATATGTTGTTGAAACAGCAACCTTCATTTGGGAGCATTGCTACAGACGAGTGCCTTAAAGACGAAAAATATAAAATTGCCATAACCTTTCCATGTTTCAAACTCAGACTGAACAAACATTTTCTTTGATTTCCATTTTGATTTATAAATTTCTCCCACCCTCTCTTTTGTAAAGAATTCTCTGTTCTGGTGTCTAGATGTAGCGTGAAAGAGTACCAGCATAACCCAGTCAGTTTTACCAAGCTACTGCCCCAGGCTGTTTGCTCCAGTAAATTAAGCTCTGATGCTATGTCTAAGATGGGCTTGCAGGGTTCAGGCAAAGAGGTTGTGTAGTTGCAATATAAACGTTCTGGCTCAGGCCACAGCCCGAGCCTGGCACCCTCCCATCTCTCAGGTTCCTTGAGCCTGGTCTCCAGCCTGACACCAACATCTATACCACAATTAAACAGCCTGTTGCTTTGAGCCCTATGAGGCTGAGTCGGCTGGCACAGGCTGGCTGTAGGTTTTTAATTGCAGTGTAGACATACCCTAGGAAGTCTGGTGATCCTGTTCCAAAAGTACTAAACTGATTCCTGTCATATTTTTCCCATATAGAGTGAAGCCCACATATGTTAATAACAGGTAAATTAGTGAACAGATGTATTTAAATTCTTTACCAATGGCCAGATTTTTAAAGATATGTAGGTGTCTAAAGATGCAGATAGGAGCCTAGTGAGATTTACCAAGGGTCTAAGAGATTATTTCCTATTTAATTCAATTGGAGTTAGACACCTAGGTGCTTTTGAAAATCCCATGAAGCACCTATCTGTATATTTAGGCACCTAAATACCTCTAAAAATTGCCCCCAAATCTTATTTTATGGGCTAAATTGAGGCAACTTTTTTGTGCATATATGGTAAAGGAGATGGGCAAGTTAGGCAAAACCCTTAACCAGGCTCTTTCCACCCAAACCTGCAAAATTCACACGCTGCAGATCCTCCCTGGTCAGATCCATGAAGTGGCATTCTAGTTTGGTATCTGATGGGCATGTTCAGCTGTTTATCGTGGATACTCCCTGTCCATTTTCTCTACATCTCCCATTAGCCTCGCTCACTATGATTTTAGGCCTGCAAGGTGCAGAACACCTAAACATCCCATTGACTTAAATGGTAGTTGCACTTCCCAAGAGCAAATAAGCACCTTGCAGGGAGAGGGTCGCAAATGTTTTCAGATCTTATCTTTGTTAGCAATTCAGTCACAATACCTGACTAAGTCTGGCTATCTTCCTAAAACCTGAATGAAATATTTCAAAATAGATTGGGGAAATAATATGTATTTGCGTGTCAGGCAAACCTGCATTGCTTTGGGCTGACAAAAATAAGCGCTGATACAGCAAAACTAAATTTTCTTTGATAATTTTTCACATTTTTCCAATGGCTGTAAAAACGATGAACATGACGACAGAGGGAGTGAAATAAAAATCTCACAATTTATACAACTCTAATATTTTAATATGACATTTTGAGATCTTAAAGTTTTCATCCCATAAAACACATTGGATAATGCTGCTGATGTTTGAAAAGGAGTTTGCAGTTGAAAAAGGAGTTCAATAATTAACTTTTAAAAAAAAAAGTTAAATTGCACATCTGTTTTGCATGTATTTGTACCAACACTTCAAATCACTTGGGAGAGAAATCTCCAAAGAACACAATCACTCCAACAACCTGTTTGATCTTTCATGGCTAGCTGGGGAAACTGCGCCAATGGTTCACCTAATTGTAAATGTTGCTTGCATTGGGCTTTCCGAATTGGATCTTAAAGTTTACTAATCCAATTCCCATTGACTTCAGTGGGAGTAAGGTTGGGCCTTCTGAGTAATAAAGGGAAAATTCACTAAGGGCCAAATTCTGATACTCAGTGTGATTAAAGGTAATACCTTATTCCACAAGTGGTCCCATTAAGGTGCAACACAATGAATCAAGGTATCAGCCTTTGGCCGTGACAAGTAAATAGAAGCCCGAGTCTCAAATTCTCTTAGCTGTAAGAACAGTATTATTAATAATATCATCGTGTCACTTTAAAAGACAAAAAGGAGTTCAAGAATCTAAAGGAATCACTCTGCATGGGAAATGGGAATTTTCCAGGCTTCTAAGGGAAAACAGATAAAATGAGGTATCTTTTGCTTTAAATGAAACTAAAATTATGTTTTTGCATTTTGTTTTCTTACTACAAACCATGACTCTTTATAGCTAATGTTCCTGTTATTGAGCAATATGTAATTTTAGATGAGACATTACTTTAAAAAAATTTATCTAAATAATACTATCAATCATATATTGGGAATTTCAAAAGTTCTGCATTTTAAAATGCTATTGAACTAGATGATGGGCCAGAGCCCCAGCTCTGTAGGTGGGCACAGCTCCACTGAAGCAATGCTTATTTATATCAGCTGAGGATCTGCCCCAATTACATTGCATCTATGTTGCAGGGGAAGAAGAAATTCTGGAGCAACTCTGCCCTATATTAAGAATACCAGTGCTATATAATTAGAGCCTAATCCTGCAGTTCTTATTCAGGGAGAATTGCCCATTAAGTTCAAAGGAGAATTTTCCTGAATAAGGAACACAGGTTCAGCCCCTGAGATTGTTTTCTCCTTTAAGAAATAAACCTATGGAACCAATAATATCTTACTTACAGCATCAGTTATATTTGCTATAGGGGGGAAAAGAACTTACTTCTCCAGAAAAGAAAATAGAGTCCTATTGAAAATATAAGCATATAGACTCTTATGATTTTGTTTTCTTGTTTGTGCAGCTGCCCTGGGGTTTGAACTGGTAAACACATTGGTCTCTTAAAGGACATGATTCAGACTGTCCCAGATCCAGCAGCTCATATCCAGGTAATTTTTCTGTTGACTGTAAGTCTTTAAATGTTCAGAAAATAATAATGTTAAGGATTGTATTTTTGTATTACATGCCTTCTGTATGGCTTTAAATTATAACAATTTACCGTTCTTTCATTCCTTTATATTTGTATGTCGTCAAATACTTCACAATATTAACTTTTTTTTGGGGTACTTGTTCCAAAGACTGAAATAGGCTTCAGTTGGTCCTATCACATTGAATTTTGAGGATAAGTTTCTGTGGATTATAGAGCTGTGCTTTTTTTGCTTAAAAATTCATGATGTTCAATAAGTGAATCCACCTGGAAAATACAAAGCTCACACAGCACAGATCCTGTTCCATTGAAGTAAATGGCAACACTTCCAATGACATTATGGCAGCAGATATGCACATAACATAGAAAACAAAGCAAACCAAAAACCCATAAAAAAGAGTAGATTCTTAGTTGTATATAAATCAGTGAGAGTTTGGCCACTAACTTCAGTGGGATGGGATGTAGTCCAAAATGCAACATTGCTTTTCTACATCTTGAAAATGGTAATATTTTTTGAGCTCCACTGTGTACATCATATTCGAGCCCAAAGCATTTTCTTACCCTTCTATCATGGAAGAGATAATATTTATCTAAGTAGACTTACAAATGTAGTCAACTGCTGTATTATTAAGAACACTACATTTCTGGAAATAGAACATATGCAGTACTGCACCACTTGAGCCCAACAAGCTAACATTGAATACTGTATTTCTGCCTATTATATCATTTTAAAGGCCTTGTTTGGGAAGAGTTTCATAACTGCGTCAGAAATGACAGGCTAAAGAACACTGCTGGAACTGTCATTGCCAGTAAAGAAATACATCCACACCAGTGTCAAAAGTCTACTGATATTTATTTACATCCAATACTTTAAGACTCTGTTGTTTAGGTTATCACTGCTCCAGCCACCGAAAGATATCACTTGAAAAATAAAATTGCAGCAGTAAGAGAAATAGATTGACTATGTAGTTTGATGCTGAGCTGATTTTAAATGAAATGTAATGTTTCTTTTGATATCCAGTTCTGAGTATTAAAATCTTCTGGGTTTTATTTGTATCTTAACATTGGGTTTTACAGTATTTGATTCAATTTCTTCTGTTTGCTTGGTTGTATTCTTATAGTTCTGTTAGCTTTTTTACCTTTTGTTGAGTTCCTACTCAGTCAACTGAAAAATACTAGTCAGCAGCCACAATATAGAATAACTACACTTCTGAAATTTATTTTTATTGAGTTGCAAGTTAAAACAAAAGTATATGGCTGTGGGAAAAGCCACTTTTCACAGTCGTCTTGTATTCAGATATTTTTAAGGAATATGAGCAGTAAAATATTGATGTGCAAAATAATCTGATATGAAAATGGTAACAATTCAAATATTTTTAAGGCATCAAATATATTTTTGCAGAGTGTTGGTATTTTCAGAGCCAAAGATAACACCAAAAAGAACTGAATTTCACATATTTTGCCAAAAATGGCATCAGAAGCAGTTTTTTTCACACTGAGAATTGAATTTCAAAGGGGTGGGAGGTGTGGGGGTTGTGTTTGTGTGTGAGTTTTGTGGCAAGTCTAATAATGAATGCTTCTGATGGGCTGGCAATTGCAATCAACCATTTTTCCTATGTGTATAGAAAACACACAACCTAGATCCTACATCTTCCAGCAACAGTTACTAGGCTTTTTATAAACTAAATTTGAACCAGGTCTGAGACATGTCCATATCCAACTATGCTCCAAAAACACTTACTATAGACACAGAAGACTTATGTTATTCTTTCAACCTAGCACTACTGAGTAAGCAAACTGTATAGTTATAGGAGTAAGAAATGGAGTCTGTTTGTAGCAGCAAAAAATGTCCAAATGTTAATATATAACCAATTTCTGCAAGTATTTTAGCCAATCCATGTGCTTATCATGTTTGAAGTGGAGGGGAGAGAATTAAATCATTAATAATTAAAAAAAAAACCAACTTCAGATCCTCCACATTAATGATAGAATATACTTTTGTATAAACATATTCTCCAAAAAATAAAACTAGGGGATGATCCATTGGTCAAGACTTTAAAAATGGACTAGATGAATTACCTAAAATATACCACAGGGAGCAATCATGTATTGGCAGGGGAATAAAATAACTGGCCTAATATGTCTTATTTTTAATCTCTAATTTCTATTCTTTCAGAGGGCTAGAGTAATTTGGCTTCATTTAGTCATTGCTATAGTGTTGTTCAGTTGTAGCTATTACTTTATCTCACTGAATGTGTGCTCATATACTTCTGGAGAAAATACTCATTCATGCACATTTAAAATTGCAACATTGAAGTTCACTTTCCAGGAATATCTACATGACTACAATTTGTACATTTGTTAATAGTGAAAACAAAAGGAGAGCATGTATGGCCAGTGTGAATATTTGTAGACATTTCATTGCAATAAGAGTGACTATTTTTTCATTATGTGATCTTTTACATTAGATATACAGAAAAAAGCCCCAGTTACCAAAGAAAAAAAAAATCAATCATTTTCACTGTTGTATTACCTAGAAGATAATAAGGTGATAAGTAACAGTCAGGATGGATTTGTCAAGAACAAATCATGTCAGATCACCTCCTAATAGCATTCTTTGACAGGGTAACAGCCTTGTGAATGGAGGGAAGCAGTAAATGTAGTATATCTTGACTTTAGTAAGGCTTTTGATACTGTCTCGCATGATCTTCTCAGAAACAATTTAGATGGAGCTACTATAAGGTGGGCACATAACTGTTGGAAAACAGTTCCCAGAAAGTAGTTATCAATGGTTCACAATTAAGCTGGAAGGGCATAATGAGTGGGGTCCCACTGGGATCAGTCCTGGGTCTGATTCTGTTCAATATCTTCATCAATGATTTTGAGGGTGGGTCTGGGCTCCAGCCCAGGGACCCTAATAGTATCAGCTATGGTAGCTGACCTTTTAGAAACATGACATGTACAATTCCCTGGGCTACTTCCCCCACAGCAGCCCTCACTTCCTCAAACTCCACTTCACCCTTACCTCAGGGCCTCCTTCCTTATGCCTGATATGGTGTGTACTACTCAGTCTCTCCAACAGCACAACTTCCTCACACAGCTCCTGACATGCACACCCACCTGACTGGTTGGGAGGCTTTTAACTAGTTTCAGCCAGCCCCTGATTGGCTTCAGGTGTCCCAATCAACATAGCCTTCTCCCTGCCTTCTGAAAAGTTCTTAATTGGCCCCAGGTGTCTTAACTGACCTGGAGCAGCTTCCATTTCACTTAACCTGGTACCAGGGATTTATTTAGCCTGAAGCTAATATATCTATCTCCCACTACTTTTCTATAGCCATCTGGCCTTGCCCCGTCACACATTCTATGCTACCCTTACTTCTGTGCTGGTACTGGCGGCAGCTCTGCCTTCAGAGCTGGGCTTCCACCCAGCAGCCGCCCCT
The DNA here is from genome assembly GCF_009764565.3 of Dermochelys coriacea. NCBI lineage: Eukaryota > Metazoa > Chordata > Testudines > Dermochelyidae > Dermochelys > Dermochelys coriacea. Next base: position 161,020,081 of record NC_050068.2, read on the forward strand.
CTCCAGCTGCCCATCTCTGAAGGCAGCGCCACCACCACCAGCAGCACAGAAGTAGTAGCAGTTCTGCAATCCCCCCCCCCCCATAACCGTGTGACCCCCCCAACTCCTTTTGGGTCAGGACCTCTACAATTACAACATGATGAAATTTCATATTTAAATAGCTGAAATAATGAAATGTATTATTTTTAAAATCCTGTGACCATGAAATTGACCAAAGTGGACTGTGAATTTGGTAGGGCCCTACTCATATGGGTAAAGTTAATCATGTTCATAACTGTTTACAGGAGTGGGACCTTAGTTTGCCATTTAGACAGAGTTATTACTGGCAAATAAGTAGTGCTTAGTCATATGAGATTGGTGTAATAGGTAACTATCAACAATAAAGATGTTTATTTGATTTAAAATCAAGAAATTCTCTTGATTCATAAAGCTTCAATTAATACAAAGGAATTCATGTTGGACAGTCATTTGTAGAGTTTTTGATTTGTTGAAAATCTTGTGGTACCATGCCCAAGCGTTTATGACAAAGCTTGAGTGCCCTGACTCTTCCAAAATGATTTTGCTGTAGGAGGATTGTGTGCTGAAAAGATGATGACATCCAGTACTGTTTGAAAGAGCACTGGTTTCCTTTATATTTTATTCCTGGAAGTGGGATATTGTTTTCAGTTGGAGCTGTAAGGAATTAGATGCAAAATATGATATAAAAGATGATTTTGTCCATGGTACTACATAATCAAGATGTGTTTTGGTATTAACAGAATATCAGGATTGGGCACCGTCAGCTGAGTTTGAGGACTAGCCAGCACAGCCTCCCAGCAGATTAATGATCTCAGCTGGGTTGTCGTAGGACAGCCTGATTGGCCAGCCCTCACCCCACTCATTGGCCAAAGGGAACCAGTAAGCCTGCTTTTAAGCTCAGAAGTTGCTGGCTGCTTAATGCTTTGGCCTACAGCTGTGATTGTGGTTGCTCCTGTCCTGCATTAGCTTCTGCCTTCCTCTGGTCCTGCTCCAGCCTTTGCTCCTACTCTGACCCTTGCCTCTGGTTCCTGAGTGGGGTTCTGACTCCTGGCTCTGGTTTCCAGCTCCCTCGGCCTTGTTCTAACTATTGAGCTGGATTACCAGTGCCCAGGCCTGACACAGAAGAGTTTTTAAACTCAATCAAAAGTTCCCTTGTGCCATATGTATTAAGGTTCAAATCCAGAAAAGGCAGCATTAGTATTAGCTTTTTATGGAGTGAAAATATGGAACATGGAAAACATGGAATGTTCTTTTTCTCAGAGAAGCAGAGCCTTTCCTCTGCTTGGTGTAGTTGTTTTCCTTCGCAACAAGTGGATATCTCACTGTTTAGCATTTAAGGGTGGAGAAGCTAAACAAGGAGCCAAGTAAGGGTTTTTTTTTAAAAAAAAAAGATTTTTAACTTAACAGTATAGCTATTCATATCCAAAAGAGAGGTTATGGATGTTTTCAGAAAGGTCAGAGCTTAACTTATCTCTTTGCAAGGGCAAGACTAATTGCCATTTACATAGGTTTTTACTTGACTTTTTTGCTTTACTATTCATTAAAAACAAGTACTTGTAACAGTAGTCATAGCAACACATTGTGCAAATGCTACCTCAGATGAGCATGGCTTGTTTTTAAAGGAAAATACTTATAAAACACCAATAGTTAAAATAAAAGCTGTATTTTTTTAAGAGCCAAATTCTGTTTTCAGCAACCTGGCCTGCAAATGTCTGGTGTTTTTCTGGCTGCCTGGATATGATCCATTCAACATGTTTCACTGCTGTGGGGGAATTTCTGGAGTCATATTTCAAGAAAGATATTTAAGTCCTTTCTCTCTTTCCTGCAGGATCCTCTAATTTGGATCCCTCACTTGGTTTTCTGAGGACAGAAGTTATGGATATGTAATAATGGGGTTACTCCATTTATTGTGATAGATCCCCAGCTGGTGTAAATGGGTGAAGATCCACTAAAGTCAGAGCAAGGTTGACTTGCATCAGCTGTGGGTCTGGCCCACGTATGTCTACATGGTTCAAAATTTTCTTTTTGTTGGATGATAAAACAAGAAGAGAGGGATAAATGTTTTGGGTGGGGGGAAACGTTTATTTTTGATGTTTTGTTCTTGGTACTTTTGAGCTGTGATCTTCAGAGTAGTCATTATCAGATGCAGGATTCACTGACATCTGAAAAGTTCCAATGTAGTAGACAGGTTTCAGAGTAGCAGCCGTGTTAGTCTGTATTCGCAAAAAGAAAAGGAGTACTTGTGGCACCTTAGAGACTAACAAATTTATTGGAGCATAAGCTTTCGTGAGCTACAGTTCACTTCATCGGATGCATTTGGTGGAAAAAACAGAGGGGAGATTTATATACACACACAGAAAACATGAAACAATGGGTTTATCATACACACTGTAAGGAGAGTGATCATTTAAGATAAGCCATTACCAGCAGCGGGGGGGGGGGGAAAGGAGGAAAACCTTTCATGGTGACAAGCAAGGTAGGCTATTTCCAGCAGTTAACAAGACTATCTGAGGAACAGTGGGGGGTGGAGAAATACCATGGGGAAATAGTTTTACTTTGTGTAATGACTCATCCATTCCCAGTCTCTATTCAAGCCTAAGTTAATTGTATCCAGTTTGCAAATTAATTCCAATTCAGCAGTCTCTCGTTGGAGTCTGTTTCTGAAGCTTTTTTGTTGAAGGATAGCCACTCTTAGGTCTGTGATCGAGTGACCAGAGAGATTGAAGTGTTCTCCAACTGGTTTTTGAATGTTATAATTCTTGACGTCTGATTTGTGTCCATTCGTTCTTTTATGTAGAGATTGTCCAGTTTGGCCAATGTACATGGCAGAGGGGCATTGCTGGCACATGATGGCATATATCACATTGGTAGATGCGCAGGTGAACGAGCCTCTGATAGTGTGGCTGATGTGATTAGGCCCTATGATGGTATCCCCTGAATAGATATGTGGACAGAGTTGGCAACGGGCTTTGTTGCAAGGATAGGTTCCTGGGTTAGTGGTTCTGTTGTGTGGTGTGTGGTTGCTGGTGAGTATTTGCTTCAGATTGGGGGCTGTCTGTAAGCAAGGACTGGCCTGTATCCCAAGATCTGTGAGAGCGATGGGTCGTCCTTCAGGATAGGTTGTAGATCCTTGATGATGCGTTGGAGAGGTTTTAGTTGGGGGCTGAAGGTGATGGCTAGTGGCATTCTGTTATTTTCTTTGTTGGGCCTGTCCTGTAGTAGGTGACTTCTGGGTACTCTTCTGGCTCTGTCAATCTGTTTCTTCACTTCAGCAGATGGGTATTGTAGTTGTAGGAATGCATGATAGAGATCTTGTAGGTGTTTGTCTCTGTCTGAGGGGTTGGAGCAAATGTGGTTATATCGTAGAGCTTAGCTGTAGACAATGGATCGAGTGGTATGATCTGGATGAAAGCTAGAGGCATGTAGGTAGGAATAGCGGTCATTAGGTTTCCGATATAGGGTGGTGTTTATGTGACCATCGCTTATTAGCACCGTAGTGTTCAGGAAGTGGATCTCTTGTGTGGACTGGTCCAGGGTGAGGTTGATGGTGGGATGGAAATTGTTGAAATCATGGTGGAATTCCTCAAGGGCTTCTTTTCCATGGGTCCAGATGATGAAGATGTCATCAATGTAGCGCAAGTAGAGTAGGGGCATTAGGGGACGAGAGCTGAGGAAGCGTTGTTCTAAGTCAGCCATAAAAATGTTGGCATACTGTGGGGCCATGCGGGTACCCATCGCAGTGCCGCTGATTTGAAGGTATACATTGTCCCCAAATGTGAAATAGTTATGGGTGAGGACGAAGTCAAAAAGTTCAGCCACCAGGTTAGCCGTGACAGTATTGGGGATACTGTTCCTGACGGCTTGTAGTCCATCTTTGTGTGGAATGTTGGGTGTAGAGGGCTTCAACATCCATAGTGGCTAGGATGGTGTTTTTAGGAAGATCACCAATGGACTGTAGTTTCCTCAGGAAGTCAGTGGTGTCTCGAAGATAGCTGGGAGTGCTGGTAACGTAGGGCCTGAGGAGGGAGTCTACATAGCCAGACAATCCTGCTGTCAGGGTGCCAATGCCTGAGATGATGGGGCGTCCAGGATTTCCAGGTTTATGGATCTTGGATAGCAGATAGAATACCCCAGGTCGGGGTTCTAGGGGTGTGTCTGTGCGGATTTGTTCTTGTGCTTTTTCAGGGAGTTTCTTGAGCAAATGCTGTAGTTTCTTTTGGTAACTCTCAGTGGGATCAAAGGGTAATGTAGTAGAGACATTTGTTGATTGTATTGTGTGCTTTAACATTTGAGAAGTTGAAGACAAAGGGGATGCTTTATCTCCAAGGTCAATGGTGGCACTTTTTTTGGAGACTTGTCAAGAAACATTCTAAACCATGGGCCATATTCTGTGGGTATACACCTGTGCAACCTCATTGGCGAGGACCAGGTTTAACAGTGAATGTGGGTGAAGTACAGTATTGACAGTGCTCCATAGTTTGGTTCATTCATGTGACCCCCAATCTGCTGGTGGAACAGTCTGGTACGTTATCCCTCCACTGTACCTCCTAATGCCTCAGATGGAGGTGTCTTATATGTGAGTTACAATGGTTATCTTGGCATTATTACTTGTATCTGGTTACTGGTTCCTCCTTACTCTCAAAGATGAGGTTACGCTTTACATCCATTTTGCGTTCAGGACTGAGACATAATTATTGACATAGAGATTACAGCAGTCAAACACCTTCTTTCTTTCTTGAACACCAGCCTCCCCCTCTCATCCCCAAGCAAACATCATTTTGGTAAAATAAAGAGAGATAATGGCTTCTGTGTGCTGTAATTGATGAACTTTCAGCATTTCTGAGCAAATCCAAGATCTTTGCCAACAGCCAGATGGAAAACAGTGCTAATGACGTGTTCAAAGGGAAGCATGTTATTTTGATAGGAGATGGTCTAGAGACTTTAATCTCTATTGTTCTGGGGAGAAATAGCATGGATAATTCCTTAAATACAGCCACTTTTAAACAACAATTATCTCTTTCATAAGCAGGAAGGGGCATACTGCAAAGTACTTAATGCATTTTTAATGCACTGGCTAGCATGTATGTTTTCCACTGTCCTGTGCTGGATGGAATCAGATACTTTCAAATGCTATTACAACTGATGGAAGTTCTCCTTCAGCTCATATTGTAGAAGACTACGGTTTTGAAGCCAAAGGGGATGGAGTCTGACTGGGGTGGCTAAGCTGTGGGGAGACTGAACTGTGGAGAGGGAAGAAGAGAGAAGACTGAGACAGGGACAGGCTGCAGGGGAGTGGGAGGAAACTGCTACATTAATAATGTAGGATTCTGTTCTTTACTCCCTGGAAGCAGAAGGGGTCAGGAGTGAGGTGAAGAGAGGCAAAAGGGACTGCGTCCACTAGAGCCCACTTCCTTCCGGAGTCTCATCATTCCTGACAAACTGTTTGTCTTGGCCTCTTCTAATGCGCATCCACTGTTTTCAGTGACAGCGTTAGCTCACATGGCAGGGGTTTTGCTGTGAATCTAAAGGTTCCAGCCCTGCTGATGAGCCATGTGGATGTCAGTATGGTTCCACATGATAGAAATTCTGTTGGTTTTTTAGTTTGCTATTCTAAATATGGAAGAAATTACACACACACACACACACACACACACACACACACACACACACACACACACACACACACACACACACACACACACAAATGTTAAAAACATTAAGGTCACAAAGGTAGCAATCAAAAGTTAGCAAATGCAACAATTAAGGCAGAGGAATGTCTAGTCTGAAATGCCACTGCATTATGGCTCCAAGCAGCTTAATAGCTCTGGGCTGGCTTCAGGACTTGTTCAGGTTTGCACATGGCTCCTGACAGAAATTTAGGCATCTACAGGGTTAGCAGAAGCTCAGCAGTGTTTTTGAGAATGTCTGTGGTACTTAAAAGTTCGACATAGGTGCCTACCGTGAATCTAAGCCTTAGCCCCTGCATTTGCAATCTAGCAAACCCCTCAGCCCATCCAGTTTAGCTCCAACCTTCCATGTGCCTTGGGCAGTCCCTCCATTGTTTCCAGCTGTCTTTACTACATAAAAGGGGCTCAATTCTTTTTCCCATTGAGTCTGAAAAAGTTCTTGGCACATACATTAACTTTAACAAGGTGTGCGATTGTCTTTGGATTAAAGACTGATTTAATGGCAGTCATTAGCACCTGCTCTCATAACAGTAAGGTTTTGTGAGATGTTGAAATCTGCTATTTCAAATTCAGTAAAATATTATTTTAAGTGAAATGCTATTACTAAATGAAATAAATGTGGTCCATTAAGGTTATTCCATGATGAACCAGCACAATTTTTGTTTCACCATACTCTTTTCCTGGGTGTAAGTTTTTTCCAGGAACCAAAAATCTGGTAAAGGTAACATATGTGAATAATACTCTCTAAGAATTCTGCATAACTTCAGAATTCCTATATCCAGCAGAGCTACCACTGTTTTATACTAACAGTATAAAACCTTTAATACTACGGATCCTGTGTATAAAGAATATGTTGTTGTATATTTGTTTTAATCAGGAGTCAATAAACACAACTCACATCTGCATGCATACATGTCTTACTACTCCTCATCAACAGGGAACATTTAGGGATAGGAAAGAATATTTGGTCCCTGAAGGTGACCATTCTCATATCTCACATAACTCTTCTATCATGGGGTCTGTTCCCCCAAACCCCTGCTCACATGAATAGTCTTTGCTCAGGCACATGGCTGCACACTGAAGTCAATAAGACTGCTCAAGTCAGTGATCCTTGTTCAGGAGCCAGCCCATCATTACAAAGTGCAAGAGTCTCTACTCTCAAAAGCACAAAGAGCTGACATTATGCTTCATGCACACAATGGAAGAAAAATGGGATCACAGAAGAGAACCTTGAAAAGAGCACTGATTAGAATAAGGAGTCCTGTGGCACCTTAAAGACTAACAGATTTATTTGGGCATAAGCTTTCGTGGGTAAAAAACCACTTCTTCGGAGGCATGGAGTGAAAATTACAGATGCAGGCATTATATAATGACACATGAAGAGAAGGGAGTTACCTCACAAGTGGAGAACCTGTGTTGATAGGGCTAATTTGATCAGGATGGATGTAGTCCACTTCCAATAATAGATGAGGAACAAGGTAAATAACAGAACACCACTGGCCATCACGTACAGCCCCCAGCTCTAACCTCTCCAGCACATTATCAACAATCTACAACTTATCCTGGAAAACGATCCCTCATTCTCACAGACCTTGGGAGGCAGGCCAGTCCTCGCTTACAGACAGCCCCCCAACCTGAAGCAAATACTCACCAGCAACTATACACCAGACCACAGAAACACTAACCCAGGAACCAATCCCTGTAGCAAACCTCATTGCCTACTCTGTCCTCATATCTACTCTAGCGACACCATCAGAGGACCCAATCACATCAGCCACCCTATCAGAGGCTCATTCACCTGCATGTCTACGAATGTTATACATGCCATCATGTGCCAGCAATGCCCCTCTGCCATGTATATCGGCCAAACCGGACAGTCCCAACGTAAAAGAATAAATGGACACAAATCTGATATCAGGAATGGTAACATACAAAAGCCAGTAGGAGAACACTTCAATCTTCCTGGACATTCTATAACAGATTTAAAAGCAGCTATACTTGAGGGGAGGGATAGCTCAGTGGTTTGAGCATTGGCCTGCTAAACCCAGGGTTGTGAGTTCAATCCTTGAGGGGGCCATTTAGGGATCTGGGGCAAAAATTGAGGATTGGTCCTGCTTTGAGCGGGGGGTTGGACTACATGACTGCCTGAGGTCCCTTCGAACCCTAATATTCTATGATTCTAACAAAAAAGTTTCAGAAACAGACTTAAAAGAGAAACAGCAGAACTAAAATTCATTTGCAAATTTAACACCATTAATTTGGGCTTGAACAGGGACTGGGAGTGGCTGGCTCATTACAAAAGCAGCTTTGCCTCTCCTGGAATTGCCACCTATTCTATTACTGGGAGTGGACTACATCTACCCTGATTGAATTGGCCCTGTCAACACTGGTTCTCCACTTGTGAGGTAATTCATAGAATCATAGAATCATAGAATATCAGGGTTGGAAGGGACCCCAGAAGGTCATCTAGTCCAACCCCCTGCTCAAAGCAGGACCAAGTCCCAGTTAAATCATCCCAGCTAGGGCTTTGTCAAGCCTGACCTTAAAAACCTCTAAGGAAGGAGATTCTACCACCTCCCTAGGTAACGCATTCCAGTGTTTCACCACCCTCTTAGTGAAAAAGTTTTTCCTAATATCCAATCTAAACCTCCCCCATTGCAACTTGAGACCATTACTCCTCGTTCTGTCATCTGCTACCATTGAGAACAGTCTAGAGCCATCCTCTTTGAAACCCCCTTTCAGGTAGTTGAAAGCAGCTATCAAATCCCCCCTCATTCTTCTCTTCTGCAGACTAAACAATCCCAGCTCCCTCAGCCTCTCCTCATAAGTCATGTGCTCTAGACCCCTAATCATTTTCGTTGCCCTTCGTTGTACTCTTTCCAATTTATCCACATCCTTCCTGTAGTGTGGGGCCCAAAATTGGACACAGTACTCCAGATGAGGCCTCACCAGTGTCGAATAGAGGGGAACGATCACGTCCCTCGATCTGCTCGCTATGCCCCTACTTATAGAACCCAAAATGCCATTGGCCTTCTTGGCAACAAGGGCACACTGCTGACTCATATCCAGCTTCTCGTCCACTGTCACCCCTAGGTCCTTTTCCGCAGAACTGCTGCCGAGCCATTCGGTCCCTAGTCTGTAGCGGTGCATTGGATTCTTCCATCCTAAGTGCAGGACCCTGCACTTATCCTTATTGAACCTCATTAGATTTCTTTTGGCCCAATCCTCCAATTTGTCTAGGTCCTTCTGTATCCTATCCCTCCCCTCCAGCGTATCTACCACTCCTCCCAGTTTAGTATCATCCGCAAATTTGCTGAGAGTGCAATCCACACCATCCTCCAGATCATTTATGAAGATATTGAACAAAACGGGCCCCAGGACCGACCCCTGGGGCACTCCACTTGACACCGGCTGCCAACTAGACATGGATTATATAAGGATATATATATGGATATATAAATATATATGGATATATATGGATATATAAATCAATTCCCATCTCTTCATGTGTCATTATATAATGCCTGCATCTGTAATTTTCACTCCATGCATCTGAAGAAGTGGTTTTTTACCCACGAAAGCTTATGCCCAAATAAATCTGTTAGTCTTTAAGGTGCCACTGGACTTCTTGTTGTTTTTGTGGATACAGACTAACATGGCTACCCCCTGAGACTTGACACTGATTAGAAGGGAATCCAATAAGGCTGTGTCTACACAGCAGCTGAGAGGTGTAATTTCCAGCATGGGTAGATAGATGCACTAGCTCTGCTCGGGCTAGTGCACTAAAAATAGCAATGTGGCTGTAGCAGCTTGGGCTAACCTCCCAAGTGAAACCGTCCCCAACTCCCTGGGTATGTACTCGGGCAGCTGGCACACAATGAAATGCAGCCACATTGCTTTCTTTAGCCCCTGCAAAGCTAGTGTGTGTGCACCTCCCTACTTCTATGCAGACATACTCTAAGGGACTGATCCAAAATCAAACAAAGTCAAGGGAAAGATTAGATCAGGCTTCAAGTGCAGCGCAATAAAATTAATTTAATTAGAGAAACTAAACAGAGAAATGAACTTTTTGCAGGAAACTGCCTGATTTGCATTTACAGCATCAGAAAACCAGTTGCACTTTTAAAATTCTCTCCCTTAACTGTGTTCTCGCAACATTCTAGCCAATCCACTAGCAGAACATGATACTTCTCAATAGACATCATTAACTCAGACAGAAGAAAATATACTTAAATTTATTACATGATAATAATACACAAAATAACAAATGCACACAACAGAAGCAATTATATAAGTAAACATTTAGCTCCAAGATTGATTTTTTAAATTGCTAATAACTTAAATCAAAGAGAAAATAGGGATAATTTTACTAATGGCATCTAATCAGTGCCTTAATTTTAAATACATAGCCATAGAGGTCAAAATGCATAAGATCTCATGCAAGTACAGAAGTGGAACCAGAATGAATAAGAATTCCTCACTTGACCAGAGTCCTCTAATTGGGAAGAGCTTAAACATATGGAGTAGGAGACCCTGGATGTACATAGTTCTCTCTAGATTTCTGTCTCTAAGAAGGATGCATTTATAAACAGTCTTTCAAAATAAGTGCAAGCCCTGAACTGAGGTGGAAATCTTTGATGCTGTGTCTCCAGTTGGTCTGAGACGTTTCTTTTTGAGAGACCACCTGTCTCAATATGCCAATTGCCCACTTACAATCAGGAGAGGGGGGTCCCCCTTAATTCAAAAGGGAGGGGGGTCCAGCGGTGGAGCATTCTCTGTGAGGATCCTTCAGCTCTGCTACAATCTTCCTTCTGATCTGAAATGGCCCTTGTCTGCTGGTCTTCCAGGCACACTGCAAGGAACCACTGCATGGGCTGTTGTGGAGGTTGGGCTTTGATGAGGGTTAGATCTGCAGGGGATGGGGAGGGGAGTTTTGTGTTCTGTTGGCTGCATGATTGTATTTGTTTTTGTAGCTTATGGCAAGAGTGTCCCATTTTACTTTGTATAAAAATCTTAAGGAACTAAAATTGATACACAGTCATATTTATCCATTCCACTGGTTGTCCTGCCCAGGGGTGAAAGTAAGTTAAGGGACTTACCGGTATGCCGGAGTCCTGAGCAGGGGCATGGCCTCAATTGGAAGAGGCAGGGCCTTAAATCCCGGGCCCTTTACATCTTTATTTAAAGGGCCCGGGGCTCCAGCTGCGGTAGCAGCGGCTGGGAGCCCCGGGCCCTTTAAATCACCCCTGAGCTACCAGCTGCAGAGGCGGCTGGGAGCCCCAGGGCTCGGGGGCGATTTAAAGGGCCCAGGGCTCCAGCTGCCGCTACCACAGTGGAGCCCTGGGTCCTTTAAATCACTGAGGAGCCCTGTGGACTCCCGACTGCTACCGCTACCTCGGGGCTCTGGGCTCTGGCAGAGCTTTAAAGGGCCTGGGGCTCCACTCTGGTACCAGGGCTTCGGCAGCAGGACTCCGGTGGAGATTTAAAGGGTTGGGGCGGTAGCGGCGGTTGGAGCTGCGGGGTCCTTTAAATCCCCCCCGGAGCCCTGCCACCACTACTCCAGGGCTTTAAATTGCTGTCTGGGAAAGCCAGTCCCAGTACGGTGCACCGGCTCTTGCCAGTACGCTGTACCGGCTTACTTTCACCTCTGATCCTGCCTCATGTTTTAACATGAATTTTATGATGGAGTTATACAAGGGTTGCCAGTTGATGCAGAAGCAAGCCCTCCTATTAAGTTGCCTGCAGGTATCCACTAAAAACATTTTAAAGTTCCTTCCACCATGTCTTCTTTTTAAATAAAAGCAAAAGAAGGAAAAAAAATCCACCTGAATGGGTCTCAGTGCTGGTGCATCTGTTTGCAGAACTGGTGGCAATGAGAAGGTAATAATGCAAGTCTATAGTCAAGCAACACAAAACTATATGGATTTCCATTAACATGCATGGAATACGTGAAGCATGTTTTCATCAAGGCTAGCATTGAGAATAATTCAGAGTGGATTGCTGCTCTGATGGGCTTTAAGGGGGATCACGTTTGTGGGGGCAAGTGGAGTTTTGTGTTCTGCTGGCTGTTTAATTTTATTTGTTTTTACAACTTATGACTGGGCACCTAGAGCTTTGCAAAGGTGCCCCTGTTTTCTTTTGTATAAATTGAAATAAATCATCATATCTGGTGAATTTAGCTGCTTTTTCTGTTCCTTTACGTGCAATCTTTGTTGTGCAGATTTCAAAACTGATTTCTGTCAATGGTCTTGGCATTTTCCACATGCATCTTAGAGACGCACATGATTAATATGATTTTATGGAAGAAAACATAGTCATCACTGATAAAGTTTGCAGATGACACTAAAATTGGGAAGTGGTAAATAATGAAGAGTGATTCTCTGTATTATTATCATTCATTATTTATTTGTATAATTGAAGCATGTAGGGACATCAGGACCAGGCATGGACCAGGACCCAACTCTGTCAGGTGCTTTAAAAAGATAGAACAAAAAGACACTCCGTGCCCCAAGGAGTTTACAATCTAAGTATGAGACAAGAGACAACAGATGGAGACAGACTACTGGGGAGTGAGTACAAGGAAACAATGGAACAAGATAGATTTTTTTTTTAATATTTTTTTCATTTGTGGACCCCTAAAAATTTTCAAATAGTGCTGTGGACCCATTGGAAATCATATTCTGCCTACCCCTAAAGTGGCACAGACAACAGGTTGAAAACCACTTGATCAGAGGAAAATTTCATTTAGGAACACAGAGTTCAAGGTTCCTTTGGGCTACACGGGAGATGTTTCTAGTTATTCCAGTATAATTATACAGGTATAGTTAAAGTGCTATAGTTACATTGGTATAACTCCCCTACCTGGATACTCTTATTCCAGTATAAGTGTGGCTATTTTCAGTTTATTTTAAGCCATTTCCAAAATGACATAAACTAAGCTGGAAAAAGGACATCTTGTACCTACATAAGAGCATCCATGTGGGGAGTTACACCAATATAACTATAGAGCTTTAACATTTTATTTTATACTAGTGTAACTGTCCTGTGTAAATTAACCCTAAGTAAACAAATGTGCTTTCTTCAGCTACTGTTTCATTCCTCTCTTTCCACTGAATCTACCTCATTTTTGTCTTGTGAAGTCTGTGGATGTAGGGGTCTACATGGGAAGAACAGTATCTGAGATGAGTACTTTAAGATATGCCCCAAGCTCTAGATTCATTTGTCTTCAGGGTTTTCTGAAAATGTATTTTACTTACAGCTCTCATAAGATCACAAATCATGAGCCATTTCTCAATGAAACGGACATGTCAAATACGAGGAAACAATAAGGGCTAGTATAAAAAGTGAAAAATATTAATTCTTAAGAAAGAAAGACAGAGTTCTTTTTATGTGGTAAACAGGTAGGGGACTTGTATCCCAGCAAATGCCCTTGATGTCTTCCTTTCCAGTGGTAATCCCTATTCTTTTGAAAAGCTAATAAAAATAGTGTATGAAAGAAATTCCTGCGGCTGTGCAGAACTCACCCTCCTAGGGAGAGAGCCAGATGTGCCAGTTAATAATCCAGCAAACATCCAGAGCTATGGTAGGGATCACTTGGTATCACCTAAACCAGACGTTCTGTTGGAGAGGATGCAATATTGCAAGCTGGTCACATTCACACCAGAGACGTGCAGTCTTATTTTTTTTAATAAAGAGGGGGACGCAGACAGTCAGAGATAGAGACAGTATGTCTGTTCTGAGGAGCAGCAAAGTAGCAGGCACACTCTTCCACATGTGCATTAGTCTGTCAGCATGGATTCTGTTATCCAGATGTTGGGATGGATCCTATGGCAAGGATTGTGAGGGGAAAAATCTTTAAAAAGAAATCAAATTCCAATGCTGAAATTAAGGTTACCAGACTTTTAAAAATACAATAGTGTAATTTTAAAGAATGCTCTGGGGTTTTAAATTTTATTACTAATTCTAGACACAGTACTTATTATTGTTATTATTTGTGTATCTTTCTGTGCATCTTCAAGTACAAATTCATTTTCCTTTAGCTTATCAACTTTAACACTGGCATGCCTCAGGATAAACAATGACATACACTTTTATTAAAATGTTTCAGATCAGCTCTAATAAACTCAAGAATAACTTGTGTTATTTTGTCAATTGGGTCCAGAGTTGACAAAGTACATGTTCAAAACTTGTTGGGATCTCTTCTGGTCTCTCTCCACCAATTCCTAACCCAACATGACCTCTATTTTCACTCAGATATGTCAGTTGTAAATCCAGAAATATATTTGAAGTGACAATCAAAATAAATCAACATAATTTAAGCTTAAATAAATAAATAAAATTTACTTCCTCTCCCCCCATTAGATGGAAAACTAAATTACTGATGGCATTTGTAATATATTTGTAATTTGAAAGCAAGGGCTTTGAGTTACTAAGTATAATATGTGTTGCATACACACAAATAATGGTTATAGAAGTGTAGGGTGGTCATGGTTCTCTCCCCATCAATCAAGGGAGGGAGACCACGCCCCCTTGCTGTAATGCTCCTACAGCCGTTCTGTTCGGGGTGGAAATTAGCCAACAGTTAATAGGCCCTGGTCTTCAGTCCAGGCCAGGCAGCAATTGGGTCTGGTAGCCCCGACACTTAGAGCAGGGCAGCACGCAGTTAATGAGTCTGGCCTGTAGTCGGGCAGCGTAGTGGCATGTCTCTAGGCCCAGCATCTTCAATCAGATGGGGCCATAATCAGCTAAAGGGCTCTGGCCTGCTGTCTGTCTATCTAAGGCCCTCAATTAGGCAATCAGGTAAGGGCTCTGGCCTAGCATTAGGCCAAGCAACCCAGCAGTCTAGGAGAGATTAGCTCTCTGATGGGAAAGTCAGCGAAACCATCTGGCGTCCTGGAATGGGTGGGCATCAAACCAATGCAGTCCTCCTGGCCTGAAGGCTTGTCTACACTGGCAATTAACAGTGCTGCAACTTTCTCACTCAGGGATGTGAAAAAACACCCCCCCCTGAGCACAGCACATTGCAGCTCTGTAAAGCGCCAGCGCTGGGAGCTATGCACCTCGTTGAGGTGGTTTTTTAGAGCGCTGTGCCGTGACCACACAAGGCACGTTAAAGCGCTGCCAGTGTAGACTAGCCCTAAAGATGGGGCGGTTGCCACCCCTGATGGTGTGGTGGCAGTGGGACGTAGGTCCACCCACTCCACTGCATCTCAGCCCAGGGCCCTAATAGTGGCAGAGTGGTCCGCCACTGGATCAGCAGGAAAATCCAGCCACAACGCGCTGGCTGGATTGCAGTCAGTAACACAACCGAACCCTAGGCTTCCCTGGGCTCCTTCCTATGCTCCCAGTCTGGGGGTACCTGGATTCTGGGATCGTCATTCGCCTCGCTGGGGTAGACGGCTAGTGGCAGCCGCAACAGCTCCTTGGTGTCCCTTGTGCCTGGCAGCTCCAGCAGCTCCTCTAGGTCTCTGGCAGTATAGCGGCCTTTGTCAGGTCTGGGCTCCTGCAGCAGGCCGGGGGTTGGGGGAGAGAGGTCCTGCTCCTTTCCCCAACTGAGCTGGATGGCCTGCCTTTTATAGTTCTGGTTCCTGTCCTGTCCCTCTGCTTCTGGCGGAGTGGCGCAGGTGTCCCAGTTCTGCCCATCGGGGTGGTCATGGTTCTCTCCCCATCAATTGGGGGGGACGGGGGAGAGACCACACCCCTTGGCTTTCTCTCTGTTATGCTTCGTCTCTGTGGCCCTGCTCCCATAGTGAGCTTCACATGGGCACTGTTCCCTCTAAGTTGTGCGCATGTGCGCGCACACACAGATCCTAAACCCCATGCACATGGGAAAACACCGTGCGCATAAAAAAATGTTTTGCGCACACTGCCTGTCAAAAAGTAGAGGGAACATTGGCATTGGGGTGCAGAGCCTCATTGATTTCATTGGGATTCATGGAGTGGGGGACAGAGCCCACCTGCTTGGAGCTCTTTGCAGGATCCTGACTTCAGAAGGTTCAGTAATAGCAAAAGTCATGCATGGTTGGTTTGAAATGGTAATCACAAAAGAAAGGGAGAGCATCTGTGAATCAACATTACTTTAATGAGTTAAATCATGTGGTTACTCGTCTTGACTGTAAATCTTCTATGAGGCCCCAGGAATGCAATATTTACATGAATTGATTCTGACATTCAAATGTTACTATCCTCACATTCACCCATCCTTGATAAGAAGAGGCTGCTGTACTTCCTGTTACCAGAGAAAGTGAGACGCCCAGGTACAAGAAAACTTGCATAGAGCATATTTTGGTTACATTTCAGACAGAGGGACCCAGAGCTACTTTATATCAATGTTGGTTACAATTTACTGTGGAAAGGCAATCTGAAAATACACAAAAAGAACTAAGGCTACAATAAGCAAACAAAATGTTATATAGATTGTCCGTGTATAATTTTTTCAGTTAGGTTGTCTGTTAAACAGGAGTTGTGAGAAGTCTTGTGATTTCAATGAGAACCAAAATTCCAGATGTAGATATCTTGCTGAGCATTCTGAGACTTTTCATAGGAACATATGACCTGTAGAGGTAAGTAGGATGCTGTCAAGGACCAGGCCAGCTAGGGCCACCTGCTGGCCTGCTCCCTGACTGGCTGTGCTGCTAGGCAATCAACGGGTCCAACTACACTGCCTTGGAACTGACAGAGTGGCCACGATCAGTGGCTGTTCAATGTATTGCATGCCCACAGCTCTGCTTGCCCTTGTTCCAGTCTCTACTTCAGCCTGCTCCCATTCCCTGCTCCTTCTTTTTTCCAGCCCTTGTTTCAGTCCCTGCTCCTGCTCTGCTCCGCTCCGCTCCAGGCCCTGCTCTCCTCTGGCTTCAGATTTCTGGCTTCAATCCCCATCCGTGCCTCTGGCTTATGACTCTGACATTCAGCTTCTGTGTCTGTGGTACTGATCCCTGGCTCTGCCTCTGGTTTATGACTCTGGTTTAACCCCTGGCTCTGGCATTTGGCTTCTCTCTCTCTCTCTCTCTTTCTCTGGTACTGACCCTCAGCTTGTTTCCTGGCCTCTGCCCACCCTGAACCCAGCTCTAACCAGTAGGCAGTGGTACAAATAGATATCATTTCTTCCTGCACTCATAGGAAGGTCACGGGGGGGGCATGTGACCTTCCCATGTGACTCCTCCCCGTCTACAGCCCTGGGCCCCCTCACTCTCTCCATGATCTACATCCATCCCACGTTACCTGGGGCGATCTGTCCTTCCGCTGCGCTGGAGACTTCTGCTGTACAGACCTCAGGCAGGAGGACTCAGGAGATGCAGCTGCGTGGAAGGGCTGGGAGCAGTATAGCTGTACTGGAGGAGCTGCTAGCGTGGGCCTCCCGGCGGCCCTACATTCTACTCCTTTCCCCGCTGCAGTTCCTGTGAGAGCCCTGTGGTCCAGCCCCGCCCCCTACCCTTCCACGGAGCTCCGTCTCCTCCATCTATAAAACAGCCCTGCTAGAGAAAAGGGATGGGGATGAGGGCATAGGCGCCAACTTCTCCTGGCGCCATTGGATGCTTGACCCGCACCCCCGCCCTGACTCCACCCCTGCCCCGACCCCATTCCAACCCCTTTCCCCGAAGTCTCCACCCTGGCCCTGCCTCTTCCCACCACCTCCCCTGAGCACGCCACGTTCCCGCTCCTCCCTCCCAGAGCTTGTTACCCCATGAAACAGCTGTTTCATGGCAGCAAGCGCTGGGAGGAGAAGCAGGGACGCGGCATGCTCAGGGGAGGAGATGGCACAGAGGCAGAGGTGAGCTGGGGAGGCGGGGCAGGGAGCTTGGCTGCCAGTGGGTGCAGGGCACCCACCAATATTTACCCATGGGTGCTTCAGCCCCGGAGCACCCATGGAGTCGGTGCCTATGGCTGGGGGCGGTACAGTCACCGGAGGAGCTGCCTGCATTCTGCTCCTTTCCCCGCTGGGAAACACAGCGGGGAAAGGAGCAGAATGCTGGCAGCTCCTCTAGTGCAGCTGCACCGCCCCCAGCAGCACCCTCCCAGCCCTGTCCTCTAGCAGGGTTGCTGTACAAATGGAGGCGATACAGCTCCATGGAAGGGCTGGCGATGGGGCTTGGGGAGGCTCCTCCTCTGTCTTTCTGATACACAGTACCAGCTATAAATACCTTACTAGTACGGCGTACCGTACCGTACCATACCACTGCACTTGCACTACTGCCGGTAAGTGAACTCTTGCTTCCACTACTAGGCCTGACTGCCCATGGTCTGGTCAGCTACAGTTTGAGCAGCTCAATGCAAAGGTGAGAGGGTCTTGTGCACTTAGGAGTCTCGGGTAATTTTAAGGACCAGGATGTGGCTAAGGCCCACAAGATCCCTTCTGTGCGTAAAAATTCCCTACATCAGATGAAAACCATTGATGGGTTGCTACTGGTCTTAGGGCTAGTACCCAACCAGACCACCCCCCTTATGGGATTATTACCCTTCAAAGGCACTGGAAGACTCTTCAGTTTGGGTTGATTCAGGCCCCACACTCTCTGATCATGAGAACAAAAGAACAGCCATACTGGGTCAAAGCAAAGGTCCATCTAGCCCAGTATCCTGTCTGCCGACAGTGGCCAAGTCTAGGTTCCCCAGAGGGAATGAACAGAATAGGTAATCATCGAGTGATCCATCCCCTGTCGCCCATTCCCAGCTTCTCGCAAACAGAGGCTAGGGACACCATCCCTGCCCATCCTGGCTAATAGCCATTGATGGACCTATCCTCCATGAATTTATCTCGTTCTTTTTTTAACCCTGTTATAGGTCATCCTGGGAAGGCCCTGGGTCACTGCCCATGACCCCTGTATCCATTGATGAAAAGGAACAATACAGTTTTTCTCCCTGTACTCTAAATGATTCTGTTTCCCAAGGCCAAAGAAAGAACCAGTGTCCACTGTAGATCCTGTGATAGTTCAAGGAATCCCTGCTGTGAGGGAACGGGCTCGCAGAAGTTGGACGTGCCTCTGTCCATCCAGCCTGTAACCACTAAAATACTTCACAAGTACCATGATCTTGCAGATGCATTTGACAAGCGAAATGAGGATAAACTGCCCTCACACCACAAATACGACTGCCCAATTAACCTTCAGACAGGCGCCGAAATTCCCTTCTGCTGCATATATGCCCTTTCCAAACCAGAACTCCAGGCCTTTCACCTTAGTCTGCAGAAGAAGCTTATCCAACTGTCCACCTCTTCAGCAGGGGCCGTCATCATCTTTGTTAAAAAGAAGGATGGTTCCCTGAGGCCCTATATTGACTAACTGGGCCCTCAATAAGATGACAGATTGAAACTGTTACCTGTTTCCCCTCATTCATGAATTCTAAGACCGATTATACTCTGCCCAAATTTTTACAAAGTTAGACCTTTGTGGGGCCTATAATCTGGTATAGTGGCGGGAACGAGTTGAATGTAAAACTGCCTTCCATACCCGGTATGGACCCTTTGAATATCTGGTTATGCTGTTCCATCTATGTAATGCACTTGTGACATTCCAGAACTTTACCAATGACATTTTCTAGGACATATTGGATCAGTTCATTATTGTGTATCTCAATGACATTATTTTTTTCAAAGAACCAAGCACAGCAAAGCCAGCATGTATGGAGTGTCTTGGAAAGGCTTCACCAACACCGCCTGTATGCTAAGCCAGAGAAATGCCAGTTTTACCAGGAAAAAGTAGAACTTCTTGGATACATCATCTATCCTGAAAGGCTGGCTATGGACCCACACAAAGTGACAGCCATCATTGACCGGGTGACACCCAAAGGGTGCAATGCTTTTTGGGTTTTGCCAATTTCTACCGAAGGTTCATCAAGGGTTTCTCAGAAATGGTTGCCCCAATCACAGCCATCCTGCAGAAGAGAGCCCATTTTTCTTGGCCCCCAGAGGCACAAATAGCTTTTTAGCTCCTAAAACAGAAATTCATCATTTGTTCTGACCCAGGTCAGACATTTATGGTAGAAGGAGCTGTCTCAGACTTTGCACTGGGAGCAAATCTCTCCAATGGTCAGCTTCATCCTGGTGCTTTTTACTCATGCAAACTCACCCCAGTAGAGCAAAACTATGACATCCTTGATAAAGATGTATGGGCCATCAAAGCAGCCTTTGAGGAATGGTGGCATCTCCTGGAAGGTGCCAAGTTCCCAATCCAAGTCCTCACTGATTACAAAAGCTTGGCTGACCCAGACTGCAAGTCCTGCAAATCCATTGCAACACTCCTCTGCAGATCACTTTGGTCGATTCAAGACCCAAGTCCTGGTGGCAAGGAGTTTCTGGTGGCTGCCCTCTGTGCTTCACAAGCAACTTATGTCTGGTCCTGTGACCTCTGCAGTCAGACCAAAACCCGCTGTGTGAAACCACTGTCGTCTTCAGCCCTTTTCCACTCCATCTTGGTCTTGGGCTATCATATCAATGGATTTCCTCATGGAATACCAGCCCAAGAGTACACCACAATTCTAACCATAGTCAATCACCTGATGAAGATAGCACAGTTTATACTATGTCACGGCTTCTCCACTACCCAGAAAACAGCCTGTCTGTTCAAAGACATCTTTTGCCTTCCTGGGTTGTGCCTGAGCTCGAAAGGTGGAGAAATACGCATCTCTGACTGATGCCTTGAGACCTAGGGGTTAGGAGGTTCAAACACATATGCTAGTCACCGGAGCTCTGGGTGAATGGGACCCCAGTAACGAACGAGTGCTGCGGGAATGCCGAATCGGTCAGCTCTATGCTCAGCTGATGTGGCAACTCATGGTATCGGATGCCATCAGGTGGTCGAGGGACATTAATTTAGAATACATCACTGGACATCAGCAACACTAGGAGAAAGGAGCTGGAATGCTGTTGAGAAGTAAAGTTGGGAAAGTAACTAAAATACTTCTCGGATTGATTGTATTTACTGAGGGACAGCCTATCCTAAATTCTTAATTACTGAGGGACCATCTACACTCAGTGCTATATTTGCTTTCCACAAGCTACTCTTAGTATAACCTTTTATGAGTGATGTACCCGAATATTTGGATGCTAATACTTCAACTATATTGCTGAATTTATTCACCTTAATTTGGCATATTGCAAATTATATACTATATGTATTTTATGAGTTTTAAACCACAACTTTGTACTTTTGGATAATTTAAGCATTATACCCAGATGTACAGACACTCTTTCCTTAACCTGTGTATTACATAATTTTAACATTAACGTTAATAAAAAATTTAAAATCTGACTGGGGTACCCAGTTCATTTTCTGCTTTTGGTGGGAATTTCTGTGCCTCCTGGCCCTCTAACCTTGTACTTCAACCGCTTATCACCCAAGTGCCAAAAGTCAGACAGACAACGTCAATCAGGTCTGGAGGAGTACATATGCTGCTTCCTTAATTACCACCAAGGCAACTGGCTGCACTCATTCTCCATGGAGAATTTGCCTACAATTCCACACATGCTGCAATGCAGCAGACTCCTTTCTTCATAAAGTATGGGTTCTACCATCTATATCACCCCCCAAATCCTCCTTGACTTTCCAATACCCACCATTGCTGAGATTGCTGCACACATCTTCCAAGTACATCAAGAACTCAGGAACCAGTTAGAAGAGGTGAAGACAGTGTACAAGTGCCATGCCAACCGACACAGTCAGCCAACCCCCAATCTCAAGGTAGGGGATAAGGTTTGGCTGTCCACCCAAAACCTGTGATCCACTGTTCATCCATGAAGCTGGACCACAAGTACTTGGGGCCATCCAGTCTCCCCATCTCAAAAAACTACACTCACCCACACACTGCAGTTACACCTGATAAATAACAATAATAATAATAATAATAATAATAAATTAATGCCATACTTGCTTTTGATGCCACTATCATTGTCTGTTCTGTGTTTATCTGGTTGTTAATGGGTTTGTTGAGTGGGATGGGTATGGAACTAGCTACTGCTACAGAGAATCATACTTGTATAGTGTTGTTTTTTAAATATGAAGGTACACTTGACTCAATTTGATGCAGAGGAGAATTCTGATTATCAGTGAATCATTTGAGGTATTTTTACAGTATGTTCCCAGCTGATTGCATTTGCTGTTTCTTAGCCCTATAAAAATGACCTATTTTTACTTCTATGGGTTCAGGAATAGAGAAGTGGGATATAAAACAAAAGTACTGCATAGTTGCTGTTCAGTGACATATTAGTAACCCAAGTCTAAATTGCATCCATAATCAACTTAAGTTATAACCTCGGTTTTTCTTTTAGCTTTTTTTTTTATTATTTTAACCTGTTTGGCCAGGTTCACATGGGATCTTATAGAAGGTCTTTTAAAATGAGCATTGAGGTTCACTTGTGGCTCCCACAGTCTGTTGGGTTTTTTTTAGTATGAAGTTTCCACTGGGATAGCATGTTTTTATTGGTGTCTGAATTCAGTGCTCAGCAAAGGCACCAGACTGACAATATTGGAGACTAAAGTTCTCTATTTATCCGCAGAACAAATACAGAACAATCATTGGCAGTGCCAGCTTCCTAAAATTGCTGTTGGAGCTGGTCAAAATGTGTTCCTCTGAATGATTTTCCAACAAATTTGCCCTTTTTGTAAAACTGAAGCTTTAAATATTTAAAATTTCAGTTTTGCAGAAAAATTTTGATTTTTCCTTTGGGAGCATTGAAATGATGGCTTCCCGGCTGCCTGCCTGGAAGATTCTTGTCAATTTCATCTTCCACCTGATGAAACTGGCAAGCTTTCCCTGAGGGCTGCCATGGCTGAGTGCTCCAACTCCTTATCTTTCTAACTCTCAGCCTTCTCCCTAACCCTGGGCCCAGAGATGCAGAGATCCTGGGCACTCAGCATGTCCAGCCAGAGAACTGGGGGAAGGTGAGAAGGCTGAACATGCCAGTTCTCTGCCTCCCTGGCAGCTGAGCTTGAATGCTCTTGTCAATTTCTAGTGGGCAGTGGGAAAACTGAAAATTTCTGCTTCTGTTCTCCCAAATAGATTTTTTTTTCTTGAAAACTCTTCCCACAAAAAATTTTGCATTTCGACATTTTGTCCTGTGTTGGGATAATTCCCCCCCCCCATGTGAAACTGTTTTACAGAAAGGGATTTCCATTTTCGGGCCAACTCTACTTGCTCTGCCAGCATGCTTCACTCCTGACCTGGAACAAACATTGGCAGGGGTGAAAGAGTAATTCTGTCTCTCTATCTATACTATGTTTACTATGTATGCCAACAGTGGCATAATTATAGTGGTGGTTTCTGAGATATAGATACCTGTTCATTGGGAACTGATCCAAGACTGTCACATGCATGTTGTATAAGCCAGTGTATAGCCAGCCATCTGCTGATAACAACTTTTGATCAATACTGCACTGAGCTGGATTTAAAATAACGTTGTGGAAGGCTGTGTCCCATTTCCAGTCTCCCAAGCTAACCTGTGCTCCAATATCATATCTTTTCTTAAGAAACCCACATAATACCAATACCACACTTTTCTTTCAGTCTCTATTACTATTAGTTTATGCGGACCATGCCAAATTCTGCTCTCGATTACATCTGTTCAATCTAAGTGATTTGAATCAAATCATCCATGTTATTCATTTTGGTTGAATCAGTGAGGCTATATGGCTATAACTGTCCACTCAGTGACACCATCCTTCTAAGATGCAGCTGTTTCTTGCTTTAGAGTAAAGGTTTTCACTTTCTACAGTGAGAAACCTTATCTCTGATTAGTTCTATCTGTTCATGATGTCCCTTTGGTAAGGTGTTTAGTTATGAAGCCCTCTCTAGCTCAGTCTCCCTTTGTTCTTTACAAATACTTCTTTCCTGAACCTGACTCTAAATTACTTGCATACATGTAGGCTGACTGCTTCTCTAGTGGAGAGAGAGAGAGTCACTCTTTAAGGGGCTTCTATATTGAAAAGGAATAGACACTTACTACCCTCAGCCATAACAAAAAAATAGATGGTGAAAAAGCCCACCAAATGTATTTACAGCTACCATCTTGGATTAGGTCCATCTGAGTAATCAAGTTTTACAGCTTTAAAATGTGTTTTGAACGATAAAATCTGTGGTTCTAATACACAGTGATGCTTTCAAATCCACAGGAATTAGCTCTTTAGGTTTACAAAATTCAAGATGGCAGCTGTGTTTTCATGATTCCTGGGGAATGTGAAAAATGTAGCTTTTGGTCTCATGGGATATGATACTTTTTAAAGTTACAGAACTCTGTTTTATATAGTAATTTTCATTTCACTAGTACTTATAGGTTTACAAGCAATTTTAGAAAGCATATATAACCATCCTGTAGTTTTAAGAGTCTGGAATATTCCGCTTTAGTGCTGTGTCAATGTTTGGCTGAGCCTGTTAAGTAAATACATGTGAATCAGTTCTTTGAAAAAAAGAAAGAACCAAGTTTCTCTTAAAGGGGGTTCAAATTCACAACCTCATTATTTATACTGATGGTATCATTGCTAACTAGTATTCATATGCCTCCTACAGATGTGAAATTTTTGTGGACAAGGAGGCAAAGCATTCTTGGCTATTTCCAATATATGGTGAATAACTTACATTTATAGTGTAGTTTTTATCCTGAAGGAATCCCAACTTGCTTTACAAACTATTTTTATAGGAATCACTTCACTCATCACGGAAATGGAGCCAGTTCTGGGGTCTAACTTGGCAAGTGTTCAACAATAATTTAAGCTGCAAAACTTCTGCTAAATTGAAACAATTATACAGAATTTCAACATTTTTGATGACATTTCCCATTAAGGGCCAGATCCTCAACTGGTGTAAACTGGCATTTAGTGTTATTGACTTCTGCGGTGTTACACTGATGTACACCAGCTGACAAGCTGCCCCTACGTATTTTTTTCACTATATAAAGGTTTTCAAGAACTTCAAAAGCCACGTCGATTCAAATTCACACTTGTGAATTATGCAGCAGCTGCCAGAAGAAGAGGGCTGCAACATCGAGGAATGAGCGCACAGCTCAGGACGTCCCGACTCCTATTCTCACCTCTGCCACTGTCTGACCGCACAAGAGATCCACTTCCTGGATATTACAGTGCTAATAAGCGATGGTCACATAAACACCACCCTATATCGGAAACCTACTGACTGCTATTCCTACCTACATGCCTCTAGCTTTCATCCAGACCACACCACACGATCCATTGTCTACAGCCAAGCTCTACGATACAACCACATTTGATCCAACCCCTCAGACAGAGACAAATACCTACAAGATCTCTATCATGCATTCTTACAACTACAGTACCCACCTGATGAAGTGAAGAAACAGATTGACAGAGCCAGAAGAGTACCCAGAAGTCACCTACTACAGGACAGGCCCAACAAAGAAAATAACAGAACGCCACTAGCCATCACCTTCAGCCCCCAACTAAAGCCTCTCCAGCGCATCATCAAGAATCTACAACCCGTCCTGAAGGACGACCCATCACTCTCGCAGATCTTGGGATACAGGCCAGTCCTTGCTTACAGAATCCCCCCAACCTGAAGCAAATACTCACCAGCAACCACACACCACACAACAGAACCACTAACCCAGGAACCTATCCTTGCAACAAAGACCATTGCCAACTCTGTCCACATATCTATTCAGGGGATACCATCATAGGGCCTAATCACATCAGCCATACTATCAGAGGCTCGTTCACCTGCGCATCTACCAATGTGATATATGCCATCATGTGCCAGCAATGCCCCTCTGCCATGTACATTGGTCAAACTGGACAGTCTCTACGTAAAAGAATAAATGGACAAAAATCAGACGTCAAGAACTATAACATTCAAAAACCGGTCGGAGAACACTTCAATCTCTCCGGTCACTTGATTACAGACCTGAGAGTGGCTATCCTTCAACAAAAAAGCTTCAGAAACAGACTCCAACGATAGACTGCTGAATTGGAATTAATTTGCAAACTGGATACAATTAATTTAGGCTTGAATTGAGACTGGGAATGGATGGGTCATTACATAAAGTAAAACTATTTCCCCATGTTATTTCTCCTCCCCCCTACCCCCCCCCCCCATTGTTTCTCAGACGTTCTTGTTAACTGCTGGAAATGGCCCACCTTGATTATCACCACAAAAGGTTTTCCTCCTTCCCCCCACCCCCTTCCTGCTGGTAATAGCTCATCTTAAGTGATCACTCTCCTTACAGTGTGCATGATAAAACCCATTGTTTCATGTTCTCTGTGTGTGTATATAAATCTCCCCACTGTATTTTCCACCGAATGCATCCGATGAAGTGAGCTGTAGCTCCCGAAAGCTTATGCTCAAATAAATTCGTTAGTCTCTAAGGTGCTACAAGTACTCCTTTTCTTTTTGTCTGACCTTAATATGCTTCTCACTTTTATAGCACTTTACAAAAAATGGGCCACATTTTTGGGACACATCAGAGTCCACACTGGCTCGTTTTAGGATGACAGAAAACAAAGCAGACATATCCCTGCTTTCACCAAGTGGACACATAGAAGGGCAGCCCAGCCCAGAAAGTAGACAGCAGAGGCTAGGAAGGGGGCATAACTAGGGTGACCTCTTTATGTGGATTTTAAGTAAAAGATGTTTGATAATGAGAAGACTAGATGGATGGTCCAGTGGCTAGGGCACTAGTGTGGGAGTTGGGAGACATGGATTCAGTTTGTTGCTCTGTCACTGACTTCCTGTGTGTCCTTGGGCAAGACACTTAGTCTCTCTGTGCCTCAGTCCCATCTGTAAAATGGGGATATCAATGCTCCTTAACTTGCCTGGGTGTTGTGAGGATAAATGCATTAACGATTGTATAAGTTCTATGGATAGATTTCAAAAACTGCCATGACAGGCACTTTGGTAGTTTTTGGCTTTGTCTTTGTTTTAAGATATGAAAGAAATTTGTGATTTTATAGTTTAGGCATCCTAGATAGTTTTGGATTGTTGGTTTGCCAAAGGGCTATTTTGTTTTTGTTTGTTATTCATTCAAATGTCTGCAAATACTGGACAGTTCTGCCGTTCTAACTTGCTCCTCACTTAATCAAAACTCCCATTAAAATAAATGGGATCTAAGTAAAGATTGAATGATTTGAACGATCTGCATAGATGCTACAAACTTTGTGCTCTATGCTAAGGAAATTGTATACTGAGGAAATGAATCAACAATTCCCTTTCAGCAATGATGTTTTTATTCTAAAAAGTATGCAAAGTCTTATGATCTAGTAAAATAAATAACACGAGAGAAAGCTCTCCAAAACATATTTTTAGTCTCTGAGTTCCTATAATCCAGGAACTTTCCACTGGATCTAGTTGTCCTCTTCTGAAGGCTTTTATTGCGAGAGACTTCAAGAATGAGGACCATCACACAGTGAGTGGAGTTGTGTTGAATAGGACATGTGCATATAAGTGTTTCTCCCACCCCACCCCGCCCACTGCGAGAAACTGGAGTCTGAGTTCATGATTTTAGATGCTTTATTGTATATTGCTAGTGATCTTGATGAATGAATCACTCTTTGTTCCTCTCCTGACTGATGTTCATATAGTATTTATGCTCGCCTATTGTATGCTTTACAGTTAGTGTAAGCTTTACAATCTACTCTCTCTGTGTGTGTGTGTGTTTTGAGTGAGTTGGAATGACTTTATTTTAATGAGAATTCAATCTTGGAATTCCTGCCTATAGCAGTAGGACTGCTAGTATTTGAGTTTTTGGCTTTATAGACTCAGGAAAATTGTTCTAGGGCCAAAAGTGTGACTGACTTGGATGGCGGTAGAATTTCCTGTATCTGTCTCACTATGCATGTGGTAGAACTTAAGACATTATTTCTTTATGACAGGCAAATAGTTTGCAAAAAAGAAAAAAATCTACTTGAACATTGACGTTAAGGATCTGTGTCACATATGTGTAGGTGTAAACCCATTACACACCCAGTTGATATAGAGACCTCTGTCCATAGGCAAAGTTCTAGTAGGATTCAGTGAAATACCTCACTGAAATGAACACAAGAAACTCTCTGTTTAGTATGTGTAGGGACTGTAAAGTGATGATAGAGTCAATAATTACTAGGGCTGTCAAGTGATTTAAAAAAATTAATCACGATTAATCACAAAATTAAAAGAATTAATTGTTAAACAATAATAGAATGTCATTTATTTAAATATTTTGGATGTTTTCTACTTTTTCAAATATATTGATTTCAGTTACAACACGGAATACAAAGTGTACAGGGCTCACTTTATTTTTTATTACAAATATTTGCACTGTACACAATAAAAATAGTATTTTTCAATTCTCCTAATACAAATACTGTAGTGCAATCTCTTTAACATGAAAGCTGAGCTTACAAATGTAGAATTCTAAACCGAAAAAAAAGCATTAAAAAATAAAACAATGTAAAACTTTAGCGCCTACAAGTCCAATCAGATCTACTTCTTGTTCATCCAATTGCTCAGACAAACAAGTTTGTTTACATTTGCAGAAGATAGAGCTGCCTACTTCTTGTTTACAATGTCACTGAAAGTGAGAACACGCGTTTCCATGGCACTGTTTTAGGTAGTGTCACAAGATATTTACATGCCAGATTCATTAAAGATTCATATGTCCCTTCATGCTTCAGCCACCATTCCAGGGGATATGAGTCCATGCTGATGACGCATTCTGCTTGACAATCATCCAAAGCAGTGTGGACCGACGCATGTTCATTTTCATCATCATGAGTCAGATGCCACCAGCAGAAGGTTGATTTTCTTTTTTGGTGGTTTGGGTTCTATAGTTTCTGCATCAGTGTTGCTCTTTTAAGACTTCCGAAAGCATGCTCCACACATCGTTCCTCTCGGATTTTGGAAGGCACTTCAGATTCTTAAATCTTGGGTCGAGTGCTG
Source organism: Dermochelys coriacea (assembly GCF_009764565.3). NCBI lineage: Eukaryota > Metazoa > Chordata > Testudines > Dermochelyidae > Dermochelys > Dermochelys coriacea. Next base: position 161,048,652 of record NC_050068.2, read on the forward strand.
TAGCTATCTTTAGAAATTTCACATTGGTATATGTGACGTTGCACCCCATAATGCTTTATGGAAATATGCTTATGAATGTAAATATGACATAACTGGAATATGTTTTATGCTACATATGCCATGTAACATATCTCTGCAAAGGTTATGATCTACTGAATATATTCATCCTATTTTTATGCATGTATCATTTTTGTATTCAAAGTTATGAATATTGGCTATGTACTTGTTTGATTTTAAGTAGCCTTAGTAAGGCATTTGGGCAGCTTCTTTAGAAAGGAATTTCCAAGTTAAGTGCCCAGTCAAGAAACACTTAACAGACAATGGATCTTGAAAGGCTCCAATCCACATAAGAAGTCTACCTGAGGACGTTCAAGGTAGCATGTGAACAATGGCAGCTACCTGTAAGTTCGGAGTCGTGCATGGACATGTGACTTGCCCATGTGACTCCAAAACTCCATCTTGTAGCTGGGATTCTACACAGGGGGAGGGAGGGGTGTCCACCCACAAGATAAAGTCTATTTAAACCCCTGGGAGGCCCCTCCATTTTGTCTTCAGCTGGCTCAAGAGATAGCCTCTCCACCCCCAAAGGATACCTGAAAGAAACTGGAACAAAGGACAGTAACCACGGGGGTGTGAGTGATTGCTGGACCCAGACTAGAAGGAGGCTAGTCTGTAAAAGAGACTTATTGGAACATCTCTGAGGGTGAGATTTTATCTGTATTCAGCTGCTTACTGTATTTGGTTTAGACTTGCGTGTTTTATTTTATTTTGCTTGGTAATTCACTTTGTTCTGTCTGTTATTACTTGGAACCATGTAAATCCTACTTTTTGTATTTAATAAAATCACTTTTTACTTATTAATTAACCCAGAGTGTGTATTAATACCTGGGGGGTGGGGGCAAACAGCTTTGCATATCTCTCTATCAGTGTTATAGAGGGTGAACAATTTGAGTTTATCCTGTATAAGCTTTATACAGGGTAAAACGGATTTAGTTGGGCATCTGAGTGTTGAAGACAAGAACACTTCTTAAGCTGTTTTCAGTTAAGCCTTCAGCTTTTAGGGAATGTGGTTCATACCTGGGTCTGGGTTTGCAGCAAGCGTGTCTGGCTCAAACCAGGCAGGGGACTGAAGTCCCAAACTGCCAGGGGAAACAGGCTCAGGGGTAGTCTCAGCACATCAGTTGGCAGTTCCCAAGGGGTTTTCTGGGATCCATGCGAATGCCTATTCTCATTTTCAGATGACATTGTAATTAAGACGTGGGCAGCATTATCTCCCATAAATGGAAACAAACATATTTCTCTTTGCGAATGGCTGAACAAGAAGTAGGACTGAGTGGGCTTGTAGGCGCTAAAGTTTTACATTGTTTTTGGTTTTGAGTGTAGTTATTTAACAAAAAACCTACATCTGTAAGTTGCACTTTTATAATAAAAAGATTGCATTACAGTACTTGTATGAGGTGAATTGAAAAATACTATTTCTTTTATCATTTTTACAGTGCAAATATTTGTAATAAAAAGTAATATAAAGTGAACACTGTACACTTCGTATTTTATGTTGTAATTGAAATAGATATATTTGAAAATGTAGAAAAACATCCAAAATATTTAATAAATTTCAGTTGGTATTCTATTGTTTAACAGTGCAATTAATCGCGATTAATTTTTTTAATTGCAATTAATTTTTTTGAGTTAATCACGAGTTAACTGAGATTAATCGACAGCCCTAATAATTACATGTCAGTTTCATTCTAGGGACCAATAGTAAAGATCTTCATCTTCAAGTGGTGACTGAAGGTTGGGCATTGAAGTATTGTGCGGATTTCATTGTTTTAGGTTGTATCGATGTGGAAATATTTAAAGGTTGACCTCATATTCCTATATAGTTATATTTATAAACAAAAGAAAACTTTATAAGAAATATTTCTAGAAATATGAGAACTGAGTAGCTCATTGTTTAAAGAAGCTAATCAAAGATGATGAATTCTTTAGGAGATGCTGAGCATAAAATTATTATTATTATTATTATTAAGATCTGATAATGTGTTCAGTGCTGTATAATACACATACTTCTATAATTTATTATTTCTATTGTAGAGGCTAGTAGCCTTAGGTATGGACCAGGACCCCATTGCGTTAGGCACTGTACAAACCCAGAAAAATCGACAGTCCCTGCCCCAAAGAGCTTACAATATAAGTCTAAGACAAGAGATAACACATGGGTATGGACAGATGGATAGGGGAGTACAAGGAAAAATGAGAAAGTATTGTCTAAATAGACAAGACAATCATGGTGGGGGAAGGGATAGAACACACAGGCAGAGTAAGCAGTGTGATGGTGGCAAATATCACGTTTAGTTGCATGATTTATTTACTTATTTATTTATTGGTGTGTTGACTTCAGAAGAGATCGGCTAACTGGAAAGAGGACACTGTGAGAAGGTAGGAAGGGTTGGTGCAAAGAGCCAATCAGCACAGGCCAGAGAAAGGCAAAGAACTTTCTATAAATGGAACATCTTCCATTTGACTGGAATGTCCAGCTGGAGACTGGAGGTCCCGACTTAGGCTACTTCTGGTCCTACCAGTCTCTGGCTGGCAGCTCTCTGCAGTTTTCCCCCAAGCCACATGGTGGGGGAATGAGGAAGCTCCGCCAGAACCATAGTGACCCCAGAGTGGCGGGAGTGTCACCTGCACAAAATACAGAGTTTCCTGCTCTGCAGAGTTCTGTCCTGTGATGGGATAGACACAACATAGACAGAATGCACTAGGAAACCCAGAGGAGGAAATAATTATGATTTTAAAAAAATAAATGATTAATAAAATTGATTAACATCTCACAGTAAAAGATAGTCACATGAGACCTACGTTAATGCCTCTTGCCTGTTCACAAGTGAATTGGATTATGTAATTATGCTTTTTGATAGTTGGTGGGTGTGCCAATGCTTTTTGGAAGTAATCCAGCAAGTTGATTGACTAAGGCCCTGAACCTGCAATGAACTTAGCCCAAACAGAGCTCTATGCCTACACGGAGGCTTCTTGGTATGAATGCAGCATGGAGTATGTTGCAAGATCAAGGTCTAAGTTATTAAGAGATTGACTCTGCAAGATGCAGAGCATTCCCGTGCATTGTTGAGTGTCCTCCACTGTCACTGATTGCAATGGGAGTTCATGGCACTAAGCATCTAGCAGAAGTAAGCAATGTGGTATTGGGGGCTCTGTGCCTTGAAGGGCTGAGCGTCCCAAATGGAAATTGGGTGGGGCACCCTGCAGCTCTTGTTGTTAGGCTCAGCTGGTTAGAACCAAACACTGAGTAAAGCAGATGTCTGGCAAGCGCCTATGCACTCAGTGATTCCTCAACACCACATCCAGCTTCTTGCAGCAATGAGCCCTAAAGACTGAGCTCTGCACTCGGATCCCGATGAGCATACTCCTGGGCCTGTGGGAATCTAATTGCAGGACCTGGGCTTTACATTGTCATTTTTGCCTGTGTTAAGTGAGGAAGAGAAAAGGGGAAAGGGATATGCTCATTTTTCATGGTCTAAGGCATTCTCCTCTTCCCACAATGCACTATAGTTTATGGCCAAAATGTTGTGCCTAAATTTGGCTTCTAATTAATATAAATATAAGTGTTCTGATTTTCAAAACTCCCATTGCCTTCATTGGGATATTTGGGTACTCTTTGAAAATCAGGCCAGGCCACTTATATTTATGTGCCTATGTTAGGATTTAGGATCCTAACTTAGTCTTGAGGGGAGGGTGCTCTCCATGCTCCCTAAGGGAGTCAAGCACCCCTGGGGCTTGATGTCCTAAGGGCTTGGCTACACTACTGCGCGGGGTTGATCTAAGATACGCAACTTCAGCTACATGAATAGCATCGCTGAAGTCAATGTACATAGATCTACTTACTGTGGTGTCTTCACTGCGGTAAGTCAACAGTTGACACTCTCCTGTCAACTCCGCTTGCACTCCTTGTTCTGGTGGAGTATTGGAGCCAATGGGAGAGTACTCAGTGGTCGATTTATTGCATCTATACTAGATACGATAAATCGACCCCCCCCCCACTGAATTGATTGCTGCCTTACTCTCTTAGGCACTTTTGAAAACCTCCTCCCAAAATTATAATTTGAAATCCTTCCTTACTAGTTAAAGATAAGGTGACCATATGTCCCGTTTTGGCCAGGACAGTCCCTTTTTTAAGCCCTGTCCCAGCCGTCCTGACTTTTTTTCCAAAAGTAGGCATTTGTCCCGTTTGCTGTTGCTGACTTGATCAGTTGGCAAAAGCAAATGGGACAAATGCCCACTTTTGTCAAAAAAATGTGTTGCAGTGTGGAAGGGGTGAGCGGAGATGCCAGCCCCCCACAGGGGGGAGGCAGGGCTGGAGGGGGAGCAGGGTTCCAGTATCTTCCCCCCCCGCCCCATGATTCTAGCAACTAGACAACAGCGTCCTGAGGGGGCCCCGCAGCAACCAGGCAACAACCTTGCTGTGAGGGGGTTCCAGCCAGCAACAGAATGGGGGAGGGGCCTTGGGCAGTGGCTGGGGATGTCCCATTTTCTCTTTGGGAAATATGGTCACCCTAGTTAAGGAATAGCATTTGTATAAAGAGCTAGGACGAAATCCTGGCCCCATTGAAGTCGGTGGGAATTTTGCCATTGGCTTCACTGGAGCCAGGATTTCACCCTAGCTATTTGTACAAATGCCCACTGACTTCAGTGGGGCCAGGATTTCACCCTAAATGACTATTGCTTTACAGATGTTGAATTGCATTACTTAAATTGCTTTCATTGTGTTTTAACAAGACCTATCATTAAAAATGTTCAGTTGTTTTTAAAGATATAGTTTGTATTTTTTGCACTCAGATTGCTGAATTTGAAAAGAGAGACTAAGCATGCTCTTCTAAGTGTAAGAAGAACACTGAAAATCTGCCTTAATAAAGACTGTTAAATTAAAATTAAGAGATAGTGAGACTAAACCAGAGGATGATAACCAGTGAAACAGGTGAGAAATGGCTTAGGCTAGCTCTGGGCAAACACTTTGAGACAACAATGTATTCAGTACATTTATTTTTTTCCCTTGTTTGTGAATTATCTGTGGACATACAGCAATTTTCTATGTATTTGATCTCTGAAATTGTTCAAAATTTTGTGTGAGCAAATTTCTGTCTATGGATTGTTCATAACTATTCATTATGATAATTACAATTCAGTATTCAAGCTATATGATGGGTCCCCATAATCACATGGTATTGTTTTTGTTTCTTGAATAGGTGATTGAAATTCTATAAACACTTCATTCAGAAACAAAAGTGGCATTGCTCAATTCCCTGTCATTTTCAGAATTAATCCTCTTTTGGGACAGAACTTCCCTCTTTTGGGACAGAATGAGGGCATCTGTGAGGGTAGAAAGACATACACTGGGCTAGACTTTGAAACACTCCTTCTTTGCACCCCTAGATTCCAAATGCATTAAACCAGTGGTTCTCAACCTTTCCAGATTACTGTATCTCTTTCAGGAGTCTGAAGCGTGAGCCCTGCCTCCTGGAGCTGAAGCATGTAACTTAGATTTGTGACATGGGGCCCCAGCAGTTGCCCTGCTTACCACCCCTTAATGCCAGCCCTGCACTTGTGACCTTCCTATTCTGTCCCATGACCCCTTGGGGGTCACGATGCCCAGATTGAGAAATAGTAATCTAGATGATTCTGGAATCTGAAAGACATCTGCATACCCCTAGGGGCACGAGTACCCCTGATTGAAAACCACTTCACTAAGCTATTTATACTCTTATGGCAATGACTTAAAATAAAATTGTGTCTGATTTTAAAATTACTGGGGCATGTTGCTCAACAATAGTTCTTTCTAATGAAGGGCCTAACACACAGGCTTCCTAGGTAATTCTTACTATTATTGATTTACTATTGGTGTCTCCAATAGTTACATGCTTTAAAGGAATTGACAAAAGTCCTACTGAGTTTTGTCCAGTAGTAATTCCTTAATTTGCTTGCAGAGTCATGAACTTTATTTCAAAGTGATTAAAAATGACTGTGTGTTAGAAATATCCAACAATTAACATTCTTTAAAATATGCAAATATTTGTATCGTTGCCTGCGTAAATCTAAGTATTTTGACACATAATGAAATTGCATCAACATCAGGAACACATTAAACAACTGTGATAACCACTGAGATTCTATTACATCTTGATGATCTTCCAAAATCCAGCTGATGTAAACACTGTTAAGCCTGTAGTCGCAATGATGTAATTTGCCTTGTAAACAGTTTGAGGGCTTTGGATGAAAAATATCAACCTTTGCGCTACAGTTTATAAACAAACCACCAAAAATGTACACACAGAAAAGTCACACATTTCAACAGTTTGTGCCTACAAGGTATTAATCAGAGCTCTCTAGGGCAGGGAGGACGTCTTTTTGTTCTGTGTTAGTACAGCATCTACCACAATGGGGTCCTGGTCCCTGACTAGGGATTCTTGGTGCTACCACAAGACAAATAATAATAAAGATAAGGGCATCTCACTCTGGCCCAAAGAGATTTGGATGCCCAGTTCTCATTACAATTTAATGGGGACTGGGCATCCAAATGCCCTAGGCATCTTTCAAAATCTTAGTCCCAATATCCACCACAACAGTTTGCTCAGTATCTTGGTGGCACATTGGTTCAAATTGACTCAGAAAAAAAAAGTGTACACCTCTTACTGATGCTGTGTATTCCTTTTAAAATTCCCATCAATGCAGTTACCAAACCACACCCTGCTTGTCTTATGAGGTCTGATAGTGTTCGAGCCAGAGGTGGAATGGCTGTAGACAAAGCACTGTAAAAAGCCTTTAAAAAGTTGTAGTGCCTCATCTATCAGACACTATAAGGAGATCTATCCTAAAACAGCTCTCTCTAAGTCAAAAATTATAATTCTTGATATATGCTGCTTTCCCTACACCATTGCATTGGCTACAATTCATGTGGAGCAGAACCCTCATAGTTTCATGAAAAAAAAAAAAGCTCTATGAACAGTGTTTCACTGTGAAAAGAGGGCCTACATGGCAAAGATGCAGAAGGCAATGCTGTTTGGGATGAGAGTGCAGAGGGGTCCATTCCAAAGATGTTCAGTTTTGAGGGGTAAGAGGGCATAGTGACTCCTTAAAATTTTGTGTGTGGGGAAGGGGTTTCCTTGTGTTATGTTCAATTGTAGAAAAAGTGGAGCTGTCCAGCAGTGCAGACAAAAGATACTAAATTTTCTTGGGGATATAGAAATCAAACAGCCTGTTACATAGGGGGTGGGGGTCGGGGTCGGGCGTGTGTGTGTGTGTGTGTGTGTGTGTGTGTGAGAGAGAGAGAGAGAGAGTGAAATGCTCTCCTACCACTTTCCTGCCCCTCTTCAACTAGCATTCTTGCTCATTTGCAATCTGTGTTATTTTGAACACTTGCCAATGCTGTAGGATCTAATGAAGCACTGAATGTTTCTGACATCATCCACAAATGTTACATACAAGTGGAGCTGGGTAGATGGACATTTTCCTTTTGAAACACACTCTGAAACGTTGCAGTCTTCAAAGCTGGCTTACATACACTATGTCATGATACACAGCCTTTTGTTTTGCATAAGTGTTCGTTTTAATGAGGTAGCCCAATGCAGCTCATTGAAATCAAAACCATATGATGCGCCCTAGGCAAGAGAGAGGCAAAAACGATACAGATTTTTGAAGAGGGCTAGTCATACCACAGGTTACCATTATTACAGAAAAAACAACAAGAATTTTAATATAGCTGTCTGGCCAAATATATTAATTTAACTTGAATGGCTTTTTCTGATATTATAGCTGAGAGGCACAATGTTCTACTGGCAAGCATCTTCAAAATCTTTTTTAGAAGATTCATTTCAAAGTATTTCTGTGTACCAGATTTTGATGGTATGTACACTTGGGAGTCCCACGAAAAAGTACCTTTTGATCATTTTGGTGACCTCTTTTGAGGTTTGACCTAAAAGGAGATAGTTTGAAAATGTACCCCTTTGTATTACAATGTGTCTCATTGTAAAATATTGAAAATCTAGCACTCTGGTCACTTCAGGAAGCATCATGAGTTAAACTGTCTATGGAGCAGCTCTTTAAAATAAAACGAATGCTGACATGAGCCAGCACAAGAAAGCAGTTTTTATTTAATGAAATCCCCTTCACACAGATCAGAACCTAACATAGTTTTTTGGTCCTAGGTTTTCAAAGAACTCACTGTCCAGAAGCTCCCATTGCTCACAAAAAAACAAAAACAAAAAAACCCCAACAACCCTGTTTGGTACTGAATACTCATGAACATCTGGACACTTCATTTAGGTGCCTAGATGCAGGCTGAGCTCATTTAAAATCTGGTTCCAGTGGTGGATGCTGAGCATTTTGGACAAACTGGTCTTTATTATGTCAATTCTTTGTCATACTTTTATCAACCTGAAAATGCTTTTTCCCCCTTAACCAGTCATGTCCTTTTCCAGTTGACAAAACTGGGATATTCTCTCCCTTGTGTAGAAGTAGAGAGAATGTGATCTCTCCTGTTTTTTCTTAACACCCATGTCAGTTTACATACCAATAGCACTTTGTCTCCTCTGAACATCTTTGCACAATAGTATCATCCCATGGCAGCATAGCTCTGGGACATGGTAAGCTCCAGAATTCTCAATATGCTGAGCACCGTCAGCACCCATCCATGTCAGTGAGAATCAAGGTGCTCATCTCCTCTCAACAACTTGCACAATAGAGCCCATTATTAGTTTGCTGCTGGTACAGAGCCAGAGAAATTGTACTAAATCCTATGGGCTCAATATTAACTGCTCAGCATAGCTGAAGGAGGGGGGAAAGTGTCTATAAGTTGCCATCCTGCTCATCTGATGCTGGGCTGGCTGGTTCCCAAATGGTGGCAGGAGTAACTTAGAACAACCTATGGGATACTCTAATTTGCACCAGCTGCAGCAATCCCATAAGAACCACTGGGCTAGCTGTGGATCAGTAGATGCTGGTTCTATGCTACCTGAAGGTTCCTCTACATAAGGGGTCTCAAACATGCAGCTCACAAAGTTATTTCCTGTGGCCCGCCATAGGCGCCGACACCACTGGCAGCCAAGCTCCCCTCTCCCCCGGCCCGCCTTTCCCCCCCCGCCACGAGCGCGCTGCGTCCCTGCTCCTCCGCCTACCTCCCAGTGCTTCCCACTGCCAAACAACTGTTTGGCGGTACTTAGGACTTTCCAGGAGGGATGGAGGAGGAATGGGGACACAGTGCGCTCAGGGGAAGAGGCAGAAAAAAGGCGGGGCTGGGGTGGGGATTTGGGGAAGGGGTTGGAATAGGGGCAGGGAGGAGGCAGAGTCGGGGTGGGGACTTTGGGGAAGGGGTTTAAATGGGCGTGGGAAAGGGGTGGGAAGAGGCTGGGCAGGGGCAGGGCCTCATGGAAGGGATGGAGTGGGGGTGGGGGCGGGGCTTTAACCGAAGTAATTCTAAAGGTAAATGCGTGTTTTGTCGTTTGAGTGAGGTGCATTACTAAGTGTTTATATTTTATTAAAACTCCTCTTCACATTACAGTTTTAAAAATGTTAATTCATTGACTTTTAATAGCATGCTATATTACTCTTCATTTTTTTCATTTTTGACTACCTTTGTACCACTGTATGAAAAGGTGTCAGTGATGCAGCCCTTGAACCAATGTACTAGTCCTCATGTAGCCCTCGTGGTGATTTGAGTTTGAGACCCCTGCTCTACATCAAAGGGAATCCTCAGTTACCCCTTTACAGCAGCTTTTTGGCTGCTTTGTGCTGCTGCTAGAGCATAAATCAGCTGATCAGGGCCAATGATCTGACTTTATGTTCTTATCAAGGCAACAGACCTAAGTTTAGAAAGGAAAATGATATTCTATTTTATACCTCTTAAAGTTCGATTTCAGTTTAAAATACCCACATAACCATTTATTTTTCTCATATATTTATGCTTTTAATGATTTTGGAGCCACAAAAGCAGTTTAAAATATTTGTGATAAGATCAGTTGAGGAAATAAAATACTAATATTTCATACAATAGAAGTGGATCACATGTTGCATTATGCTGTACTGAAACTGAATTAAAGCTTTCTCAGTCCCAAGCAAATCACAAGAACACTATAATTATTTTTTGATGTTTAACTCATATCAGCAGTTTGAGGTATAGCAGAGCAGGTTTTCTCAGGCACAGAGAGGATGAAACCCACAAATAGAGAGTCCCCCCCAGCATGGATGGTGGTATTATTAATCATCATCATCATGTTCATTACAGTGGTGCCTAGTGGCCAACCAAGAATAGGTTTATATTGTGCTAGGCACTGTACGGGGTAGTAGCTGGTCCCTGTTCAGAATGTTGTATCATTCCTCCTCCCTCTGATCCCCTGAAAAGGCTTCTGAGAAAATATCATGCAATCATTCTCTGCAAGTTAAGGTGAAGTCATTGCCAGGCAGAAGCATGTTGCTTGGGGTTGGCCACTCTGTGTAGCATCATCCCCCCCAGTAAACCTACTAAGGTAGAGGAAAATACTTTAGGGGAGAATTGAAAAGCTCTGACAGAAATAACATCTGTTGTTTCCACTCTGTGCCAGTCATCTCCCTTGGAGAGGTTTGGGCATGCAGAGATAAGTTCTAGCTGCAGGCAGAGAGCCCCATTCCTGAGAGAACCATGCTACCATAAAAGACAGGTGGAGCCTAAGGACTGGTGCAGCCTCTGAGCAAATGCTCCAGCCCTCTGCAGACATACAGTATTTTGGATCTCAGTATTCTTCAGGATTGGAGAACTGAACCATTCTACTTGCATTGTTCATGGGGACAAATCCCTGCCCCCCGCTCCCAGCACCCCTCACGCGCACACACGTTCCTGCCCCCAACTGATAACATGCTATCTCTGGAGCTTTGCCCATGGGGTTTTCAGTGAGAGGGTGTGATAAGGCCCATTGTCAATAAATCTAAGACAATTTTACGCAGTATTTTTGGTTTATGTTTCTTCCTTTGCCTTGTATTTGTGTTTGGTGATACATTGCCTTTCACATCCATGAGAGAGATGGGCACAGACTAAAACCTTGGATCCTTCAGACACAACTGAAATTTGTAGAGAGTTGGGTTAATTACAGAATCATGGCCAGCCCTTATCTGGGCAATGGGCAAAACCTAAAAAGACCTAAATATGCCACACTTTGTGGAATTCAAAATCTGAATCCAGAGCTGAATTGTATTGCCCAGGCCCATTTCCATCACCAGTACTTACACATAACTAGCAAGATGAACAGGGAGCTCTACGATTGGATACACTGCCTTTGATGTCTTCAGTAGTCAATATTTTTTAAAAAATATTTTGTATTTGTTCTTTAACTAGATATTCATCCTTCCAGTAGCACCAGCAACTAGCAGAACCATTTATTAATGGAAAGAGTATTTATCCAAGATGTAAAAGTTGCCTGTTATAGATGAAAAGTTTGATTTGTATCCACACAACATTTTCTAATGAACATGATTTCTAGATTTCTTTATATAACGATTCTTTGGCATCCTGGCTGGCTAACTTTGCACCATTGGTCACCAGCTATGTTAAGCTATGGACTCGGCAAAGCTGGTTTTCCTCGGAGTTATGTGGTTTCAAATGATTGATTTGCTGTTCTAAGCATTGTTGGAGGATATCCAAACTTGGGTCAAATCTGAGTATTTTCCAACAAAATGTTCTTGTTTATAAGGATTGCCTTGCTTTTATGAAGCTGCAACTTTTTTGTTGTTTTATTGAGGCATCCAGCTGTAACTCTTAGTGGGCCAGATCCTGAGAGATGCTGAAGACTTGCAATACCCACTGACTTCAGTGGAATTGATGGACAGTGCAAATCCTCAGCACCTCTTGGGATATGGCCCACAAACTTTAATGCACCTCTCTCTGTGCTCAGTGGTTCTTCTTCAATGTAAGTGACTTGCCAGGATTTTTGCCAGATCATTTCACAACATCAAAAAAGTAGATTAACAGAGTTTGTACTAATTTCTCCTGTGAATCATGTTGGGGCAGCACCATGTATTTCTGTTCTGTTTTGTTGCTCTCTGTTCCTTTTCATTAGTTTGTGCTTCTTTAGGAGAGCAAATCAACCACTTCTCTCTCTAATCTCATTCTCCAAGGTTTTCTTCAGGGGCTTCTTCAATTTCTACTTCCTCTAGCTGCAGTCATGGTTTTTTTATGGATTTTCTGGGAACATTCCTAATATCTTTTATCATCCTCCATTAATCCTAGTTTGAATTTTTTTCACTTGTTTCTAAGCTTATCATTATCAATCTACTTCCCAGCTTCCATTTGTACTCTCTGAAGCCTGGGTTCAGGAAATCATTTAAGCATATTCTTAATTTTAAGCTTGTACTTAATTCTCACTGACTTGAATGGGACTTATACGTGTGCTTAAATTTAAGCATATATTTCCTAAATAGCAATGCTTTCCTGACTTGGGGTCTGAGTGCATTGTCTTGGAAATTGTCTTGTCTTTATAGATGAGAGATTGGCAACCTTTGGCACGCGGTCAGTCAGGGAAATCCGCTGGTAGGCTTTGTTTACCTGCAGCGTCCACAGGTTCAGCCGATCGCAGCTCCCACTGGCCATGGTTCACTGTTCCAGGCCAATGGGGGCTTCGAGAAGCGGCAGCCAGCACATCCCTTGGCCTGCATCGCTTCCCGCAGTCCCCATTGGCCTGAAACGGCCAACCGCGGCCAGTAAACAAACCATCCCGGACCACCAGCGGATTTCCCTGATGGGCTGCATGCCAAAGGTTGCCAATCCTTTTTCTAAACTAACCACGGCTTTCCCTCAGTTTCAGCCTACTTGATTTGCCTCTGCCTATGCTCAAGTGTTATCATTCCAACAGTTTTCAGCTTAGAAACATGGGTTTTTTTTTATTTCCTAATGCTCTACCAAAAATGTTGATGTTGCTTAGTAGCACTGTGTTACCTTTCCAGAACATGGAAGTTGGCAGATGAAAACTGAAACCTCTAAGAAGCAGGAAATGTATACAACAAAACACAAACATTAGAAAACCAAGAAATGCCACAGACACCTGCATGCCCTACACTCTGTCCCCTTTAGGGCAGGGAACACAACATGTAACCCTCTGAAATCACAGAAATACCGCTGTGACACTGCATCTTACATTCTTCACAGTGATATTATTATGATAGGATTATGACATAATTATGATGCATTTTGTACAAGATAAGTCATGTGAGGTGTCATTGGAAAAGTTATGATTTGCTGAATATGATTATCCTATGTGTATGCATGTATCATTTTTGTATCTGAAGTTATGAATATTGACTATGTATCTGTACTTCAAATGTAGTTACACCTGGGTAATGCCCACTATGCAAGATGCTTTCAGTCTAGATAGCTGGTTGGGAGAGGCCTTAGGAGAAGCTTATCTCCCACTTGGGGAGCCTTCCTGAGAACACTCCAAACAGCCTGTAAGTAATGGCTGCTATGACTCTACAAGGATGTGTGACCAGGCCACATGATTCTGGACTCCATCCTGGAATGTCATATTTTTCCACCGACTGGTCTGGGAACCAAGCTTTGGAACAAAGGATTCCCACCATTTGCAAAAGCTATATAAGGCAGAGAGTGACATCATCTGTGGTTCTTCACATAAGAAGACTCCTGTAAACACCTGAGGAACAAAGACTGAACTGGGGAAAGTGCTGGACCCAGGCTAAAGGGCTTTCTAACTTGTGAATGAAACACTTGGGGATTCCAAGCTGTAAAGCAAGTGCAGCTTGTTCCTTAAGAATCTGCAGCCTGCTTGTACCATCTCTTAGGGTGAGAATCTGCTAATTCATATCCAATTTAGTATATTAAGCTTAGTTTGCATTTTTTATTTATTTGCCAGGTAATCTGCTTTGATCTGTTTGCTATCACTTATAATCTCTTAAAATCTATTTTTTGTAGTTAATAAACTTGTTTTTGTTTTAATCTAAACCAGTGAGCTTTGACTGGAGTGTGTGGGGAAACTCTCTCTTTGGTTACTACAAGTGTGCATTGTTCTCTTCACATTCAGGGAGAGGCAGACTGGATATAAAAACCCATATACTGGCCAGATTTGATCAGAGCAGGATGGTACTGCTCTAGGGTCCCAGGCTTGGAAGCTAGTAGTTAGAGAGCCTGTGTGTAACTACAGCTGGGTATGTCCCTACCTGTGTGAATGCTGGTGAAAGTTCAGGCTGGAAGGCTTTGCAGCTTGTCACAGCAGAACAGTGTGAGAGGGAATTTAGCCTGGTGGTCAGGGGGATCCAATGGTGCAAGTATGGTGGTACGGTATGGTATGCCATCCCAGTAAGATATTTATAGCTGGTACGGTATACCAGAAAGACACAGGAGGAGCTGCCACCAGCCCCGCCCCCAGCCCTTCCACAAGCTGTGTCTCCTGCGTCCTTCTGCCTGACATCTGTACAGCAGCCCCACCGGAGGACAGGTCTGGGGTCAGTACAGCAGCCGCGCCAGAGGAGCTGCTGGCATGGGGCTGCCCAGTGGCCCCACATTCTGCTTCTTTCGCTGCTGCAGTTCCTGGAATAGCCCTGTGATTCAGGGCTCTCCTAGGAACCCCAGCGGCGAAAGGAGCAGAATGTGCAACTCTTCCGGCATGGCTGCTGTACCTCCCCCAGCTTGGCCCCCGGCCCCTCCGTATGGTGCATCTCCTGAGTCCTCCTGCCTGGGGTCTGTACAGCAGAAGTCTCCGGCACAGCTGGAGGACAGAGCCTACCTCCACCCCCAGTAACATGGGATGGATGTAGATCAAGGGAGGGGATGGGGAGAGTGCGGGGGTCCTGGGCTAGGGGTGGGGCAGGGAAGAGTCACGTGGGGAGGTCATGTTCCCCCCCCCCTTTTGTGTCCCTCCCATGAGTGCAGAGTACTGGCAAAAATGATTTCTACTTGCACCGCTGGGGGCTCAGTGACACCCCAGTTCCGGGGGAACCCGTCACATCCGCATTCAGGTAATCTTTCCCACACCGCATCAAATACAAATGTATTCACTTGCCTCTGAAATATAGAAATCTATGGTGTCAAAAGTAGAAACAGTTCAGCCGTGCACAGTAACACTACACTGCAGTTTAGAGCAAGATATGAATAATATCTTGTCCTGTTGAAAACAAAAGGGAAATTTACATAGGCAGCAAAGAATAACTCAAACTGATGTCTTTTGAAAGATAGCTACTTCAGCAAACCTCTGCTCGCTAACACTATATAAACTCAACCAAATACAGTATACCCTCAGAGTTACAAACAGATTGGGAATGGAGGTTGTTTGTAACTCTTGAAAAAACAACCATAATGTTTTGTTCAAAGTTTACAAGTGAACATTTACTTAATACAGCGTTGAAACTTTACTATGCAGAAGAAAAATGCGGCTTTCCCTTTATTATTTTTTTTGTTTAACACAGTACTGTACTATATTTGTTGTTGTTGTTGTTTTTGTCTCTGCTGCTGTCTGATTGTGTACTTTCGGTTCCAAATGGGGTGTCCGGTTGACTGGTTAGTTCGTAACTCTGGCATTCGTAACTCTGAGGTTCTACTATATATATATCTGATTCAGAAGGATATGTGCCACCTACTGGATCACTAACATTTTTCTGCTACGTTCTGAATTTTCTTTGGAGATTTTCTATCCACGTACTGACCAGTTTTGACTCTAGTTAACTGTTGAGATCACTGCTCGAAACAAGATAGCTGCATATACATATACAGCTGTCAATTACAGAGTGCTTTAGTGCAGTGGTTCTCAAACTATGGCTGCCGCTTGTTCAGAGAAAGCCATGGGCGGGCCGGGCCAGTTTGTTTACCTGCCACGTCCACAGGTTTGGTCAATAGTGGCTCCCACTGGCTGCAGTTCACCGCTCCAGGCCAATGTGGGCTGCAGGAAGGGAAGCCAGCACATCCCTTGGCCCGCACCGCTTCCCGCAGCCCCCATTGGCCTGGAGCGGCGAACCGCAGCCAGTGGGAGCTGCGGTTGGCCGAACCTGCAGACTCGGCAGGTAAACAAACCGGCCCGGCCCGCCAGGGGCTTTCCCTGAACAAGCGGCGGCCCTAGTTTGAGAACCACTTTTTAGTGCATGCACCTCTCATTAATAATCAGCTAAGTGGAGTGTAGTTTTATTTGCTGGCTTTTAGATTTTTTTCATAGGCAGAAAAATTATTTCTAAGGTGGCCAGCTGTTTTCAGATTAAAAGGTACTACAGCATATATACTTTACTCTTGCATTTTTTAATTTATTTTTCTAATAGAAGTTCAAGCTGGAAAGCCCCACTTCTTGGCAATTGATTAGACTCACTTGGCAAGATTTTTGACACTGCTGTTATGTGGTTCTAAGTGAAATATTACATTCAAATTCTTTTGTCATGGAGAGAACTGACAAACTTTGCACTGCCTAGAATGGATTATGCTTTTGATATTGATAGAAAAACAGCTGTGATCTACAAATGGCTGACTTGAATGAAGCCTGCTCAAATATTCTTTCTAGAGAAATACTCTTAGTATTATTATTGTTATTTATTAGTTGTATCGCAATAGTACCCAAAGGCCCCCAGAAACAATTTGGCTGCATTGTGCTAGGCACTGTACAGACATAAGACAATGTGGTCCTTGCTCTGAAGAGTTTACAATCTAAGGCCTTGATCCAGGAAAGCACTTAAGCATGTGCCCAAGTGCCCTTCCTGAACAGGGGTATTTTCCTGAATCAGGGCCTAATTTGAAACCAAGAACAAGAAAGGCCTGACCTAACTCCATTGGCATCAATAAGAGTTTTGCCGTTGACTTCTGTAGGAGGAGGAGAAGTTTCCAATGGTGTGTAACAAACCAATAGGAAGGATGTACCATACCTCTCAAATATTTTTCATTCCAAGAGATGTCACTTATTTTAGTCCTAAAGTTCCTTATGTTCCACTTCTAGTGTTTAAAATCATTTATATCAGAAACAAAGGATCATGATGAAGCTGAAGTTACAGAAAAACTCAAGGAAGGACCACTGCAGCATTTTAACTTTCCTGCCAGAATATCTTTGTTGTGCACTTCATTTTTCAGAGTGGTAGCTATGTTAGTCTGTATGAGCAAAAACAACGAGGAATCCTTGTGGCACTAGTCTCTAAGGTGCCACAAGTAGTCCTCCTTGTTTTTTCACCTCATTTTTGTTATTCATTGCATCTCACATTTTGGCTGTGGCTGGGTGAGAGCTATGGGGGCAGAGGATAATGGTATTACATGGGCTAGCTATGTGCACTACTTAAAATTTCAAATCACTTGACAGCTTGTTTTCCTATAAAGAAATGAAGAATATCAACTCTCCCCCAACTTTGCCACAAGATAAATGACAGAGAACTGGATTGATTGAAACTGTTCTGCCTCCAACTATGTTGCAAAAACAAAACCTGTACAAATATGCAGCTTGATCTGCAAATTCTTCCCACAAAAGAGCCTCTACTCATTAAAGCAGCCCTACTAAGGTCTGATAAACACTATCCATATGGGAAGAGTTTGCAAGATGGTGCCCAGAATTTTGCCCTTGGACAAAGCACTAGACTTGAGTTACAGCATATTGAATCAGAAGGCTATCTTCCCAATTACTGATTTTGATCTTAGGTTTAGAAGATCCAGAGGAGAGACTGAATAAACCTGACATAACATTACTAAGTACCTTTAAGAGACATAAAATTGCCTAGCTGCTTCCAGCTGTTACATTACTGTATGTTCTTCGAATACTGATTATATGTAGATACTTGGTCTTTCAGCTCAATATGTGTAAAAGACCATTAATATCTGAGTTTGAATTGGGTGTGCGGTGTTGAGCTGGGATTTTTTCAGTTGTTTTAATATCTGGCTGTTTTCGTGTTGGGTATTTTTGTTTTTAAAGTCTGAAACTGCAAGCATTTTAGATTGGTGCGATAGAATCGAAATACATAATCATTTCCAGTGACTACTAAGAAACTGATGTATATTTGGTGTTATTATCTTGTAAGATACTGAGACTATTACTAGTAGCTCAACTCAGGTTAGAAAGACAGCACTACCGTATCTATACAGGACTGGATTTGAAAGGAACTCTTGTGTTTTTCAAAAAACCCAGTTACTAATTTCAGATACAAATAATTGTGGAGAAATGTATAGCAAATTTAGGAAAATTAACTCTTTCTACCATGATTACAATTTTTAAAAAGCTGATATGGAGACTGTTTTAAAGTTTTTCCTCTGTGTTATCTTTATCTTTCTAACTATGGAAATATACATCACTGCTTTCCAAATCAGCCAGGGAAGGTCTAGATTTTCAGAAGCTTGCCGCCAGTTTTGCACCTGCAGTTTGGATCACTTGGAAATCTAAGTACCTGATGGCACTTATAAATCAAGTAGATAGATGACCTAAACTGGGAGTGCAAAACAGTTCTTCAGTTATTTGCACCTCCAATTTGGGGTTGTGTGAATGGAGGCCCAGTTGTGGTGTGGGTAAAAATTTGGCACTAATTTGTTTTAAACAACTAAGGCCTTATTAATATGTGAAGTCATATTCATATGCTTAACCTTGTACACTGTGAGCAGTCCCACTGAATCAGTGGAATTGTAGTGTCAAAAATACGTTGTATAAAATTAAGCAAATGTGTAAGTCTCTTCTGGATTCAAGCCTAAAACTGTAGTATTTCCAAAATCCCCAAAATAATTTTTTTTAAAAAATACAGTTAATGTTTCTAAGTGACAACAATGCAGTTACCTGTCATGTCATTTACTAAACTTAAGAACTTAGAAGCAATGAAATATTAATAGTTAATCTTGGTTACTTTGAATTCTAAGGAAAATTTTCCCACTAAGATTGAAGAACACTGGGCAAACCATTTTTTGGGTATCAGGTCATTAAAATTGACACTGATTTGACTAATGTGTCTCTCCTTCTTGCTCAGAGCAAGTTTTGTAGTTCACAAGCCAAACAAATTTTTCAAGCGTAAGTTTCTAGACTAAAATAGGACTATATAATGGAAACTGGTAGTAAGTGTAAATGGAAGCTATTGCCTCTCCATCAGAAAGCAGTAAGTGTACACGAGGCTGTGTAAGGAGGAAAAACATACCAAACAAATAGCAGATTCCCTGCCTAAAAATTTAAAGGTGTGAATGGTTATACCACATTGTACTGAACAGACTGTTGCGTGTTCTTTACGTGAATATTTACTGGCATGGTGTGTCTTCAGTTGTTTTTGGAGATGAGAAGTAATACTTTATGTAAAGATTATTAAAAATGTAATTTCTTTCTTTTATGGAGTAATGAAAATCTAACATTTTAATGGAAAGGGACCTAATTCTGCACCTGTTAAAGTCGATGGAAGACTTACTATTGACATCAGAGGAAGCGGGAGCAGGCCCCACGCAAAGAAGCAAATGGTGTTTGAAACTTTTGGTATGTAGAGTTTTGTGAGAACCTGGCAATTATGGATTAGACCCTGCAAGGTGCAGAGGACCATTAGTTGAGGGTTGTCAGGACTTTGCAGGATTAGACCCAAAATACTGAACCTGTTAGTATATATGCCGCTCTTAGTGTGTAGTAGATATAGAATATAAAATTCAACTTCAGCTCCATTTTATCCCAACTAAATATGATGCATCTCTTTCTTAGTTCTGATTGTTGGAAAATTCTGGGCTCTGAGGTAATTTGGCAGACGTGTTTTAGCATGTCTGATGAGCCATTCATATTGGAAGAAGGATTTAGGGATGTATTCCTTGGCCTCAGATCCTGCATTAAACTCTATCGATTACTGACTCTTGGATTTATCCATTTCTGCTCATCTTAATCTTACAAGTCACAAAAAAATGTAATAACCTGGTAATCTTATTACAGTGGTGGTATCTGGCAGCACTTTAGTTTCCAGATTGACCCTGGAAATGAGACTGGTAGAATTCACAAGAATAGATTGAAAAATGGGCAATGTGTATATCCTATGTGGTTTTTGGTTGCAATGTTTTATGCAAAGCCTGAATTTTAGTTTCTGCGGAACATATTTGTCTTTGTATCCAATTGTTTTGATCCCTTCAGACTTAATTTTGCTCTTGACTTGATAGTCTTTATGAGGCATAACTTCCATTAACTTCCAATGTGTTGGGATTATTTCCTAAAAAGCTGCAATATTGTTACATTACCATTGACATGTCAGCTAAAAGTATGCATATACTTTATGCAGTATATATATTTATTCATACCAGGTGTGTTTATGTGCATTGTGTGTGCATATATGCATATACTTGTCTAACCTAGATAATAAGATTTTCATGGCAAGGACTCTGGGATTATGTCTACACTGCAATTAAAAACCTGTGGCTGGCCTATGCCAGCAGACATGGGCTCATGGGGCTCGGGCTGTGGGGATGTTTAATTGCAGTGTAGATTTCTGGGGTTGGGCTGTAGCTTGAGCTCCGGGACCCTCGCATGGTCCTAGACCCAGGGCTCCAGCCCAAGCCCAAACATCTACACTGTAATTAAACAGCCTCACATCCTGAGCCTTGCAAGCTCGAGTCAGCTGGCATGGGTAAGTCATGAGTGTCTAATTGCAGTATAGATATGCCCTGAGTGAAATTTTGGGCTGATTGATGTTAACAGGAGTATTGCCATTGATTTCTACAGGGTCAGGATGTCAGCTCGTCTTTTTTGTTTGTTTTTACTTTTCTGTAAAACATCAGGTATGCTACCGGTACTTTATAAACATGCAATAAAATTATAATAATTTCCAAGTTTTCTAAGATCCCTGTATTATAATTACCATGGCAGGTAACTGGGTGCACTGGTTTCTTAAACCAGATAAACCTCCTATATTCTTCAACTACTTCCATTCAAGTGATCAAGAATTCTAGCCATCTTTTTACTCATTTCATTGCAGATCCATGTAGTCATTATGATCAGGTATTCTCTTTTGTGGTAACCAAAGCATTTCATTTCATCATGACTTTCCTAAAATATTCACATGATGTTCTTGTGTCTATTTTTAAAATGTGTTTACAAATACATTGAGGTTTTAATAAAATGATCATACACATATCAGGTCAGGAACAACTTTTTCAAAGTG
Source organism: Dermochelys coriacea (assembly GCF_009764565.3). Taxonomy (NCBI): domain Eukaryota; kingdom Metazoa; phylum Chordata; order Testudines; family Dermochelyidae; genus Dermochelys; species Dermochelys coriacea. The sequence continues at coordinate 161,069,748 of NC_050068.2, forward strand.
ATATTTCGTAGATGCTGGAAGCACTCAGTATTTATTATTATGTCTGACACACCCATGATGTCATGTTATTACAAACTTATAAGAGTTCCCTGGGATGTTCCATACTGATAGTATAAAGTGTTTTCGTAAACTGTTCGGGTGATGCCAAGTACAGTGAACTACCGCAATCACCAAACAAAAGCACTTTATGCTATGTGAACAAGGCAAACATGGGCATCCATACACATATATTATAAAGCTCCAACACATGGGATTTTACTTAGAGTAGTCAGTGAATAATATGCAGCACATAACCTATTCCTGGTCCTGAAGTATCCATAAGCAAATTGCAATTTCCACAAACTTTTTGTTTGTGACTCGACAAATTTATTTTGCTTTGCTCTATGGACAGATCATGAATAGTAATAGTTTAGCTCAATACTTGATGTTCAAAATTTGAGGTGTGTTCATCAGTATTGATTGGTCGGTCACAAGTGACATGGTGTCACAGGGGCTTTGAATGTCTCGCAGTGGGAGGGATAGCATAACATGCTAGGCAGCAGTAGCACAGAAACTGGATTAGAGAATTTTAGAAAATTGTGAATGTTTTTCTTTGTGGGCCACACAAGTCTGGCCTGAGGCATCTTTCCTAGAAGAATTAAGCTACTGTCACATTTACAGGCTGGGTGCAAACTTTCAATGTACTTTGTGTTCATCACATTGCCACAACAGAATTGTGCAATGGCTATCCTGTCTTCCTGTTTCCATGTGTAAGCAGGGGAATAGTCCCACTCTTGTGGGGAATTTTCCTGGCTTCTGCACTACCCCAGTGAAGTGGGCTAGAGAAAGGATCTGAGTCCTCACTCCCACTTCCTTTACCCAGTTGCCTCCCTGCCCTTGAGGACTCCCCTTCCACTCTCCTGTCTGGCAGAGTCCTCGTAACGCCAACAAGGCTGGGCCCAGGACTCCTGGGGGGCTTGACCCCAACCCTGCTGTGGTCACCTAGGACAGGGGCTAGGGTGTCCCCACTCCGGAGTACTCTCTGCACTGGGCACTTCTCTGACCCACTGACCATTACACACAAGTTAAAGCAAATGCAAGTTATTTAATCAACAATTAATTTTAAAAAGAATAAGGAAAAAGGGGAAAGGTTAAAGGAAACACATCACCCCGCTTTGTAGCAGGGAACATCACAAACAGGGTCTCTGGAATGTCAGGGCAGGTCACAGTCTGTTCCTTGTAAGTCCCAGGCCGCCTTCTCAGGCCCTGGCTGTGCTGCAGGGATGCTGCGGGTTGGACACTTGCTCTGGCGGTGGCCACACGCTCTCAGGCTCTAAGTGGTAGGACCCTTCTTCCCAGTGTCGCCCCCGCCCTGTCGGGGTTATGATCCACCCCTGGCCTGCAGAGCCCCTTGGCTGAGGCGTCTCCCTGTGCTGGGCCTGCTGCCCAGGGTCCCCCTCCCTCTCTCCAGCTGCTCACCGCACCCAGCTCCAGACTGCTCCAGCCCCAGCTGCATCACTCGGTCTCTGCACTGCTGCTGCTGCTGCTCTGCCTCCAGCTCCCTGGGCTGCTTCTTTGGCCCCTCTGCCTCTGGCTGCTACAGCTCTGCTCCCAGGACAGGTCTGCTCTGCAGGCTGCTTCTGTGACTCTGCTCCCAGCACTGACCTGCTTCCTGGGCTGCTTTTCTGGCTCCTCTGGCTCTGGTTGCTGCAGCTCTCCTCCCAGGGCAAGTCTGCTCTTTCTGGGTTGTGCCTCTGGCTTTGGGGCTGCAGCTCTGTTCCCAGGACAGAGTCTGCTCTCTCTGGGCTGCTTTTCTGGTCCCTCTGGATCTGACACAGCTCTGCTCCCCAGCTCAGCTTGGGCCCCTGCTTTCTCCTTAGCTCGGCCCCACTCTGTTTGACCCAGGCAAATCCAGCTCACATGGAGGACGGGACCTGCCTGGCCTCCTGACTCCCTGATTAGCCTGCCCGCCCTGTCATTCAGGCTGACCTGGAGCATTGGCCTCTCCCCATTGTTCCTGGGGACTGTCAGTCTCAGGGTCCTGGTTTCCGATAGACCCTTCCCCTTTTAGTACTGGGAGCTAGCCAACCGAAACACCCCCACTGAATCTTAGTAAGGGGGCAACAGTCCCCTTACACATGCTTTAAAAAACTCCTGTTAATTGTATCACTGTAGTTTATACAGTGAGTAAATATGTTCCCAATTGGAATGCACTCATTTTGTGGTTATGAGATACGTGAAGAAGTTCTACTTTTACCGTATGGAACATGTGTTTAGTGTTTGGGAATACAGGGACATGAATGGCTCCCCATGGAGCTAAAATTTGTACATTATGGTTTTGACCAGAAAAATGTGTACTTTTAAGGGAGGCTAGTAAATGTATCATCCAATCACCCTTTTTTAGCTGCAAGTCCCACACACAACCACTAAAGGCCACCACAGATGTGTTTTTTAAGTCAGGAAAGAGTGTATACGTTTTATCTAAGCATATAATATAGCCATATGCATGACATAAAATGGAAGGCAGCACTGTCTATATGCACCTATGGCTTCTGTTATTTCTGTGTCTCTTTCTCACCACTGAAAAGCTTGTCTCTCTTTGAAGATAGTTGTATGAATTGAAACAGGCTCTTCTGAGGTTGGAATATTTTTTTCATGCCCCTGAAGACTCCACCTATTTTTAGTTTAAATCTGACCAGCTCTGGGTACATAGATATTAGCAATGGATGTAAATGCTCATTGTGCAAGTCCCTTAGCATTTGAATAGAAAGAAAGAAAGAAAAGTCTAGGTGGTCAAAGGGTGGCAGTTTTGAGTTTTTAAGAATGATTTGGATTAGCCCCAGTCTCTGTGGGTCACTAGGTTCCAAACGCAGATATATCACATCTGTTTCTTGTTCACATCACTAACAAAGAAGCACAATATGTACACAGTCACAATTTTAGATGCATGTCTGATTCTTTAAGGAACTGAGCTAGCTACTAAAAAAAAGTACAGCCATACCTTGTATTCAAATATATAGATTAGGCAAAAGCCCAGAGGTGAAAGGTCATTTAAAGCAGTTGAAAGCATTTTCTAGGGATTTCCTGATTGGGGAGGAAAGAAAAAGAGTCCTGCAGTTCTACGAAGTGTGCCATAAAAGCCAAAGTAATACACGAGAGAGTTTAATGAGTTCCATTCTTGATGAAAATCTTGAAACAGCTTCACTAATATGGTATTGAAATCCAATATGCCAGCCATATTATCTGTGTGAAATGGCTTATTATCTAGGGATGAAAAGACCTGAAGGGCAGTGCTCAATATTAAAATATTCAAATTGTGTTATATATTTGAGTTTAAAAAAATACAACCTAATTATTTAAAAAAATATTTGTGAAAAAATGACAAAAATCATTACCTTTGACCTCACTGTTATTTTTTCTTCTTGCATAAAATTTGCTTTTTTGATTTCTGGTATGATTGTCACATATAACATCATTAAATTAACATCTAACATAATACTAATAGCTTTCATTTCTATAGTGTCTTTTAACCAAAGATCTAGAAGCTCTTAATAAATATTAATCCTCACAGCACTCTTTTGAAATAGGGAGGTATAACTGTCATAGTTTTACAAATGGGGAAATTGAGGCAGAAGAGGAATCAGAGGAAGGCTAAGGGTATGTCTACACTGCACACTAAGCCAGGGATCTGACTCGGGTTTGAGCCCAGGCTACTCCTTCAGTCCACATATAAATCAGTCTGACTCAGGTCAGCAAGCACTCAGGAACTGGGTAATAGGACCCTCCTTGGCGGGGTGGGTCAGAGCCCAAGTCCCCCTGTGACTCAGTCCAAGCCCTGTCACTTTGCAGTGTGGATGCAGGTCAAGCCATAGACCCATGACAGAAGTCTGCATAGTGCAAGATGGTTGCATTAGCGCAGCTCTGAGACCCCTAGGTCCAGCAATTGTAAACCTAGTTTACAGTGCAGTGTGGATGCTCAAGTGCAGGCTTAGAAACACTGAGTCCACAAGCCCAGGACCCAGAGACGTGTTTACAATGCAGTATAGACATACCCTTAGTGACTTATGCGGGATCACAAAGGACGTCTATGGCAAAGCTGGGAGGGAAAAAAGATCCAATTATTACATTGCTAACTTGGGACTTGGGAGTTCCTCTTTAATTCTCCTCTCCTCTGACCTTGCGCAAGTCGTTTAGTCCCTCTGTGCTTCAGTTCTCCATCTGTAAAACTGAGATGAAAGAAATTCCCTATATCACAGGAGCACAGTGGAGCTAAATACCTAAAATATTGTGAGGCGCTCAGCTACAACAATAATGGGTGCTGTAAAAGTAGCTAAGGTACACAGAGCTGGGGATATACTCGGGACTCCCACGCCTGTGTTATTTTTCATGAGTGAGAGAGCGCTGGCCTGTAAGCAGGTTGCGAGTGGGTGAGTATAAGGATGAAGACAGTAAGACAAGGTGCGGTTCTCATATCAGCATTTTTTATATATATTTATATGAAACTATAACTGAGAAGCCCCCTTGAAAAAGTGGATTTTAAGAAAGGATTCAGAGGAGGAGAGGGCAGAGGTATGGCAGATAAGGTGACGATGGCAGTTCCTTGTATGCGGTTAGCATGAAAGAAGGCATATGAGCGTAAGAGAAGGATGTGAACGGAGCAGTCCGCTAAGCAAGCTGGGATGAGTGAAGATGGTTTAGAGGGGGCAAGAGAGGAGGCAAGGACAGAAGGGTAGAAAGGAGCTAATTTGTGATTAGCATTGAAGGCAAAAACAAGGAGCGTGAATATGATTCTTTGATGGGAAGAAATCTGCTTCTGGTAGAACATTCTCTTTTCTGTAATCCTCGATATTAGGTAGAGAGACTTCCTATAATTGTGTACCAAACAATGCAAGTAGCCTGATGAGACAAACCAATGCGTTTCTTTTAGAGGGGCACTGAGCACCATCTAGTGACAATTACTGTAACAAAAAAACACTAGCCAGAACTCTCATCTAGCTCACATTCAGTTCAGAGTAATCTAATTGAAACAAACAAGTAGTGCACGCTACTTAAGGCATTCATTGCATGCCGTCCCAATTCCACACTGCATGTTCCTTTTTATAAGGATATCGTTTGGTATTACAAACAAAATCTCTGTGTTTGGGAAGAAGATGTCAAAAGGAGATTGATGAGTTCTTTCTCTCTCTCTCTGCTGATAATGCAGTAAAATCTGATAATGCAGTAAATTAGAAATGTGAAGCTTTTTATGGAAAATGTAGGCATAGAGCTACATTGGATCTGAAGTTGCATGGATCCAGTGGCTGGAAACACCCGTGTGGGGGTATGGAGGGACAGCAGCTACCATTTTAGACTATAGATTGAAGTAACAGGCATGGAAGGCTTGCCCTGCCGTTTGGCCCTGGTTTGTGAAGGTGGATTATTTTCTGATGCACCACTACTTAATTCCCTGCTTAAAGCCCATTTATGTGAGCTTTATTTTTGTGAGGGGATGAATTTAATCTCCTGTGAACAGATTTACTGTGTTTTGTTTTTGTTTGTTTTTTTGAGTCAGTGGAAAACACTGAGTTAGAGAGAGGAAGTCCTGGTGGAGAGTTTGGTGAAAACTTGATAAGAATACATTTTTCCCTCACTCAATGTGTAGGTTTAGCTTGGCCAAACTGAATGAAAGGCTCAGAGCTACATTTAATCAGAATACTGTGCTTTTTTTAAAGAACAAAAACTCTACAAAAATTATTTGAGAAAGCATGTTGCTGTGATGGAATGACCAAATGTGTCAAGCATTGGATCAAAAAAATCCTTCCTTTTGTTTATGAAAATCTACATCTAAAAAATAATACAATGAAAACTGTTTTTTTCCTTTCTACTTGTTTTGTATGCAGTCTGGTGCTACTTCAAATATATTTCTTCTATTTAATACTTGTTACCTTTGGTGGGAGAAATGCTTTGCTTTTTGCATCCAGATCATTTTGCTTGATATATTCCAAGAGGTTGCAGTCTTAACCAGCTGAGTTATTCCCCTTTTTGGGCTGAACCAAGTCATCCATAAGTGTTTTGAGAGAACATTACTTGAAAATATTTACATTTAAAGGCATACTGCCAACTTTAAAAAACATATGCTGTAAGCAAATAAATTAATTTACTTATGATACTAACAACACCTTAAAATATTGAAAAGGAAAGGATTTTAAGAATGTAATTTGCCTGCTACTATTTATGTACTTTGTTTACTTTTAGTATTTCTGACAGTTTGGACAATGAAAATCGATGAGGTCAGTCACTTTTGTTTATAGAGTTTAACTTTAAGACAATTGACAGCATGTGGAGGAGGACTGCTTTGCTCTTACAGAGATCAGTGAAGTCACTGAGGCTCTGCCCAGGCATATAATTAATCAGCATTCAGTAAATTGCATGATTGGGGCCTTAATTTCTTGGATCCTTATCCATTGCCAACTGAAGTCAATGACATTCCCCCTTGCTAAAATTTTGCCACAGCCACAATATTCACACCAGTACATCCGGGCCCCATAGTAACAACATATACCCACATCGTATCATATCAAAAACCCATTAACAATTATCAAAAGAACATTTAACATATTTAACATTTCACATCTACTACTTCATACTATACATAACAATATTCATTAAACACTTCATAGAACCAACAACATACTCATCTTTAAGTCTAAGAGGAAGTACACTCTTATTAGCCCTCTGGGACCTTCTTAAAACTGGTGGTTCGTTACTCATGTTTTCTATTTCCCTGTTCTTGGGTAAAACTGGGTGAGTTTGAAGGATCTGGCCATTCCTGTTAGGGTTTGGGTTTACCCCATTGGTTTTAGTCTCCTCTGGAAATGCTGCTCTATGCCTCCTACGCGAGCCCTGGTAAGACTAAAAGTCCAATGCTTTAGCTGGTCCCTATGTACTACTCTCTCAGGACGTCCTTGTTCAGGCTGGATAGCGTACACTGGCAGTTCGGGATTGTTGTGGGTGACCACAGTGTGGGGATTTGGCTCCCATTTGTCCTGTATTTTATTACGTCTCTGGCGTCTGTGGCTATGAACTGGTACACAGTCACCAGGTCTGATGAGAGCCCCACTGGACTTGAGATCCTAAGTCCTTTTCCTACTTGGCCTGTGTCTTTAGTTATACTGAGAGCAACTTCGCTGGCTGTCTTTGGTCTGTCATGGACACCTTTGACTCAGTCATCAAAATTGGTCACCTCATCCTTTGAAAAGGCTTCTTGATGCTTCTCTGGAAACACCCTTATGTTAGCCACCTGTGCAGAAATCAGCCCTTGGCATGCTGCTTGAACTGGAACTGGCAGTCTCCCACCACATCTTTCCTGAGGAAAGGTAACTTGTTCTCCCCTCTCCCAAAATGTTACCTTCACCTGAGGGATCACCTCCTCAGGTTGTAACTCCATAGCCTTCACACTTGAGTTTAGAAGACTCACTGGTACTCTTCCTTTGATGGCACTAGTCAGTACATTGGCTGACTGAAGTCCATTAGGTAGGTTTACCCCAGATGTAGGCTCTACAAGAGCTTGATATCTAGGGGTATTTTCTGATGCACAGCAGTGTTTGTCAAGCATCTTCCCTCTCCGAGGAGGAATAACAGTCTTCTGTTTTCTGCCCATTTTAACATTTCCAATCTGCCCCTCAGCACCCAATGAATGGTTTTGTCTCTGTGCTCGAGCCAGTACTCTACTCAGCACAGCACTCTTCTTAGAGTGTCCATGATGGTTCATCCTCCTAGTTCCTTCTTCTGGCAACGGTAGCTCCTTCAGCTCACTAATGATGTTCATCCCTAGAATCCTTGGGACTCCTTCTCCCATATGGTTCCCTTCAGAGTCTTTGTCTTTCAGGATGAAGATGCATTTCCCTGGCAGTGTCTGGCCCATGTAGTCTATGTCTGCTTCAAGGCATCCCACCACGGGGATTGCCAGTCCATTAACTGCTGTTAGATGTACAAACTGTGTGTTGTGCATGGTCAGCTCCTTGTCTTTCAAATATTTTTGAAAATGCGACTCAGTAATGGTGGTGACTTCTGAGCCAGTATCTAACAAACATCTGGTCTTCACCCCTGCTTCAGCAGTTAGACAGTTTCCAAATGCTCGCTTACAGAAGTCACTAGATATGTGGGCATTGCCCCCATTCCTTTCAACACTGTATGCAGAGTGATTTTCCACCAAGGAGAGGCCTAGGAATCCTTCTGCCACTGCTGCCCTTCTATTGTAGATGGACCACTCGCTCTTGGTGCCCCATTGGTTTTCAGTGCCTGGTACACTGTTCTCCTTCTCAGTGGACATTCCCAGCTAGTATGCCCTGGCTTTTCACAAGTATAACAGATGTACCTTCCCAGCTCATCCTTTAGTGGGGCCCTTCAGGATCCCAGTGCCCTTGGACACTTTGACATACTAATGGGATTTTTTTCTTTCATTAACTCAGTCATCACTTTCATTATCTCCTCCTGTTGGACTGCCAGTTTTTGGACAGCCTCACTTAAACTTTCCAGTGTTAACTGTGTTTGAGGCAGGGCCTTTTCCCCAGCAGCTGCATTCACTAGGCCCCCACTTCGTGTACGGGGGTTAGGCTTGGCTGTCTCTGTCACAGGAACTTCCTCTTCTTCTGACCACGTAATGGCAGCCTGCATGAGTTCATGAAACTTCTAACTGGGCTCTTCCTTAGACCTTCTTTTCATTTCATGGCGAGGAAATCATCCTGGAGCCCCAGCACTAACTGCTCTTTCAGAACCGTATCTGGGTCTGGAACTCATTAAGGGTCTCGCCGCTCCACTTTGCTCATTCTCTCCTGGAGGTCATATGCAAGTTCCTGTTAACTTCAGTGGTGTCATTTCAGCACCTTTGGGATAGACTTGATTTCAAACACTGCACAGGAATGATTATATGTTTTAAAACAATAGTTTAAAAAAACTGTTTAAAAACTGTTTTAAAAATTGTGGAATCATTTCTGCTAGTTTTAGGTTTTATAAAAGTTTGTTTTTACAAAATTTAAATTTTGGATGAAATTGAACTTCGGAATGTCCTTTCATTTAATTAGGAATGCAAACCAAAATTTGAAGTAACCATAAGTTACTTAGCATCATGCCCAGGTGCAATAGATTGACTGGTAGAAAAGACTTTGCTACTGTTGATACTTTGAAACTACCCATATCAAGATGGACTTTTATTTATATTAGGGCTGTCAAGCGATTAAAAAGAATTAATCGTGATTAATCGTATCGTTAAAAAAAAATAATTGTGCAATTAATCATGCTGTTAAACTATAATAGAATACCATTTATTTAAATATTTTTGGATATTTCTACATTTTCAAATATATTGATTTCAATTGCAACACAGAATACAAAGTGTACAGTGCTCACTTTATTTTTTATTACAAATATTTCACTGTACATAACAAAAATAGTATTTTACAATTCTCCTAATACAAGTATTATAGTGCAATCACTTTATCATGAAAGTTGAACTTACAAATGTAGAATTCTATACCAAAAAAAACCCCTGCATTCAAAAATAAAACAATGTAAAACTTTAGAGTCTACAAATCCAATCAGTCCTACTTCTTGTTCAGCCAATCACTCAGACAAACAAGTTTGGCTACAATTTGTAGGAGATAATGCTGCCCGCTTCTTGTTTACAGTGTCACCTAAAAGTGAGAACAGGCATTCACATGGCACGGTTGTAGCTGGCGTCTCAAGATATTTATGTGCCAGATGCGCTAAAGATTCATCTGTCCCTTCAGAGCAGACCAACGCATGTTCAGTTTAATCATCTGTGGCAGTGTTCATCTGAGTATTTATTTTCTTTTTTGGTGGTTCGGGTTCTTTAATTTCCACATCTGAGTGTTGCTCTTTTAAGACTTCTGAAAGCATACTCCACACCTCATCCCTCTCAGATTTTGGATGGCACTTCAGATTCTGAAACCTTGGGTTGAGTGCCGTAGCTATTTTTAGAAATCTCACATTGGTACCTTCTTTGTGTTTTGTCAAATCTGCAGTGAAAGCGTTCTTAAAATGAACATATGTTGGATCATCGTCCGAGACTGCTATAACATGAAATATATGTTAGAATGTGGGTAAAACAGAACAGGAGACATACAAATCTCCCCCAAGTAGTTCAGTCACAAATTTAAGTAACGTGCTATTTTTTTAATGAGCATCATCAGCATGTCCTCTGGAATGGTGACCAAAGCATGAAGGGGCATATGAATGTTTAGCATATCTGGCACGTAAATACCTTGCAGTGCTGGCTACAAAAGAGCCATGTGAATGCCTGTTCTCACTTTCATGTGATTTTGTAAATAAGAAGCAGGCAGCAGTATGTCCCGTAAATGTAAATAAACTTATTTGTCTTTGGGATTGGCTGAATAAGAAGTAGGACTGAGTGGACTTTTAGGATCTAAAGTTTTACATAGTTTTGGTTTTGAGTGCAGTTATGTGACAAAAAAAATCTACATTTGTAAATTACACTTTCGCAATAAAGAGATTGCACTACAGTATTTGTATGAGGTGAATTGAAAAATACTGTTTCTTTTGTTTATCTTTTTACAGTGCAAATATTTGTAATAAAAATAATATAAAGTGAACACTGCACACTTTGTATTCTGTGTTGTAATAGAAATCAATACAGTTGAAAATGTAGAAAACATCCAAAATATTTAATAAATATCAATTGGTATTCTATTGTTTAACAGTGCAACTAATCGCAATTAACATTTTAAACTGCGATTAATTTATATATATATAAATTATAAATATCTCTAAAGAAATCCTTAAATTAGCTGATAGGGGATTCTTTACTCAGTGCTGATATCTGACTCCAGTAAGAAGATTTGCGAGTACTAAAACCCCACTTTACACCAATCAGCATATGTGCAAATCATGCATCATTTTCTGCAAACTTTAGTCCTTTGACACACCAGACTACAGAGTCGTTACATAGACTCTGTCTATATTTTTCATGATGAAATATGTCTCAGCTGTCTGACTGAATTCTTAGATAAGCATCATTCACAGAGCAGATGCCTATCATTCTCAAAAGATATTAATTAAGGCTATGTCGAGAATGGGAATTCCATTTTGCGGAGGATTTTGAGATTTCAAAATTTTGTTTTAGTTTTGATTTGGAATGAAACCCAACATTTCAAAGTTCTCCATGAAAGAAATTTCCAAGAACAATTGATTTTGGATCAATTAAAATATTTTGTATTGACAATCTAAATGTTTCATCTCAGGTTTGACTTTTTTATTTATAACACAAATTTCAAAAAATTTCTACACAAAAAGTTTTTGTTTTTGAAAAAATTCATTCTGAAAATGTCAAAACAGGAAGTTTTCACATTGACAGAACTTCCTCTCCTCCCTTTTTTCTCCATAACAAAACTTTGGTGCTATTGACATGATTTCACAAAGCATTTCTATTTCAACATAATTGCATTTTCTCATGGAAAACTGTTCCACAGAAGTTTTTCCAACCAGACCTAGTATTAATGTTCAAGAAGCTGATGCTGTATTATTTACATAGGCAAAGCACCCCAGGAAATCAATGGAAATTTTGCCTGTGTAAAAAGCATGATATCAGGCCATAAGTAGTATCATTCAGCTTGAAAATTTGATGTAGCATTTCATATTGCACCCAAAGGATGTATATTAAGAAATATCTTCTATCTTAATGAATATCATTATGAAATAGGCAAAAAGAAAAGGAGTACTTGTGGCACCTTAGAGACTAACAAATTTATTAGAGCATAAGCTTTCGTGAGCTACAGCTCACTTCATCGGATGCATTTGGTGGAAAAAAAACCACCCTGAAGAGGGCAAAAAGAGCTCATCTCAGGCCTCCTAGTCAGGCTGGGCCCAGGACAACATTCCTGGTTAAACTCCCTGACAGCAGCCTTAACAAGACAAATTGCCGATCTATTTAAAACATATGTGTCATCTCATGTTAAAATATATATTTCCCACATTCTAACACTCTCATATCCATGATTTATAGAATCCAAGGTCTGAAACAATCCTACCTATAGCGTGAAAATCAGTCAATTTAGGACACAGTTGCCAATTATGGTTGTACGTATTCCTGGAGTTTTCACCACATACTCTTTAATTAAAGATTAATCTGGACAATTCTGGAGGGTTGGCAACCCTAGTTTAGGAATGTTTTAACTGTACACTTTATTCAGCTGGTTGGATGTGTTTTAAAAATACGTGCAGTCCATGTTATGAGACATCTAAGATATGAAACATTTTTCTCTTTTGGAAATTTCTTTTACCCATCTTGGTCTCAGTCCTGCACATAACTTTGCATGGTTAGATCCCTGGGCATGTGTAAAGCTCCACTGGCTTTACCAGGGTCTGGAGTAACTTTCAAGGTCAGAGCCTTTGTCAAGCCTTTGTCTGAGTCCCCTCTAATAAATAAGAAGTTTAAGTTTAGAAAAGACTGCATCAATGCTTACTCACTATGATCCTGATTCAGCTAAGCATTTAAGGAAATGCTTATGTCTATCCCAATTCAGAAAAGCACTTATGTACATCCTTAACTTTAAGCATGTGCTTAGATCCCACTGAGGTCAAGGGTCTTAGGCACATGCTTAAAGTTAGGCACGTGCTTAAAGTTAAGCTATGCTTAAGTGCTTTGGTACGCTGGGGTTTATAGCTGCAGGTTTCAATGTGAATGAAAACTTCATAAGAAAAACACAGAGACAAGCCAGGGAAACAGGGTTAAGAGAGAAATCTGAAGTGGGAATATTTGCTGGTCCTAACAGTCTTTCCCCATCTAACACTTTCTTATATGTCTTTATTTTATTCATTGACAAAAGCTGCCATTTCAAAAATCTTTGAACCATTATTGAAAACTATAAATAATATATAATGTAACATAACTTACTTTCTTTCTATTTATTCGTAACAATTCCAGAAAAAAATAATGAAAATGTTAATATTGTTTTTGTTTTGTATGGGCTGTGATTTGATGGGCCAATATTTTCCTGCCTGTTCAACACCAATGCCCAACCCTGCAATCAAATCCACACAGGCAGATCCCTGTGCCAGTGGGGAGCCCTAATGAAGTCAAAGGCTCTGCTTAGGCTCTGGGCTCTGTCTGTGCTTATTAGCTTGTAAAGTAGATTGTAAATTCTCTGGCGAAGATTTAAATCTGCAAAATTCCTAGCACGCTATGGATTCTATAACAAATGTTACATAATAGTAGAACTTGATAAGATCTAATCTCTCATCTGTTGTGCACTGAAATGAACTGAAGTCAACAGAAGGTTTGGATGAATGAAGAGGGTAGGCTGGAGTGGGATTTTTATTGACACGTGCTTTTAAATGGATGTGTGGGAACTTCTTCAGACTCTACGCATGTTGGAGAGCTGGAACTGATATTTCAAATTACATAATATTTTTGAGCACAAACGTAAACTAAGTTATGAAGTTAATTAGAGTGGAAGCTACCCAGCGCAAGCATTGTACAATGCTTTGAAAATTTCAACAAAAAGGTTCTAATCTTTTGGATGTCTTGCTCATTGTTTGGAGATGAAAAGGGAGGAAATCAACATCCCCCTGAAGTACAATTACTGTAAATTGCTTTCTTATCTTACTGTTCATAACCAAAATGGGAAAGTAACCACAATTTACCTACTCTTCACAGGCGCAATAATGAAATTAAATTGACTTAGATTGTGAAAAGATACCGTGCAGTACAATTGGACTATATAAATTACCATAGGCAGACAGTATGTTATCTTATCACAAGCCTAACTCTGAACTATTCTGATGTTACCAGTAGACATGCTGCACTAACATTAAATCATCCCCTCATTCTTTTTGTCACATCTACCAGCCTATTGGCATCACTTGCAGCTTTCTTGCAGATCGCTTTTAATGTCTAGCAGAGGAGAGGTCTGCAAATGAGTAATCAAAGCCAGGTAGGAAACGCTGGAAGGAATATGGGGCTCTGTATGAATCCCTTAGAGTGAAAGATGGAATCATAACTAAAGCTATGGGCAGAACTTATCCCTCTGCTGGTGCAGAGCCCAAATCAGGGAGGGAGGGTAATAAAGGCTTGTTCAGCCTCTAACTCTTGTTAGGGCAGCCCAGAGGCTCTTCAGGCATTAGTTGGAGTACAGGGCCACCCTGACAACACTCCCTCCTGCTCCCCTGAACACCTGCCATCTTCCCACAGTGTGGCCTGGAACAAATCCTGCACTATGAATTGGCCCCTTTTTTTTTTACTTCTCTAGTGCTGCATTGTGTTGTGAAAAATGCCAAAGGGGGCAGTACTAAGCAAATGGTCATCAGTTACACAGTGAAGCTTTACTTTCCCTTTGTTTCATAAATGAGAGGGTAGTGGAGCAGTGAGAGAGGATGGGCTTGTAGGCACTGGCTGTTTGGTTCTCTACTGTCTGATATTTCTGTGCACTGACCAAGAAGCTTCCAATCTACTTTCCTGCCACCACATTATTATTATTATTTATTTGTGAATTGGGGTAGCACCTAGAGGCCCCAAGCAGAGCTCTGTGCCCCATTATGAGAGGCACTATATGCTCAGGTGGCAAAAAGACTGTGTACAGTTATTGTTATCCTGTTGGGCCCTGAACCTGCAATGCCGATTGCCCATTGCAAGATTGAGGCCATCTTAGCTAACATCCTAACAGTGGGAATGTTTCTTCTTTCATCAGATTTTTGGTTCAAACTTAAAATAGCTGTTTGGGAAATCTATTCAGTCCTTTGAAGTATTCCTTATGGGGTAAATCCTGCTCCCACCACTCAGCCTGGGTAACCACTGGAGAGATCTGAGATATCCAAGGGAGGAGGAATCCTGTTCCCAGTCCATGGATTGGCTGTGAGGCTGCAGTAGCTTCCATGGCCTCTTTGCTCGCCTTCCACAAGGGTAATGACTGTGGATTAGTGTGGTCACAGAGCCACCAACCTGCCCCTGTAACACATGCAATCCACCCTACAGAGCTGTGTTCCGTAGCGCATAGTTGGTAGAGACTCCCGGTCATATCTTTGAGAATCCTGTCCCTCCTTGCACACCAGTTCTTCTGCTTTGTCTGCATCTGCTACAATGCCCGCAACAGCGGGGCAGAGCATATTTTCCATTGTGTGAAAGGAGAAATCTGTTTCCTAGTTACACTACAGCCCCCAATGTCATTAACAAAGGGGAAACTGGCAAAACGATAGCCCCTAAAACAATTTCAGCTTTTACTTTTAAAAAACCTGCACATTTCCATAGTTCAATATTGTCATCCCAAGCATTCAGAAAGCATGACTCAGGACTCCAAAACACCATGAGATTGGCTCAAAAATTCATGAATTTTAAAAGTAATCTATGTTGGGTGCTTATTATTTTTCCTTCTGGTTTTTGAGCCTTTGAGTCATGTTTTATAGCTTGTCTCCTAAACCATGGAGGCTAGAAGCTTATTTTTTTTGGGTTGGTTTTTGGGTTTTTTTGGTATTATTTTTTATTTTATGAAAGCTGAGATTTTCACATCATTTCTTGCCTCCAGGAGCTGGGGATTTAACAAAAATATCAAATGTTTTGAGACTTACAATAAAAACACAAGAGCGGGAACACTGAGTTTGAGTGTTTGTGTCATGCTTTTTGACTTTGTCCATACTGTATAACCTTTTCATCCTCCCCAAGGCCATAAAAAAAATTGCCAGCAGTTCAGCACTCATGCGCAACCCTTTCGGGGTAGGGATTGTCTTTTTTTCCATGTTTGTACAGCACCTAGCACAAAGGGGTTCTGGGCCATGCGTGGGGCTCCTACGCATTGTGATAATATAACAAATAATAATTAATAACAAAGCAGCATCATGTACACATTCAGTTGAGGGGGGAATAAATTATGGGCTCCAGTTCATTTGCTTTATATCTAAAAATAACAGTATAATAGATCAGACAAGATATAAACTGTCAATACAGTACCTCAGGTAACTAGGCATGAGATTAATGCACATATTCAGATTTGGTGTAAACAGATTAGACTTCCCTGATGTCAATGGAGTTGCACCCGCATACACCAAGTTTGTCTTTGGCCCTGAATCGGTAAATCCCCAGGGGATAGCCTATATGAAACCCTGTCGAATTTGGCCCATTTCATCTGACATCTGCATCCTGCTTCAGAGTGGCATGTCACACTTACTGCACATCAGATCACACCTGCCTAAGCTGTCATAGGCAATTGACTTTTTTTTGTTTAAAAAAAAATCTGGTAGCCGCATATCATCAAGAAAAACAACATTGTTTTTAGGACCTCTTATCTCTTCGCTCCCAAATATCCTGTTTCTTCGAGCTGCAGTAGCCAGGACCAATAGAAACCTCTTCCTGCCATTGGCTGACTTCATTTCCCAGAGTTAGCACAATCTCATCCGCT
Source organism: Dermochelys coriacea (assembly GCF_009764565.3). Classification (NCBI taxonomy): domain Eukaryota; kingdom Metazoa; phylum Chordata; order Testudines; family Dermochelyidae; genus Dermochelys; species Dermochelys coriacea. The sequence continues at coordinate 161,086,130 of NC_050068.2, forward strand.
CTAAACAACCTCATCAAAACTTCTTTCTGGTCAGAGCGAAGCAATAATTATTATTAACAATTATTAGCGATCAATAATCTTAATCACATTATGGCAAGCACTATTAAGGTAAGAAAGGGGTACATTTTTATTGGACCTTTTTTCAATAATATGTTCTTTGGTTTCCTTTATCAACACAGATAAGTTAGAATTGGGCAACACCCCCACTGCCACAATAGAGGACAACAAGATTTCCTTTGTACTGCCTAGTAAATTTCCTTTTTCCTACTCCAACCATCCGCAAGGCTTAAAAACTTCTAACTCGGAAAAAAAATTGGGTTTTTTAAATTCACTGTTCAGTGCTGTGGATTGCATATGCAAAGCCCTTTTATGAGAGCTTTGAATTTTCTTGTAGGTATCATTTCTGACAACTTGGATGTGTATCTGGATTGCCGTAAGGGGATAGGTTGTTCACTGAAAGAAAGAAAAAAGGGTTCCTCAGAACGCTGAACCTTTGGATACTTTTAAAGGCTTCCCGTATTGACAGGGACACAAACATTTGCAAATGGAAATGAAGAGACATCAGCTCTTGTTTTGAGTCATGCAGATGTTACAGATTTATTTTTGTGGAAACTCTATACTGATGTTCAGGATTTTTCTTAAATGTTGTTTTAATGGTGGTGGCATTCTGCTTGGTGCGTGCTTTTTGTCTTTATTTTTTGGACAATAAAAATCTGTCATTGGTTCATAACTAACTTTTATAAGTAAGGATTATTTTAACAGCTGTTTAAAAGACTGCTTTGCTGAGTTTTGCAGGTTTCTTTGCTCAGATAGCTGAATAAATCTATCTAATTTTTGCTGTATTATGTTGCAACAGATAGCAGTTACAGATATAGCAATAGCTATGATTAATTGCAGAAGAAAGCTAACTGTAACTGAATGCCTGGTGATAACGAAACCAGTTTTATGTGAAGTACAAAACTACACATACAATAAGGACTCTGCATCAGTGGGTGGGGGGTAGGGTTCAGATATATAACCGAGATATTTAATCGCTTTGAGATATTATGTATTTTTATACTTTTCCAATTATGATGGAGATATAGTAAATGATATAGGACAGCAGCAATGCTAGGCCACTAAATAATTGAAGCTGATGTTTGATTCCTGAATACCTTCTGCTTTGTTGTTTGAATTTGTTAGGTGTTTGATACTCTTTTTGTTTAAAATTTTGTAATGCGAAAATCTTGCCCGAGGACTATTTGAATTGTATGCATGTGTGTGTCTGTATGTATGTATTTATACAGCTGTCTGTTCTTATCCTTTTGTAATGAGGGATGCTTTCAAGAGTCTACCTACAGAGATCAAAATATGAATCTACTTTGCATTGTGGGCCAATACGTGTCATATGCTAAGTACTCTCTGCAACAGCTGGGCTCCCATTGATTTCTGTGGCAATTTATGGGCACTCAGCATCTGGCAGGAGACATTCAGCACTTTACAGAATCAGGCTATATATGAAAATTTTGAGGTTCCTCGAGTCAGCATGTTTGTTGCTAAGAGAAAGTGCTGTGTATTCATTTAGTAATGGTGAACTGACATTTCTTTTAAGCAGGACGGTCCTCCTGATGTGAGTGGGAAATTTTGCTTAAAAACTGAAGGCACACTAAGTGAGCTGTAGCTCACGAAAGCTTATGCTCAAATAAATTTGTTAGTCTCTAAGGTGCCACAAGTACTCCCTTTCTTTTATGCCTAGATGCAGTATAAGGTTTTTTGGTTTTTTTTATTTCTGTATTTTTCTTTAGTATATTTATAGTGAGGTCAATGTTAACAACTATTATAACACTATTATGTTGTTGTTATATTACTGCCTTCCAGCACAGTGATAAGAACTAGCTGCATTTTACAGGGCAGTTCCTTAAATTGAAGCTTCAGTAGAAATAGCAAAGATCTCCTAAGTAAAATAATAATTAGCTTTTGCCACCTCATTTTGGGCCAAATCCTATAGTGGAGTTTTGCCTGATTAAGACCTGTAGGATTTTGGCGCTATTCTGCTGGAAAGTCCTTAGTTTTGACGCCAGGATTTCATTTATGTCGTCCACAATGTAAATTCACTGGGGAGAAATTATAAAAGTTTTAGACTCTAAACTAAGAAAGTATATTTAACATGAAGATCATTTCCAGTCCCAAGAGGTCAACTTCTGTTCTAGATAGAGTAAAGTAGGAGCAAGTATTTGACTCAGAGAGTAATCGGAAATAAACATTTCTGTCTATAGACTTAAAATGAAAAAAGGAACTATATAATTTCTCACTTTCTTTGCCATTTCAGAATAACAAGCCAGCTCCTTTGCTGGTATAAATCAGTGTACCTCCATTGATGGACTACATTGATTTACACCAGTGGAGGATCTGGGCCAAAGATTGAAAGCCTTCTAAAGTGTCCAAATTGGATCTATTCATGTGGCTTTTAGTCACTTCTATGGGAGCCTCAGAATATATGTTTTTATTTATAATTGAGTAGAAATTGTTATTGTTTTATACACACAGAGAGATGGACTTTCAGTATAATTCATTGATTCGTTGTTCTTTAAAATGCCTAAGGGCCCAATCCTGCAAACACCTTAAACACTCTTAACTTTAAGCACAGGAGTAGTTTAATCAACTTTATTGGGACTAGTTGGTATATTTAAAGCTAACTATGCATGTGCATGTTTCCAGGATCAGGGGCCTATGTCACGAATGTGATATCTCTGTGATCCTGTAAATAAGCTAATATGTGGATGCGCTCATGAATTCTAACTCTCTAGTATCTCATAATAACTCTCCCCAATTATATGGAAAGCACAATGTCCTGGGATGAGCTGTCAAACTAATTGGCAAAACTCAATAGATTCATAAGCTTTTTTGCCAGCAATCCTGGACTTTTGAATAAATTATTCCATTTATACTTGAGGAATAACCGTACAGGATCAAACCAGCTCTCCATATTGTTCAGTATGTTGTCTCCATCAGTGGTCAATATCAGCTGCTTTAGAGGAAAGTGCAAAAAACTCTATGTAGTAGAAAAGTATAGAATAATCTGTCTCCAGAGAAAGCTTCTTCCTAACCCCCATAATTTAGTAATTGGTTTAAACCCTGAAGCCTGAGGGGTTATATTTCTAATTTGTTTATTTATGTTACCCATCAAACTATGGATGTTCTCATTTTTCATATAAATGGCTAAATCTTTTTTTGGCATCTGAAGGATAAAATGCTCTGTCAGGCAGAGAAGTCCTCCTGAAAATTGGGATATTAAATACTAAGAAGCAGTGTTTTCTTCCAGTGCAAATTGTAACCTGAAGATGTGTGCAGTGTATGCAGAACACTATGTACAGAAAATGAGGGCTAGAAAATAAATAAAGTACCATCGATTGTAGGCTTCTATTTTTCTTTCTCAGAATTACATGAAAAAAATCCAATCTCACCTTGTGGTTGATATTAACATACTTATCTTGAATTTCTTTTTTTCTATCACCTTTCAGTGGTGGAAGGAATGTCAAATGCAAAAATGTCTATTTTCAACTGGAATTTGAATTCCACATCCTACAGCAGGCCCGCTTATTTTGTTCTCCTTGCCTGCCAGTGCAATTACAGTTATTTTGAATAAGAAAAAGCTATTGAGTAATTAATAATTGACATTTTATAATGGCTTATCAATTACACATATAGACAGTTCTCTTAAGCTAATCTACCTCTAAATATATTTGCATTCTCCTTTTTATCTCTAGTTTCCTTTGTGCGGTTGACTTGGAAGCTGTTGTTTGTGAGATAAAGTGTCTACATATTTGATATAAGAATTTGGAATACTTGAGGTTGCCAGGGCTTGTGTTACAAATTCTGTAGGTCTCCGCGGACCATTGGTATACTGATTAAATCAATATATACAATACAAGAACCTGTGGGTGGGTGAGATTCTGAGGCCTGCGTTGTGCAGGAGGTCGGACTAGATGATCAGAATGGTCCCTTCTGACCTTAGTATCTATGAATCTATGAACCTTTCATCAGAAATCTTAGTCTTCAATTCTAAGATACTCTATATAGCATTGTTGCCCCCCTCCCCTCCTTTGAAAGGCAAAATACTGATTTCAAATATTTTTGAAACCACGCAAAACTGAAGGCGGTTTCAAACCCTGCTGACTGACGTCTTGTGGAAAGTTTTGAGAAATATTCTGCTTAGAGATGGTTGTGATTACTTTACAGCAAACATCATTTGTGTAGTATTGTGTATTTCTGTTAGTTGCATGAAAACAAAATATTAAAAGTTCATTGGTCCTTGTTGCCTGTTCCTCATTTGGATTCAGTCCAACAAAGCATTCAAGCATATGCTTGACTATAAGCAAGTAAATAGCCCCATTGACTTCCATGAGACTACTCATCTGCATAAAGTTAACCACACAGCTAAATGCTTTGCTGAATCAGGGCCTTAAAGTCTTTTGGCCTGATACTGTACTCCTTAATTCAGACAAAATTGTCATTGATTTAAATTGGAGTTTCGCTCAAATGAGTATTGCAGGATCAGGCCCACAATTATTTCCAGAACAAACAAGTATAGTGCTACAAACATAAAGTTATGACATCAAGTCAAAGCAGATTAAATCTTGTAAAATAAACAACAACAAAAAAGGACCAGATTCAGCCCTGTTGTAACTCCACTTGATTTATGTCTGCCTGCGTCAAGCCTGACTTTGATCCAAAGATACAGTTTCCATATAAATGACTCTTTGAGTAAAGAAGAAGGAATGAAAAATACCTAATGGACTTTTTGTTTGGTTTGGTTTTAACAGAAGCTAAGCTATCTCTAAATAGTATGGTTTTGAAAAAGTTCCATGAGACTTCAGCAGGCCTTTGAAGCGGTAATGTTGGTAGAATTAAACATTCCCAACACATTGGAGATCTCCTGCTGAGAAATGCAGAGGCATTTTAAAGAAATGTTAAGGCAAAATAAAAAAATTTATTTTTGAAGTGGCAAATTCATAATCCAATAAGAATATATCATACCATTCATTTAAAAAGGATTACTCCATATAATTTAGCTTTCTAAAGCAACACAGCAGGTTCCTTTAGGAAATCAGTTACATGGAAAAAAATTGGCTTACGTCACTTATATTACAATTTTTAGCAAGGTAAAAAATAGTGGGGCACACTGGGTCTCATCCAAAGCCCCCTGAAGTTCGTGGGAGTTTTTCCAATAGGCTTTGGATCAGCCCCATAGCCTTTGCTGGATAGTGATGGAATAGGGTGAGTGATACCTGCAGTTATTTCAACTGTCAGCATTGGCAAGGTGTATGCTAATGGACTGAGCAAATTGCCATATACTCTGCTTATTTTACTATTGTTATTTATTTCTAAATTATTTGTTGATCTCTGAGTGTGCTCATCACTGTACAGAACAGAGAAGTGGCCATGAGGAGTTTACATGTACAGTTGCTAAATCTTATACCTAAGTATGGGATATGTGTGTATGGGGTCAGGACCTAGTCTGCAGCATTGTGAATAAACTGTTTTCAGACTGGATAATTGTCTCACCCCATTTTATTTTAGTAATTAAGGGAGTTGTACAGTCCCATAGTAATACCCATCAGGGTGTGTGGGGAAATAGAGGCTGCAGGATATTTGGTGAGATTTGTCTTGGAAATCAATAATAAGAGGAGGTTCCCATCACACAAGGGGCAGACTCTTCATGCTGCTTTCCATGTTCTCTCTCCCCTGACATGCATGACTCCCTTGAGAACAGTGGTGACAGTTTTTGTTATGTGGATACCAATCCCATTAGGAACAGAAATGAGAACAATAACCTATTTTACCAAGATCATGATCTAGATATTGGTAATGATTTTCAATCTGCTCGCCTGTGCTTAGTTTGAACTAGTGACCTAGAGGTGAAAGACACTGTGGAAATGATCATCCTGCAAGTCTCACTTCTCTCACTAGTAAAATAATGGAAGAAATATTAACATAAAAACAACATCATTAAACATCTAAAGATTACAAGAACCTTGTGCACTAAGCAGTGTGTAAAGAATGCATTGTGCCAGACAAATTAAATTGTTTTTTAAATAGAGTTTAAAAATCAGTGGCTGGAGAGAATGCAGTCGATATAATGGGTTAAGTTCATCCAGAGCATAACTCCATTGATGGGAACAGCAACCCTTGACTGGTGTAGCTCCATTGGTTTTGATGGAACTATGCCAATTTACACCAGCTAAAAAAATGGTTTATTAAAAGCAGAATGCACATCGCTTGATTAAGAGAGAGATGATAAATTACAAGTATTTGGAGTGTGTAAATTCCAAGGAGAGAGAATGATTATTTAAGAAGGTATCACCCGAAAATGTGGCCATAAAGGACTTTACAACCGTGAGAGAGAGAATGAGAGAGTCAGCCCCAAAGCTCTGAAGAGAACCTAAGAGTTCTGATTCCAGTCCTCTTCCCTAATCATTAGTGCACTCCCCCTAGAAATCACACTCCCACTAGAAAAGGGAAATTTCTCACTTTAATCACCATTTGCAATTTTGTTGAAAGGGAACAGATGATGGTATTTGAGTGCTATTTGAAGTTTATGATTAAATACAGTGATATCGCATAAGATTTTTTTTGAAGCCTTGTTCTTTAGAGCTGAAAAACATCTTTTTTTAGACTATATGTTTATTACCTTGATAAACATTAAAATGCTGCCACTGCAATTACCTTGATGATAAAATATCTGTAGACAGATACTTCCTGTGTTCATTTCCTACCCAGATAACTTGCCAAATCAGGGAGTACCAATACAGGAAATGCTTTCAATAGGAACTTCCTATCTGCTAATATCTAATTCATTAAAAGGAACTAACCACTAAGTGTTCAATATAATGGGAAATTCTCTAGCTATCACTATTTCAATTTAAACCACAGTGCACCAGATTGGTTTATGTAAAGACCAGGGATCGGCCGTTACTGCATTCAACTACAAATTCTATCTTATCGCATTGGTGGCCCTGTATGTTATGCTATGTTTGTAAAGTACTTTGGGATTCTTTGAAACCCCCCCCCCCCCTGCCCATGTGCTGTGATAGTAGTAATACCAAGATTGTGTTTTATTCTGCTTCATAACCTCATGGGTTAGAGATCTTGAATCTTTAAAAACATGTGGACAAAGTTATGAAAGTATACTGTAGGAACAATCTTTCATTGGTGGCGAGATGGACTAGAAGAGTCTTTTCCTTCCTTGATGTCTACGATTCTATGTACTCATTTCTTACATGAATATCTATTCTCATGGGTTCTATACTGAAAAAAAGGCTCTTCCCTGCCCATGTGGAAATGGGAAGGGGAGCAGCCAAATGGAATGCCCTCTGTAGAGCAGGGGATCTATGCATTGGAATGGGTAGTTTGATGGCAGGCCAGGTAGACTGAATGAGGAACTGAGGAGATTTAGAAGTGATACTCCCTATCTTCCCTATTTATGTGCTTCTGCCACCCAGTTAACACCTCTAACCAGAACTAACACACGCGTGTCTAATATGTAGCTTAGAGCACATTCTAGATACATTACTGAGTCATAGATGACACTTGTAATCTTTTATGCAAGGTACACTCATTTGAACTAACTGAAATGAAATTTTGCCTTATTGGACAGACAAATTAGGCAATGACTGACGTGCAAGTCTGGACTTTAGAGAAACATGGATCAAGGGAAAGAGAAACAAAGGCATAAAAACTCAAATGGTAATAGTAATATTTAGGTAAGTAGCTTCAGATACATGAATAGAAAGGACACATCTTTTAGAAACCTGGAATGCTATCGATGGGAATTTGGCCATGGATTTCAACAGGCCAAGGATTTCATGTCAATTGTTCAGGGCCTTGGGATTTAGAACCTGCTTCCTGTCTTTCAACCAGATTCTGATAATTGTTCAGCCAGTAACTCATTTACTTCCAAGGAATCTCTCCAGTTTACTGCCAGTATAACCGAGACCAGTATTTTAGCCTTTGCCTAAAAGGTTGAGCAGTGCTATGCCACTGAGCTTGTTCAATCTATGTCATACACATTGTGGCCCTGTCTTTGAAAAAACAGACCCAAGTTCTTTTACCCCTAAACTGCTACCATGATGATGGATGTCATTTTCAGAAGGACAGTTATTTAAACTGATATTACTTTTTAAAAGCCCATGGCATTTTAACTCCAGCTCTAAGAGTTAGACTTATAGACACTTTCAAACATAACCTGTGCTCCAACCAATCTGTTGGTATTATCTGGCAGAAGAAGGCAGTCATGTACTGAGCAATCTTCACAGTTGCATTAACCTCAAACCTGCTAACTTCTGGAGCATACCTAAACTCCACCAATCCGCAGGGCAAAAAACTAGGTTGTTTCTAAATGTGGGCCTTGAGGAGCACAACGGTTGTACAATGACACAATCCATCCTGCCAGGATTGTTAAACTAAAAGGAATTTAACATAAGCAGACTAAGCTAACTCTCGTCAACTTGCAAAGATTTTTGTTGTTGTTAATCTTTGACATACTCACACTAACTTCGCTGATAACTTATATGTAGAATATTCCCTTAGTACAATAGCTGCTGGAAGTGGTCAGAATGATTTCTTTTTGCTAACTAGATAAGCCACCTAAGGCAAAGGTCAAAGATACAGTTCACAGCGAATCCATAAGCCCACCACCATTTCATAATTTTTCCTGAGATTTGGCATGAGTGTACTGTTGCACATACAATTTTCATGGAATGAAAAACCTGATTATTTAGTCTACACAGAAAAAAAAGAAAGAAAGAAAGAAAGAAAGAAAAGGGGATCCTGTGCCTTTAATGCTGTTTATAACGGTTGGACAGAGCTTGTCAGGTGAAGGTTAATTGCTCTCCAGTTAAAGCAGTTCTCTGCACAGATGGGTTATCAGGGCTGAACACTCGTTACAAGATTAATCTCATTTCCGACAAGACTTCCTTTTCCTTCAACTGATTTTTGCTCAGCCATTGGACCTGTCATCGGCCGTTAAAAGAAGGGTGGATTACCTCTGGGATATTAATGCTTGTGTGCAGCAAAACAATACTGTATCATATCGGCAGGGAACATCTTTAGGAGACAGCACATTTTCGTGCCTTACGAAGGTCGAGATTCATAAACAACTGAAACAATCAGGAGTATTTGAATTGATGCTCTTAATGAACACAAACACAAGCTGATTCATCCAGAGGCCCCTTTTTGCATGTCAGGCCTTTTCTAAATGTATGATTTTTTAAGTTCCCAAACTGTATCTCTTTGTTGACATTTCAGATGAACAATTTGATATTTCTGAGATGTGTATTGTCTGTGGTGTGCTACTGTACTCTATAAAGATGACTTCAAAATAAGCTTAATCAGACCCTTTTCTTTAGAAAACAAAAGATAAGTTTGAGTGGTTCAATCAATATTTGTTTAAGCAAGAGGCAATGTGGTGCAGTGGTGAGAGTACGGAACTCAAAATCAGAAATTCTGGGAATCTATTTCTGACTCTGCCAACTGAACTCATTGAATCAGATTTTCCACTCCCTCATGCTGGTCTAAATTAGAATTAAATCCATTGAGTGAAAGTGGCTACAGTGGTGTAAAATGGATGTGAGAGGAGAATCAGGCCCATAACGTAGCCTTGGACACGTAACCAAATCTCCATTTTATCCAGCATTGTAATGGTGTGGGAAACTCAGCGAGGTTCTGAGCAGCTAGACAGAGTGAGTTCACAGGAGGCACAGATCTAAACACAGAAAACTCTCTGGAGTTTGGGTTTATTTCAGGAATTCTGATATAACCAAAATAACACAACTTGGCAAAGTCTCTGGTTGCCAAGTTTCTTCCTTGCAGATTTACAATCAGTAAATTCCAAAACAAAAAACAAATATTCAAACCAACAAACAGTGTAGTTCTTATGTTTCCTCAGAGCTTCCTGTCCTGGCTTCTGATCAGCAAAATCCCTGTCCTGTTAAGGTGTTGAGTCTTTCCATTGACTACAATGGGCTTTGAATCAGACTCGTAGTGCTTTGCGTCATTCAAGGCTGTAGATCCAGCTAAAAAGAGAGCTCTGAGGAGGGTCTAAAGAGGGAGACTTGTTAGTGCCTGGGCATTATAGTTCTGATCCAGCAAAGCACTTAAGCATATGCTTAAAATTTAAATGGTCCTCTTGATGCCTAAAGTTAACTACATGCTTCCCATGATTTGCTGTATTAAAGCCTTGGAATTTAAACAAGAGGTTTTGCTCCCTAAATATTTTTATCGAACTAACAAGACAAAACACTACTTGTACATTTTTAAGTACAGTGGTATCTGTAATGTGTATGAAAAAGGTCGTGGAATGTTAGCTAGTACACGTGGTTGCGGATCATATGTACATGGTGAGATATGAAAAAAGTGTTGCCTCCTAACTGGAGTGGGAGGGTTTGGTCATTGATCTGTGGGCAGGTCTACACTATCACTTAAATCAATCTAATTTATGTCACTCAGAAGTGTGTAAAAAACACCCCCCCGAGCGACAGAAGTTACAGCAACCTAATCGCTGTCCACATCGGCGCTATGTCGGCAGGAGACGCTCTCCTGCCAACATAGCTTCTTCCGCTTGCAGAGGTGGAGTAGTTATGCCAACAGGAGAGCTCTCTCCTGTTGGAATAGAGTGTCTTCACCAGATGCGCTACAGCAGAGCAGCTATGCCAATGTAGCACTTCTAGTGTAGAACTGCCCTGTGTCTGGTAGGTAAGAAGCAAGATGGTGAACTCTAAATGGCGAATTCCTAGAAGATAGGGCTCCTGTGCAGTGAAGTTGTAGTTCACACGGTATTAGTAGAGCTTGTCAGAAATGTTCTTTTCCCTTAGAAAAGTTAAACAAAATCAGAATTTTCTTCACAAAAATTTCCATTTTGTTGAAAAGCCAGTTTTCTTCCAAAGAAGGTTTGATTATTGGTTTTAACCAGCTGCAATGATTAGGTAAAGCATGGCTATTAAAGTGGGAGCATGTGGCTCATACAGAAATTGATAAAAGGGTACAGAGTGTGGTTGTATAGGATTATCTGGTATCGATATGGAGTTAAGTTTATTTGTGGAATCTTAACCCTGTATTTCGAGTTTCAAACATTTGGGATTTTTTTCCCCACAAATTTAACCTTAATTTAGAATCTCTAGGCTTTTTTTTTTATAACTACAAGGCTGAAATTAAATATGGGTCTGAGTTTAACTCTGCAGAACTCTGCAGAAGCTTAGATCCAGGTCCAAATTTTACAGGTTGGGGCCATCTCTGGTTCTATTAAGGTAAGAAAAGTGGTTAATAAACCTCTCCATCTCTAACTGTATTGTAAGAGTTGCTTGCCTGAGAATTCAAGGTTACTAGGTTGTATTTAAAAACAGTGGCCAATATTTTCAAAAATAGGAGCCTGAAGTAAGGTTCTTAAAGCCATATTTAAGCACCTTGATAAGTGGCCTGATTTTGATCAAGATTGAAGCAGGGACAAGCAGTAGGCTATAAATTCTGAAACTGCAGAGCTGGCAAGTAGGCTGGAGATTGGGCAGGTATAGACCCTTCCCTTTTGAATATGTGTTTATAGATGTAAAATACCTTTTTAAATACAGTACCATCTATAAAATTATACTCAAGTCACAGACATTTAATTTTTCAGTCCCCATGCTTCATAATGGTGCCTAGGTCCTTTCCAAGCTACCTGGATTATATATCATGGTAACCTCCAGATTCACTTTACTTTTCTGAGAGCACTCATCACATACTATGAGTAAACTTTTTGGAGTATATACCATACTCAGTTCCATTCAAAGTACCTTTGCTTTTTGGGGCTGTTTTGAAGTAAAAGCTGAGATTCTCGTGTATTCAGCAGCAAAAAGTCCTGTGGCACCTTATAGACTAACAGACGTATTGGAGCATAAGCTTTCATGTGGGAATACCCACTTCATCGGATGCAGCTTCATGTATTCAGTTGACTCTAGAAACTTAGGCTCTAAGAAAAACACCAAATGTTGTAAGACAAAATCGTGAGAGTTGGCAACACTGCGGTGTCTATAGCAGGAGTCAAAAAATAGCCGTATGTGGAAACTTAGCAAATTGGATGTCAGGTTTCCTAGGAATTAGCCTCTTAAGACCTTTGTTATAGAATAGAGTAGAATATAGAAAATAGAATTTGGACGTATTGAAAATGAAATGTCCAAGTTTGCAGATAACACTAGAACTCAAGACTAAGCAGGAAGAGGAACAACATAACTTGTTTAAAAAAGATGTGCAAAAGATTGCTCAGGTGACTGGAGCGATCACTGATAAATTCAATACTGTGGTGTTAAACATGGAGAGATTATTCAGGGAGCAAAGAACCTAGCAAGGGAATTTTTGGGAGAAGGAATGAATCATCCCCATGTGGAAGGGGGAAAGGATTTGGACATTTTTGCAGAAAAATTACCTGAAATTATCACCCTAGCACAGAGCAGACATCTAAAAAGGCAAAGAAGATACTATAGCCTGAATCCTGAATTCTCATTTACACTAAAGTGAATGTAAATTACAGTCTCACCTGCTCTAAGACGTGTTTATGCTGCCAGACTGCTGTAATGGGGCCAGTGTGTATGAGAATCTAGCCCTATCTGTTAACAGACACAGAGAAAATAGAGGGCTACATTTTCAAAAGGTGTATATCCACAAGCAAATAGGAGCCACACAAATTATGCCTGTGATTCATGATTATCAATGTAAATCAGGCAAATCCATGAGCAAACCAATGATCAAGCACCTAACTAGCAATTTGTCATTGTATTTGTATGTGCCGCTGGGTAGACCTTGAGTCTCCATTTAAAAAAAGATTTGTCTCATAGAGTGAGTCTTATTTGCTTAATCATAGTCCTGCACTGAGGGTGGGATAGGGCCACCACAGCCCTAGGGGAGCCCAGTAGCATGCAGAAGTATGTTTGTTGCCACTCCCCCTTGATTCATTGGCCTGTATGTGAGGGTTGGAGCTATGGCCCTGCCTCCTTCCAGTGCCACCCTCCCTGCTTTGGGGTATCTTGAGCCCCAGCAGATGAGCAGAGGGGAGTAGTGTTTGTATCCCTGGGAGTATAGGACCTGCAGCTGTGCCCAGAGGCTGCCCAGGAGGGCAATGAAGGTTTCTTGCACCCACCCTTACCCAGCTGTGGAACAGCCAGGCACAATCTGGTCTAATATCTCATATTCACATTTTCAGAGTCTTCTTAACAATATAGTACTTAAACCTGGTGTATGCTAAACATATTTGTATGAGGATCAGTTACATATTGTTATTCTCTGGATGTGGTTTCTGACAGATTTTTTAAACTTCAACAAAATACAGAGAATGAGTCCTAATTTCATGGATTTTAATGCATGCTGTGTTCCCTGAACACACCATTTCAGTTCCAATTTTTGTACTAGACTGAGCATTTAATAAAAGTGCCAGTAGAACAGAGATTCACATATCATAACAAGGACATTTCTTAATATTACTGGTTTAGTAGAGACAGCACTATGATTTCCTGGTCTATCTGAAGAGCAGAAGAAATCTGAGCTGAAGAATTTATTTCACAAATTACTTGTAATTTTCTCATGCTTTATCTTCTCTAGTAGTGCAGTATGGAAATTAAAACCATATCAAGTCTATTCTACTCTATTATGCAACACTACTCTACAAATACCAAATGCCAATTCCATAATTTTTTTGGAGCCCAAGGGAACTTTAATGCAGAAGCCTATAAACTTATATACCTCTCTAAGAAACTTTAGGGAGCAGCAGAGGAAGGTGGTTATGGTTTGCAAGCTTTCTGTTTGCATGCTGAGTTTTTGCAATATGTACTAACAAATAAACTCTCATGTAACTCCTTTTTCTTCTCCCGGGCTTGCTCTGAATATCTCCAATGCACCAAAATCCACTTAGATATTACCTTGACTCTCTCTGATTTCTATAGTCTCCTCTGATCTCCTCTCTTCACTCTCAAGGTCTTTCTAATATCCTGTTCCCTACTGGGACTTTCCAGTCTCACAGATTTCAGCCTGCGCTCTAATCACTTTCTGGGGCCTCTCCAGATCACTCTGATCTCTTTTAGGACTTGATTTTGCCACCTCTGTCTCCTGTATCACCCAAATTACTCAAATTCTCTCTCAATTCACCTCTTTCCTTAGCTGCTTTCTGGCTCTGCAATTTCCATCTCCCTTTAGCCTCTCTGGGCTTCTTAATACTTGTCTCTGCAGGACTATACTGGTCTTACACAATCAGTGCCTCTAACCATCCCCCGACGTACACACAATAACACAGTTTACCTAGCTTTATCCTAGATCTAGGATTAGGATCTAGGTGACATATTTTTTTAGAGGAGCTTGTTTACTAAACTAGGTCTCTTCCCCCCACCCACACGAGCAATGGTAATGTCAAAAGAAAAATAGATCAAACCACCCAAAACATCTTTCAATATTTTAACTCATTAACCTGCTACTTATTAGTTGTCTTTTAACGTTTGTATATTTTTGTTTAGAGATGAATTCATATAACTGTTGGCAATTAATTTGGGCAAGAACATGGAACATTTTGTACTTTAATAGGTTGAATAATGCAATAGAGGCAGTAGATTTTTTTTTAAATTAATGAGTCAAAATAGGTTATCTAAATACAGGTTTAGTAGTTGGAGCAGAGGACTAGATGTCAGGATTCCTGGAATATATTCACAGATTTACCACAGATTCACTGTTTAGCCATGGGGAAGTCACCAAGGTTTGAATTTTCAAGTGTCCACTAATTTTGAGTGCTCAACCTGAGACATCTACTGCCTGATTTTCAGAGGTGCTGAACATACACAGCTTCCACTGAAGTCAGTGTAAGCATTATCTTCTCTATACTTTACCCCATTTGTAAAAATAGATATAATAATGCTCAGATACTGATACTTTACAGACCATCATGAAGTTTAATTTATTAAGTGTTTTGAGAAGCATACAAATACAGACAATTATTAATAATTATTTATGAGAAAAGTCTCATTAATGTCAATACAAATACTCACAAGAGTAAGTGTTAAAGGCAAAATGGAAGATGTTTTAACTGCCAAGTTTTGAGATCAGTAATATGGTTTTCTTTGCAAGAGTTGATTTCAGTGCTAACACCTAATCAGAGCATTTGGTGTTAGTGATGCCTTGAATTGTAGCTGGCGAAACGCAGAACCCAGGACTTGATTTTCAAATTATTAATTTTATAGTATATGTATTGTGCATTTGTGTATATGTATTTGTGTATAAGTTTTCTGCTAGCATGTAGTACATGAAACATGCAAAATGGTTGTAAGAGAAAGCACAAACACAGCAAGGCATGGCAGAAATTAAGTAAGTGGTGTACGTAGACATCCTTGAGACCAAAATGTTTAATATTGTAATTAGGAGGGAGCTACAGCACATTGTAGCTAAGGCAAATTCTTTATTCCAGTGACAACTAACCAACAACAAGAGTTGCACTCCCAAGTTCAGCGTCTTGCCTTCAGTAGTGACCTTTGCCTGATGCTTCAGTGACAGGTCTATAATGTATGTGGGCAGTGGTGCAGTTCTCTATGTGAGGAAGCAAAATATCCTTGTGAACCCAGAGTGATCAGTTGTCTCATTGAAGCATCAGATCTGATTGCCTCTGTCTTACAAAATAGCTTGTTTTGAAGGCAGTACTCTTTTTTTTACAGTCCCACAGGACATGTATTTGGGTCAAAGGCTTCAGATGGCTTTCAGGTGTTTAAAAGACACCCAGACGGTCCAATTCTGTCTCACTGATGTCAGTGTGAGTTTTGTCATTGACTTTAATAGGAGCAGGATTGGCCTGTAATCCTTTATATTTATATCACCAGTAGTTACTTATCACCAAATGTGCTACAGTATATAGCCCTAAAGAATTTAGGCCTATTCCTGATGCTTAGTTCAAACTTGGGTACCTAACGCTAGGCACCTAAATTCATATTTAGGCATATATAAGTGGTGGCTTGATTGCAAACTTGTTAAGCACCCACAGATACCCTTGACCTGTTCTAAATGAATTGTTTACTATATGGTGAAAACTGCTAAAAATTCACACTGTGAAATTTCAACCTTCAGGCTGTCATGGGAAAGAAATGTTGTTCAAACAAAAACATCCTAGCTTTCATTGACTAATAACCTTTAGTTTGCTTTCAGTGTTGGTTGGTACATTACTTTCTAAGAAGTCAAGTCAGCAATTACACTAAAAGATGGGGATTCTTTTAGGTGAAGTGTAGAAACATCTTAACTTTTATAGAAGTGCTGCCTGGGAAATTCACCCCAGGAAGTGCAGGCCAGGATGCTGCCACCTGCACTTCTTTGCAATTTCTGCAAGGGGAGGGGAGCTTTAATCTCAGTGCGGGATTCCATAGGAAGAGTGCTATAAGGAGTAACTGCCAATGGCATGTATTGAATGAATGCATCGCCCAGCTACTCTAACCAGACATACCCTTCCCGCCAAATAGCATAAGCCATTTTTAAGGTGGTGTTGGCCAGCTGCAGGCTGCCCAGGAAGGAGGAGGTACCTCCCCTTTGCCCTTGCCTGTGGCCTTGGGAGCAAATGCAGAGAAGAACAAGCCAGTGGCTCCAGCTAGTAGGAGCGGCTGCAGAAGCAGCCAAAGCAGGGAGCTTCAGACATTCAGATTCAGAGAACTTTCTGCAGTTTTGCGATGATCTTTTCTGCCCTGTGCTGATTGACTGTTTGCTCCAGTTCTTTCCCAATTAAACATCAAGGCTGGCCTGTGTCAGCTGACTCAGGCTCGTGGTGCTCAGGCTACAGGGTTGTTTAACTGTGGGGTAGCAGTTCGGGTTCAGGCTGGAACCTGGACTCTGGGATATCCCAGAATGGGGGAGGGTCTCAGAGCTCAGGCTCTAGCCTGAGCCCAAACATCTACACAGCAATTTTTAGCCCCACAGCCTGAGCCCTGCAAGCCCGAGTCAACTGACCCTGGCCAGCCATGGCCATGCAGCGTGTCTTTTTTTCCAGTGTAGATGTACCCACGGTCTTTCTGCCTCAGCTTCTCTCCATGCCTGCCCGTCTTACCCTCTTCTCCTATGCCTTGCCTCCCTCACCCCTTTCCCTTCAATGTCAACTTTTCCTTCCTTTTTCTTTCCAGTTAACTGATCCCCTCCAAACTAAATCCACTTAAAAAGACAAAAATTAAAACTAATGTGCCATTTGCCGCCATTACATTGTTCTCTCTGCTTGTGTGGTAGACTCCTTCCCCTTCCCTGTGTCTGCCTTGTCTATTTCAATTGTAAGCTTTTGGGGGCAGGGACTGTTTGCCATTCTGTGTTTGTACAGTGCCTACCACAATGTGTCCGCATTCTTGGTTGGTCGCTAGACACTATTATAATAATCATGATTAATAATAAGAGAAGGAGGAAAGCCTCTTTCTAGATACAACACCCATGCTGTTAAAAAATCCACAGTGGGAAGTCAACATATACCCTGGGTGAATTCCTATATCATCTTCCCAATAGAGTACATACTTCACATACATATCAATCTAGCATTAATTCATGGCATTAATTTAGACAATAGGTTTTCATTGCAAATGATTACAAAATCTGTGTTACACCTTTTATCTATAGAAAACAAATATCAACCACATTTCTTAACTGAAAGAACAGAATGGGCTCAACTTCAAGACATATATCAGATTGTACAGATTCATTAATGGGGAAAATGTATTATAGTTGCCAACAGAGGCAGTGTTAACCCTTTGGGGTCCCTAAGCAGGAATATTTTTGTGCCCTCCCCCCACAACACATATTAAAAAGCAAATAGGGGGCCCCCTTGAGCTGCTCAGGACCCTAAGCAATTCCTTAGTCTGCTTATGCCTAGTGCTGGCACTGGTTGCCAAGTTTGTTCTAAAAATGGTGTCTTCTGACTTGCAACACTATTTTGGGTAGGGCACCTAAAATACTTTGTCACTTAATTCTGTTCCTTATTTTCTGTGTTTATGTCCTTGACAACTCAGATATGGAAACAGGAGTTAGAAACAACACTGACATTTCTCACTGGCTTTTATCAGTCGTGTCTCCGTGAACTATGTGCAGAATACCTGCAGGAGCTCAGTGCCTGGGTTTTTCTGATTTAAATGGGTCTCATCAACTTCAAAGATTGCACAGTTCATCCAGGAAATAAATTAAATTAATTAAATGTTCTGTATTCTTCTTATAGAATGATGTGTATCATTTGCCATACTTTATGTTATGAACTTCTATTTTTGCTGGAAGCATAAACTGCATTTGTTTTCATTCATTACTGAAGCAATTGAAATCATGACTTGTACACTGTATAAAATGATACAACTGTTTCTGGCTCTTGGACATATAAAGGTGTTCCTGGAACCTAAAACCCAAGGTGAAAATCAGTTAAGCTTCTGGATGATTTTGAAACCTCAAATCCTTTGAAATAGTTGGCAATATGCTTACTGCATATTTGCAGTTGCAAAACTCTTCCTCTTTGTGACTTTTAAAGTTCCTCCTTCCTTTTTTCTTCAAGTCCCTTGGCGGTACCAAAACAGCAGGTTTTTTGTTTTGCTTTGTTTTTGTTTTATTTTCCCCCTCTCTTCTTGGTATAGTGCATTGTTCTGTGGATATGGGTTGTTTTGAGTTCACACTTTGTTTTCCTGCTGTTTTTCTGGGAAGTTGGATATGGCACAAAAGATATGGGAACAGCTTGTAGGAAATGGGTTTGTTTGGGGAAACAATAAAAGAGCAACTGATTGCATTCCTCCCAGATGTATGTTTTAATGTATAACATACAATATTTTCTGTGGCATTTATAAAAACAAGTGGAAGATAAACAAATCAGAGTATTTTCTTTTGAAGTGTCTTAAGCTTTGTATGAATACTGCTTCATTTCACATACAAATGACTATTAGTCATCTAGTTTTACTACATTTCTAATGTCTCCATTGTGTCCTGAGTTGTGGGGGATGGGGGGAAGCACCTTTAATGTTCCCTACTCTAATATAAATATCTAAATGCTCTGGGCTATGTATTGCTCTCATTCCACAACTGAATCACTGATGTCAGTCTAAAGCAGTACATGGTCCTTTCTGTTGACTATAGAGGTTAGTGATGTTGCAATGGTAAGACGTTCTGAAGCAGAATTGCAACAATTCTTCTAATTTAACTGACTATATCAAGCATCAGAAGCTCAACTAATCTATGCTTGTCTACATCTGCTATGGATACAAATATACACAGCTTGCTGAGGTTTACTCATATCCATTTCTTGGTGCAGTGATCATCTACACCTACATTTTCTTTCTTTTACATATATGCTACAATATATTACAAGCCAGATCTCTTTAATTAGTCATATATGTAATACTTGATCTCACCCAGTTTTATCCTTTAGATAACCCTGTACTCAGGGTTTGTACTCTGGCTACATTTAAAAAAAATGTGTGTACTGAACTGAAGCCCTGATTCAACAAAGTATTGCTTAAAGTTAAACACATGCATAAATCTATACCTATTCAACAGAACAATTAAGCATTTGTTTGACTGGATGCATGTGCTGAAGTCCTATTGGGACTTAACTGTGTTTGTGGCTGAATCAAGGCTTTACTGTTATAGCATTGGTCTTGATATTCATTTGATCAGAACCAAAGACAAAGTTAAAATATACTTAAGTACAAATTAAGATACTGATTACAAACTATTCTGGGAGGGTATGTTAGGCTATATACTGTAAAAGCTATCATGACAGGCAGTCATATTGCACATATACAGTGGGCCCACTTAAAAAATACTGGTTTTAGAAAATGCTTCAGGGCCATTTCTACACTTCCTTTGCAGGTGTTGTGTGTGATTCCCCCATTGCTGGTCTACTATGGTACCTGTGTCCCAGCTGTAGCTCCACTGCAATCCACAAAACTCCCACTAAACCTTGTATGTGCCTAAATTCACTCGGCACCTAATTTTTCAGGGTAAATTTTCCCTTGGCATCTGTGTTTCTGCCCCTGGCAAGTGCACTGCTGTCTCCCTCTAGGTGTCTGGACACACATCTCCTACCTAAGCCCCAGAATGGTCATGAACTGGGGAAAATAGACAGCCGCCTAAGGATCCCCAATCCAGGAGGCATGCTCAGAGGCCCCCTACCAGATCCTGTCCAATTCAAAATTTGACCACAGAGGGAGGTGCTCACCTCACTCCCCAGGGATGGGGGATACCAGGTTCAATTCCTCCCCTCTCTGCCCAAAGGGCAGAAAGAATTTGAACCTGGGTCTTCCTTCTCTCGGGCAGGTGCTCTAACCACTAAGCTATGAGATGATCTGTTCCACGGCTCTCTCCATCTCTCCTGTTGAAACTGTTCCATAAATAATGAAAGAGTGATTGCAGCAAGGGGGATTGGCCCCCAGGTCTCCCATCTCTCAGATGGGTGCCCTGACTACTGGACTACAGAGTCATTGTCTCTCTCTCTCTCTCTCTCTCTCTCTCTCTCTCTGTCTGACCTAATGACTGTTTCACTTTGGATAAATACCTAAATAGTCATTAGGCTAAAAGTTATAAGGTAGGCACCACCACCTACGCCTCCTCTGGCCATTTTGTGCAGTGTGAGGCAGGTATCTAACCCATTCCTACAAGAAACTGCTGAGGCACCTAACCTGCCTGACTCCAAGCTGGTTTCCATTTGTGGATCACTAAGCAGAGCTGGGCGCCTCCCTGCAGCCCACACTTAGAACCATATCTCTGAGAGGGGGCAGGGCTTAGCTCACACCCCTCTCATCAACATCTATCATTGGCTACCTTAGGCAGCCCCCACCTAGCATACTGGCTTTTGCAGATCACGTTCTAATGCACCTACCTTTCCCCATTTACTGTATAGGGACCCTACGCACCTAACTCAGGCTTTGTGGATCACAGTGTTGTTCCTGTGATTTTCTAGTCACCTACAAGTAGGCACCATGATGCTCAGCACTGCAGCCCCTAAGTCCCTTTGTGGGTCCCACCCATTGTGGATATAATAAGTGATTGTAGGTTATGGTTAAGTGGTGGGAAGAACAGTTGTTAATGTTTGCAATCTTATGTAACTTTGAGCATGTCTCTGGAACCCCTCTTCGCTTAATCAGCTTCACTGGAATCTTAAATAAGATAAAAGAAATCACATGATGTCTTTGTTTTGAGATTTCCTGGGTAAATAAATTGCAAATCCAAAAACACAAGGTCTCAAACTGCATTCACATACAAACTGTAATTCCATATTGAGATGAGTAGCTTTGATAAAACACAGTTCTTCAAGACATGGTCTTTAGGTTGTTGAAACTACCTGTTATTTCCAACAGCGCAGTATAGACGCTTAGAAAGAATAGGATTGTAAGACTAGAATGATGTCTGTGTATAGGGTGGTGCAGCTATTTTGGCCAAGAGACTAAATTTCACAATATCATTTTGATCTAATAGCAAGAAAAGTTCTTAGCAAGTGCAGCATGCAGCCTCAGCTCATTTCCTTTTGGGCTGTGACCCACTTTAAAACCTGCCACCCATTTTGCCAAACGAATCTTTGCTTGAAAGAAGACTGAGACAAAAACAGATGTTTGTACTTTTTAACAAAGTAGAAGGCTGGCTGCTCTTTCAGATTGATAAGGTCCAATGCTGGAGTAATGCGGGAGAGGCAGTGTGCTGGCACTGATCCGACAGCTTAAAAGGAATTTTTGATCCAAGTACTCTCGGTTCTTTAGCTTTTTTTGAGTCCCAAAAGTTATCAGCAAAACTGAAGGGTAAAATAGTTTGATGGCTTTCAAAGTTCATAGCTGAGAATAATATCAGAATGAAAAGGAATATCGGAATCCGTTTAAAGGCTTAAAGAAATAGCCCTACATGCCTCAGTGTTAGTCTTTTACAATATGGAAGTACTAAAATAAACATTCAAAGCGAGATAGTCTTTAATGTTACACATACAATATACAATGGGACTACTGAAGAATACAATTGTATTTTTTGGCACTCGAGTTTGTGTGGACCTAATTGTTTAGCGATAAATATTCTGGGCCTGATTGATCATTGTGTTACTCCAGATTTGAACCAGTCTAACTATGTTGATTTTAGGCTTTCTGTTCCTTAAAGGAGAGATTTAAAACTTATTAGGTGCCTAACTTACATTGGAAGTCATGAGAGTTGGGTATCTAATTCTCATTTTGCCTTTGAAAATCTCTCTCTAATTTTTCTTTTCAGTATCTGAGGTGTGTGTTTTTAATTTTTCCGTTTAGTATCTTTATAACTATTATAATCCATGGTAATAAGATAAGACCTGCCCCTTATTCCTCTGCTGATTCTATATTTTTTAGTTCTTATTCTTGAAATATCATGTAATTAGATGAGCAGGCAACATCTGAATACTCAGCCATTGTCATGTCATTGATATTTGGCCAGAATAGCTCAATAATCAGCAATTTGTTTTTGTATAGGAAACATGTCTGTGCTCATAGACATCAGTGCAGGAGGCCATAAATCTTTGCCTACTTTAGAGATTTTATGTAGTAAGATAATGATGAAACTACCGCAAGCTTGAGCCAGTCACAAGCCGCAGTGTGCCACTTGCTTGAATAGCAAAGTGGCCAATTAATACATGAAGATTAGAGCTATCTGAGCCATTAAGGATTGACCAATAGACCTTGCTGTTTGCGTGGAAGAAATGAAGGCACTACATCCACCTGTGCATAGCTGGAAGAATGTTTTGTTTTATCATGGGATGCCTATTCCCCAGTGTTGTGAATTCTGAGGTCAGCTCCCTATCAGAGACCTAATGTAATACCTTGTGCCATGATCCTGCCACTTGCTCTGTGTGAGCAGAACCCTGTTCCCTTGGGCATCCTATTGAAATCATGCTAAGAGATCAGTTGGGCTCTACAGGTGTCTATCTATACCAAGCCAGTTGCAGGACTGGGGCTTTAATCTTTGTAGCTGAACAAGACTGCTGTATAACCTTATAAGAAAACATAACAATGCCGTACACTGTGTTTATGAGACAGTGTTTATGTTGTATTATGAACATGGCATGAGTGAAATGGTTTCTCTATTTCCATCATTTAATTCTTGTTTGGGACCTTAGTTTTTAAAAATGTATATGTTACTTAAAATTATTGTCAGGTGGTTTGTGGAACATTGCATTGTGAAAAAGGAGCTCTTTAAGTCAGGCAATCATTTAGACTTTCTGGTCTATGGAGATGATTTGTCCACAAATCTCTGGATGTTATATTGTTGTCTCTATGCACTGGAGACAGGAATGGCTCAATAGAGGGTGCTAGGCTAGGAGTCAGAAAGACCTAGCATCTAGTCCCAGATTCTTGGTCACTATACCTCAGTTTCCCCATCTCTAAAATGGGTATAAATGATAATTGTATTTCTTTGTAAAGAACTTTGAGAGCTATAGATAAATGCCCGATGCTATAGATATTATCTCAGGGAGAAGATGTTAAGACAAAATCATGTGTAGCAGTGTCTTTGGCAAAAATGGGTCTTGCGGATGTTCTGGAAATGATATTCTATACAATAAAATTATCTGATAATTTACACTGAAGCTTTGTGCATTTCTAGTAATTAGAAAAACAATATTTTCATTACAATACAAAATATAAAACCTCTTAGGGTACGGCTCGGCGGGTAGTGATTGATCTATTGAGGATCGATTTATCGCGTCTCATCTAGACATGATAAATTGTTCCCCAAATCGACGCCTGTACTCCACCTCAGCAGGAGGAGTAAGTGGAGTTGACGGGGGAGCCGCCACAGTTGACTCACCGCCGTGAGGACGGCCAGGTAACTCAAACTAAGATACTTCGACTTCAGCTACGCGAATAGCGTAGCGGAAGTTGTGTATCTTAGTTGGACTCCCTCCCACCCTCCCCTAAGTGTAGCCCAGGCCTAAATTTAGTCTTTCAGCCCTTATCCACAATCTTAGTTCCAGTGAAGTCAAGAGAATGACTCACATAATAAGGGCTGCAGGATCAGACCTCACCTACCCAGGGCTTTTTCTCTTAGATAAATCTGGCCTTAAATTTCATAAACTTGTTTGATTTAGGATTGGATTTTATTATTATCATTAACAAGTGGGACTGTAGCAGTGTCTCTCCCTGGCTTTCAAAATATCCTTTGTATTTTTCCCAGCAAGAGGTCACGATATTAGATAAGTGGCAGCACCAGGCCTTTACTTGGATTACCACTGGCTTCCCAAGTGCCCTTTTCAGATAGATGGAGGATGTTAACTGAACTGGCAATAAGAGTCTCATGGGTGGAAGTGAGGACGACACCTGTCTTTCCTATCTTGTACTAGCCAAGGCTTTTTGTTGTTCCTGAACACTCTCATGAATATAATCTGTGGATTTCAGTCTGCTCTAATGAATCCAAGTCTCAGAGGTGTATGGGTAAAACACATTCCAGATGTGTGCTGCAGCTCCTGAAGCAGGTGGCTGCATTTTAGGTTGTAATTTTTTCCAACATATTCCTCACAGACTATTGTGTATCTGTTGATGATGCTTCTTTTGAGGATGGTCAGAATAGAGTTGTAAGAATGGCATGATCTAATAAGCTGTAGCAAGATTTCAGCATTAATCATTAGACTTTTGTTTCACTTACTATTGCCTTATGCAATGAATTCAAGGCTCAAAGATTTGGCTATAAACTAGGCTGCAAGTTTAGGGTGAAACGCCTTCAGCACTTTAACCTCAGCATGTGTAGAGCCCTGCCCCTGGACTGGGATCCCGCAGGACCCACTGCAATAATTCAGGGAGCGGGTAAAATGTTGTGGGCAGGATTGGGTGGGCAAAAAAACAGACCGTGGGAAATTGCAAGAAAACACTAAATCTCTCATCAGTTTGTCATAAATATAATTTCAGCAATGTAAAGCAATTTTTCTTTTTTTTTTTAAATAAAGGTTTTAATACTTACATTTAAGTGAGAGCTAGAAGGAGATTTGATGTCTATTATAACAGGAGTTAAAGTATTTTTATGTGGTTTAAGCAAGATTTGTTTTCTTTTAGTGGTAAAATTTATATATATAATATATTAACCGACCTTTCTGGTGTGGTTTGGTTTGGTTTTAAAGCAGCATGGGGGAATCTCTCTCTCTCTCTCTCTCTCTCTCGTGGGATTTGCAGGATCTAAGATTTTTGCAGGGGGGAGTGAGATAAAAATGCCTGAAACAGTGCAGTAGTGAGTGGGAATGGGTACTGCAGGTCGGGACAGAAGTGGGATTAAAAATATAGTCCCTCAGAGGGCTCTATTCCAGGACCATGTGTTGCATGTTTCAGACCTGAATAGTGTGGAGTTGTCAGCCTGAAAGATTGCCCAATGTTCTGTGAGCTATCATTGACTGTTTGGCCACTGGCCCCTCCTATGGTATCTGTTGAAATGTAGAAATGACACTCTTTAGCCTGTCTGAGATGAAGCTTTACTACCCAGTGAACTACTTCCTAAAGCTGTGGAATAAACTTTTTAAAAAAATGTATGTAAAAGAACACAATAAAAGTAGCAAGATGGAGCGATGAATTTCTGAAAGCTTTGCTAAAAATCACCTAAAATGGTTACATTAGTCTGTACTGTGTGCTCGTATCCTAGTGTGGGCTGATCTTTATTTGACTCATTTTTATGACCGCAATTCCATGCATTGACTCTTGATTCAGAAAACTGATATTAAACTCATTGTGGGCCAGATATTCAGCCAGGTTAAACGGATGTAACTCCGTTGAAATCAGTGGACTAATACTAATTTACAGTAGCTGAGCATCTGCCCCAACATTTGAAAACATTTTCATTTTCACTGCATTTTTATCTTGCTCCCACCCGCAAAAATGGGGAAGATAGAGAGTGACTACGTAGAAATATCTTATTGCTACCTGGCTCTTGAACATGAAGCTTCTTTTGGAAAGGTTTGGAAGGTTCCTTTTTAGATCCTTTTAAACATTCAAGCAAGAAGGAGAACTGACTCTTCACATACATCTGTATGTTTTTGAATTCATATACATCATTTATCACTATTGTACCTAAACCATCTATAAATTCTACCAGATACACAGATAGATAGGGGAATGGAGAGAAGATGCAAACATGGGGTTTCATAAGGTGAAGTGCAGGGACAAAGCCTACTTAACATGTTCATTAGTACATGAAAAATGGAGCTACGGAAACATTTGTCCAAATCTTCAGATGTTGTAAAATGTAGGTAAGAAGATTAGGATAGTGAAGAGTGGAATAACAGGAAGTATTTAGCAGAGCTGGTCAAGAAATTTTTGACAGAACAGTTTTCCATCAAAAAATGCAATTTGTCAAAATTGAAACATTTCTCCGGATCAAATGTCAATGATGACATTTTCATTGGGAAAATGTCAAATCAAATCATTTCAACTTTTTCATGTTGATAGTGACAAAATGGTTTTCATAGATGAAATATTTCACATTTACTTTATTATTTTGATTCATTTAGTTTAGAATTTTACATTATATTAAAATTCTAATTTTAATACTATACTATATTTGTATATTATGTTTGATATTTAATATTTTCTATTGTCTTATAATACTTTGATATTGTCAAAATGTTTTATTTTGACATTATTGGAATGAAAAATTTAGATCTCTCAGTCACTTTTTCAGAATTTCCATTTTGTGAAAAAAAATTTCAACTATTTGTTCTGATTCAGAACAAAAAAAATTATTTTTTTTAAATGTTAGAATTTCCTGCAAAACGGAAATTCCATTTTCCGACCAACTGTAGTGTTTAGATAAGCAAGGGAAATGGGAAATGTCTAGAACATGATTTCCAATATTTGGAAATACAAGCTTATGCATCTGAGAATATCCAGGTAAGTAAGCATTATAATATGGATTCAAGTTAGATGAGGGGAAAAGGAACTAATAAGGATGGTGAAGAATATCATGAAAACAGGGCCACAAAAAGTTTATGTATTTAAGTCAATATATTTAAAAGCAATCAGTTCCTATATTTAAGGGGCTAAAAAGGCTGCATTTGGAATATTATTTACATTTTGCTGATATACTTTAAGAAATTATGACCAGGTTATAGAAAAAGTATAGTGGAGGGCAACAAATTCATTTTGTGGTTCTGGAGGTCTGTGTTGCAAGAAAAGGCTCAAAAGATTTAATATGTTTCTTCTGGGACATAAGGAGAATGAGAAATCATCTTCTTACAGATTTCAGGTAGCTAAAGGGGCCAAAAAAGATCTAGGATATCTGTTCTACCTGTAATAAAGAGGGTCCAAATCATGGCCATATTTGGAAAAAATGGGAGGAAAGCATAAAACTAAAAATTAAGAATTCCTTTTCTTTTGTCTGATCCAACTCCTATCGAAGTGAATGGAAAGTCTACAGCTGACTTCAATAGGAGTTGGACCGGGCCCTTAGTATGTTATTGGAATGTTGAACAGTCTACCATATGATGGTATGGGAGCAGACTGCATAAATGAGTCTCAGACAAAGAGGGGTATGTTCTGTACCTGGTATAAAGATAATACCATTATTTCATAACATTATCCAAATTCATTTAACATCCTGCTACAGTATATTTTTCAGCAGTCTCCTGCATTAGTAGATTACACTGGTTAATGGTATGCTATATTAAGAAGTATATTCTTCTATTGGTTTTAAATTTTACTGGATTAAAATTTTACCTGTGTCCTCAATTTCTGAGATTGGAGTAAAAGAAGGAATTGATCAGTTTCATAATGTTGAGTATCTCAGTCATGTTTCCTGTATATTCTACTTTCCAGGCCAAGTAATTATGCATTTGATTACATAAACATCTTTGTCCTAATTATCTTATCCTATTTTAAAGGCATTACTGTATCTATTGTTCTAGTTATTTGTCAATCTGTTATTCTGTCTTTTTCACTTGTCAGCAAAGTATAAACCAAACCCAAATACAAATAAAAGCACTAAATGTCTTTTTGTGTCACTAGAACAAAAAGTCCAAAGGAGAAGCAAAAAGCCAAGTATTGTGGAGTTGGAGAAAAAAAATCTCTCTGTGAAAAATGTATTTTCTTTTGTGCTGGTGATACTCTCATAGGACTTTATGCCCCCAAAATTGAAAATATTTGTCTAATATGAATTTTATTTTTCATAATTTATCAAAGCATTATATTTCATGCACATATGTGAATAATCTTTCCTGTCTGCCATGGTAGCGTGTCTCTTCATGCCGTGTCATGTCAACCACTAGTTACTGGAATTAAGAGCTTTAACTTCTGAGGTGTCATGAAATCCAGGAAGATGATCCATCCATTATTGTATCTGTTCCCATAAGGGTACAAAACTTGGCGAGTTTAAAGGAAGTCTATTAATGGGTCTGTTTACGAATATATTAATATTTACTTTGCTTTACCCCACTGACCTACTTGAAGATGCTAAACTGGTTGGGTAACAACATATGGGTATGAAAAAAAATTAGCATGAAAATGAGCAATGAAAATAGCTAATAGAAATATAACCGATAGTCATATTCAAAATTACATTTTGTTGATCAGTTACAGTATTAATACATGTAAGGCTAGATCATGCAACTGTTATTCACATTGGTGAGTACATAGGGCTACTTGTGTGAGTAAATGCTTACCAATATAATCAAGGTTGCACAGTCTAGTCTGCAGTGAATTTTTTACATTTAAACTTTTAAAGTTTTTTACTTTACATTTGAATTTGCAAAATAATGACAAAGTATGTTACATCAAATATGTTAAATATGAGAAATTGCAGTTAGAGTATTCCTTTACTTAGTCTTCATGAC
This sequence comes from Dermochelys coriacea, assembly GCF_009764565.3. NCBI lineage: Eukaryota > Metazoa > Chordata > Testudines > Dermochelyidae > Dermochelys > Dermochelys coriacea. The sequence continues at coordinate 161,114,904 of NC_050068.2, forward strand.
TGAGGTGAATGGCATATGAAAGTCATTTTTACTCATTGCAATTTAGAGCTGATTAAATAATAAAAAGTCTGTTCCCAAATAACTTCTTTGACAAGGAAGGAATTAATGAATAATGTTTTTAATTACTATTATTTAGTCATTTATAGAGCTTTTTAAAAATGGAGAAAACATAAATATTCAGGATCACCATCTTAGTCAACAGAGAGAAATCACGGATAAATAGTATGGGCAAAAGTATAGGAGGAACAATTGAAGGCTATTTACTGTCTGTTTTTATATATCATATTGCTTGTTGAATCAGAAGATTTTATGTAATCAAGAGACAATTTCCATATTTCTTAATATAATTTTTCTGTTTTCTACAGTATGAATATCAGTCTTTAATATGAGGCTGTCTTTTTCTTATTATTGTGAACCATCCTTAAATTGTTAGGTATTGCTTCGTCTGTGCAGTATCTGAGGATTGGCTAAATGCTGAAGTGCCTTTGGCCATTAATTGCTCAAACCACCATAGGGATTTAGCTTACAACAAACGTCATTAAAAAGTCAGTATTTGCCAATTCTTACCACACAGTGCCCACACATGTACCACAAGTATCTTCTACTTAAAATACAGGGAAAAGCTGTGGTAGTCTCAGATATAATTGTGTGGTAGCTGTTGACACATCATGAAATTTCAATTGCAGCCACTGTAGTTTGAAAAGAAGCAGATGGCAGAAAGTATGATTGCATGAATCCTGGCAGATGGGAGGAGTTGTGGAATGGCAGTTAAGCATATTGCATGTTTCCAGAGGTGAAATCCAAGCCCCGCTGAAGTCAATGGCAAAACTCCCATTGATCTCTGGGGTGAAATCTTGGCCCCATTGATGTGCTGGAGAAGGATGATGAGTCATGGAGGAAGTAAAGATAGTCTGTTTTAGGTCATGCTTTTACATATGTTGACTCCAAAGACTCATGGAAATGCTTTGTCAACCCATGCAACTTATTCTGGCTCAGAGATGAAATAAGACTGACTCTATTGTCCACCCTGTGTCCTTACATCCTTCCCAATGGAGATAGGAGGCATGTGGTGTCACCCAGGGCTCAATAGGAAAACATCAAGGGAGCCAGTAAAGGCTGAATAGTTGTAACAGAGAGCTCACTCGGCCACTAAGCCCTCCACATCAGGAACCCCAGCAGCCAGTCTCAGACGATGACAGAAGCACAGATATTCCCACATTGCCTCCGTAGCCCTATACAAATGTAATAACTGCTAAATCACAAGATGGGGTATAGACTACTAAATTAGATGAGGAATTCCTATAGTGAGTTGTGCATGTTTTCTTTTGAAATCATCTATAATTGAATATTTTCTTGACATATGAAGCTAGACTCAGTCTCCTGGGTTTGTTTGTGGTTGGGTTTTTTTGGTTTGTTTGTTCTTTTGTTACAGTCTCTCAATTATCCACTGTCATCCTAACTAATTGGCATAGTCTTTCCAGTGGTCAGTGTAACCTGCACACAAAGTTGAAATACGTGTACTTTTTTTTCCTTTGTGTGATATAATGTGTTAGATTGTGCATTGGTAGCATATTGAAAAATAATTAAGATGTGAGGCAGATACTATGCAGTTATTTATCCCAATATATGCAAATTTAGTAAATCTCATCTTTTACTATCTCCATTTGTTTTCTATAGTTAGTCTTCATTTATGTGATTTAGAGCCAGTTTTGTTTTAATGCTGAATAAATCATATTTTTTATTGAATTGTGGGTGGGAGATTAAATAAATAAAATCAACGAGTGGCATTTTGATGCCACTTCTGAAGATAGCTTAATCTGTAAGCAATATATAACAACATCTTGGCTTGCCATATTTGCAATTTTGCTTCTGCTTTCTCTTGTATAATTCACACTTTCTTATACATATTTATGATAATCAGTATTGCCAAAGTTAACATTACATAATGTGTTATTCTTATTTAGTCCCTGTACTGACTCCTCAGTGGAGCAGAGGAGAAAGAAGCAGGTAGAAAACAGTCTCAGATACTGGATGTCAGTCCGTTCAGTGCTGCGGGTACGTGGTCAGGGGTGTGTATATTTTCATGGAAAATTACTCAGAACTTTGTAAAATAAAATATTTTTCCTCCTGAGTAACTTTATTACTTTAAATCTTGTTATATGAAAATAAAAAACTTGGATTTAAGGATCCCTAGCTAATTTAGTAACTGACTCAGCAGCAGCATCAAGGGATCACAACTCTTTCCCCCAAGCTCTCCCTCAGGCCCAACCCCTGTGGAGCCAGGCTTTGAGGGCAGAAGACCCCAGCAGATAACCCACACTCCAGGAACAGCATGTAGGCTGGAGCCCTCCACAGACTTTCCCAGCAGAAATTAGAGTGACCAGGTGTCCAATTTTCAACTGGAACGCTGAGTCAGAAAGGAACGCTGGCAGCTCCAGTCAGCACTGCCAACCGAGCCATTAAAAGTCCGGTTGGCGGTGCTGCAGAGCTAAGGCAGGCTAGTCCCTACATGTCCTGGCTCCACGCTGCACTACCGAAGCAGCCAGCAGATCCAGCTCCTAGGTCGGGGGGCACGGTGCTCCGTGCACTGCCACCACGCCGAGCACCAGCTACACACTCCCATTGGCCGGGAACTGCTAGCTGGGTAACTCATATGCTGCTGTCAGCTGGGGTTGTCTGTTGCTCAATGTCCAAAGGATCAGCCTAGCAATTACCTCCATTTGGTACCTTGGATCTCTGTCTGGAATCCTGGGCTAGCCTGCCATTGATCCCTGGAGCAAAGGACTCACTGGGCAGTATCTGTGCTCTTCAGTTCTGTATGAGCCAGAGCAGAATTTGGCACTAAAGGGTTCAAACCTGCCCTGGGCTGTATGGGTGCACAGAGTTGGTATTATGTCCCCCAAAGTCTTGACAGCCAATTATGACCTCTAACCGAGCTACAGTGACTTCAATTAGTTCATATTAACAACAAGAAGAAATAAAGTAACCACATTAGCTGCAATGGCGCAGTAAGAGAGACGGTCTTTGCTTATAAGCTACATACAACACTGCTTCATTGTTGGGTTCGGTCTCCAACTTACTAGAGCTGCAGCTGCCTTCAAAATGACAAATGTTTTGAACTCCGCCACCCAGAATGTTGCGGGCCATAAAGGTGCAGTAACCACGCTGTCACCACAATCGGAGAAGAGACTGTAGAGAACCTTTTCTCACACATTCAGCAAAGTAAGATCTATACACACTGCTTGAGGAAGCGCTCTGAGAGAGAGAGAGAGATGGCTAAGGGGGTGGTCAACATGCCACATCCTCTAGGTGGTATGGTTTGTTGTTTAGGGGTGGTGTCCAGCCCACTGCTGGTTAGCACCCATTCTGCAGCCAGCAACAAGTGCTGGGCTGGCTTGCATTTTGTTTCTGCTCATAGGAAGAGCAGGATCCCTGAAACAGAGGTTGGATCCAGCTATATCTCTTCTCTCCATCACTGTATTATCTAGGAAAGAAATTGGTTCTTTCCTAAAGGCAAGAAGGAAGAGAAACTTCCAAGGAGTCAGCAAAACCAAACCTTATTCATCTTACAGGGGGAGTTAATGCATGGTACTCATTGTTTCTTTCTCCAAAGATGGCTTTTTAGTTTCTTTATTTTAAATGTGTTAAAAGTTTAGTTAATTCAGTGTTGGTTAAAGATACTAGTTAAACAACTCAGGAGACTGAACTTCTCTGTTTCTCTACCAAAAAGCACAGTGGCAGAGCATGTTTCCCCACCACACTCATCCCATCACAGTGCCTGAATCATTACCTAGAAAGCACCTTGAGGGCAACAATGTATTATATTCTCCAGGCGTCTCCAATCCTTGGCCACTCTACTGAGACCAAAAAAAAGTCAATTGTGGTGATAGCTTTTCTGATGTCAAAAATTCATTATAGCAACTGAATAGAGACCATTTACTCATTTCAGAAAGACATCCAAACAGAGCAGACAGTAATGACTTTTGGTCACTTAATCTGGGGCAGAGCTGATCTACTGACCTGTTGTACAGATAAAGGCTCAGTATTCCATTACACAACCCCTAAGCCATCGAGTCCATTCATGGTATATGAGAATTCCAGGGTACGAAGACACCAGGATTCTAAGAGTAGAAGTTTCAAGGACCAGATCATAATTTGGTGTAAAGTTGTTGAAGTCAATGCAGGGTATGTCAGTTTACACCATCTGAGAATCTGGCCTTTAAATTCAAGCCTTGGAAGTAAAAGATTTAAGTTCAGTGCTACTCCTGCAGTGTTCTATTTAGTCATTAGCTTTCAGTCATCTTTTCTGAACTGTTTATAAAGCTTGGACATGGCGCATTTTTAGTTCCTGATTCGAAATGTCAAACAGGTAAGTTCTCTGGGCAGGTACTGTGTTTTTGTTATAGATTTGTACAGTGCTTTGCACAATAGGGCCCTGGCCTATAGCTGCTACTGTAAAACAAATAAATAATAATAAGCATGCAGACAAACAATTAATGTATATACCCCACAAGACTTTTGAGACCTATCTCATTATGTTAAGGGATTTTATAGTATCTGTATGACTTCTCTGACACAGTGTCATGTTGATTTCTCCGCTTTGGTTTTCAGGAAGCATTATCAGTAGTGAGCGAAGACCAGTCCTTGTTTGAGTGTGCCTACGGAACACCACACCTTACTAAGACAGAGATGACTGCCTCCTCTTCCAGCGAATATGGGCAGACATCAAAGATGAGTCCGCGTGTCCCCCAGCAAGACTGGTTATCACAACCACCAGCTAGAGTCACCATCAAGATGGAATGTAACCCAAATCAGATTAATGGGTCAAGGTAATGAGGCCAGAGTTTAAAATTACTAGCAATGATGCTTTACTACTATCTGTATCTTACCTGTCAAGGTACTTATATGGTCCTTACCACTGTAGGATCTGAGCTCCTAGTATCTTCCACCAATATAATGTGGAAATATCAATCCATGTCAAAATAGGATTTAGGGGAAAAGACATCACAACAATGTGAGGCTTGTGTAGTTTTTGCTGTTTTACTGATTCGAGTTTTATTCATAGTATTGTGATGGTAGATGTAGCAAATCTATCTGATACAATATATTTACTAAGTGTCTTTTGAGACACTAAAGGAACTTAGTGGGAGGATATACCTTTAAGAACTTTTATTGTCTGATAAATAGAGCTGTACTAAATTGAAGAGTGTTTTGCCCATGTATTTCACATAATTTTTCATCATGGGATTTTGGGAAAATGGATTTTATTTACAAAAATAACAAGGAGTCCGGTGGCACCTTAAAGAATAACAGATTTATTTGAGCATAAACTTTCATGGGTAAAAACCTCACTTCTTTAGATGCACCTGTGAGGTTTTTACCCATGGAAGCTTATGCTCAAATAAATCTGTTAGTCTTTAAGGTGCCACCGGTCTCGTTGTTGTTTTTGTGGATACAGACTAACACAGCTACACCCTGATACTTTATTTACAAAGCCACTTCTGTGCAAAAAGTTTGTGAACTTTAAAAAAGGAGTAGGTGTCCCACCAAAAAGCCACCTGTTGTTGTCCTCATCCAATTAAAGTCACAGTTAAGTTTAGTTTTAGTAGATTCTTTATGAGAATTGGTGGTTATAGTTTCTCTGGCCGAGCTCAGTGAAATGCTCAAGAGTAAACAAATAGCAATAGAGATTATTTAGATTTGTTGTAATTGTCTGTGGTATTATTAATAACTAGGGCTGCAAAATCTTAGCTTCAAACACTCCCACAGTGAGGAGGAATCTGGATAATGTGAGTCCATCTGAATTTTGCAGTTAGTTCCATTTCTATGATGGGCCAAACTACAATTCTGCATTAGAATTCCCCCAGATTTTGGGATGCTTGAAAGAAATGAGAGAAAACCAGCTACATGTTGTTTTGTCATATCACTGCATAACTGCAAAAGAGATTCTCTAACAGATAAGGTAGAAAGCAGCACCTCTGAAAATCATGTCCCCTTTATTTAGATCAGGGATCTGCAACCTTTGGCACGCAGCCTGCCAGAATAAGCCCCCTGGTGGGCCAGGGCGGTTTGTTTATGTGCCTTGTCCACAGGTTCGGCTGATCGCAACTCCCACTGGCCACGGTTCACCGCTCCAGGCCAATGGGGGCTGTGGGAAGTGGATTTTCCACACCACTGAGCAATGTAGTTATATCGTGGCTCTTTTGAGAATCCTACATGTAGTGTAGACCAGGGCTTACTCTTTTGCAGATGTCTTTTCTCTCCACATTGATTTGCAACCCAGAGGTTTGTTTCCTTATTTTAATTATCCAGTTCTTAAAAGTAATCCAAATAAATATAAAAAATAAATGCACATAGTAGATGGAGTGTATGGTTCTGTTTCTCATTTACATGGAAGCCCTTTACACTGCTCTAGTTACAGTTACATCCACTTAAAGGCCACTTTACCAGATCAGTGTAAATCTGTAGTGTGTGTGAGAATAAGATTGTATATGTATATAATGTGCTTATTTATTTATGGATTATGTTTCTTAAGTGGTTCATCTGGGATCTTCAGAATATCCTCTAATAATTATATCTCCAAAAGGGAGACTGGGTCTGTATAGCATGAGAGGTAGAGCATGCAAAAAAGAGTGCAAGATGCTACAAAGGAGCACAAACAATGTGGTTAGTTGCATATTGTTCGGTGTGTAGCAGGATAATCATTAAAAAGTTCCTTCTCATGATATTATACAGCTTCCTGACCATATAATCTATTGTTTGGATGAGGATATAAAATGTTAAGAGTGTACAGACACTCTAACAACACAAGAACAAAGTATGCTTTCTAAAAAGAAATATACTCCACTTTAACTCTTCTTTCCCTGATAATATACTTCAGCAACTTTGCTGTACTTACACTGCATTCAACCTCAATACAAAATGGTCCCTGTTAGAAGGGCACTTGTGGATTATATTGGAAAAATTTGGCTTCCAAAACTATTACTGTTAAATATCAAAGAAACTACATTAAAGTAACATTAAGGAGTTATTTGCAGTGTGTTGCACAGGGAATTAGATATGCAGTTTCCTTTAACAATAACAGTATTTGTAAGACTAAATCCCAGTCCACGACACTAGAAAATGTAGCCCTAAGGGCTTACCTTAAACCAAGTGAAGCAAGGAAATTTGAACCAGAGTAAATTTCATCCTCTATGTAGTTTTGTGACCTGTATACATTAATTTAAATGGAAATCTGCATATTTTTATTTTAGATAATTTATAATAAACATAAAAGTAGGATGATGGCCCTGTGTACAAGGCCCTGTATACCACTTAAATCCCCTGATTCTTCAGTGGCCTCTTTATATTCTTACTTAAGGGATTTAAGGTACCTGATAAATGGCCTATCTTTTTTAAATGGGGCCTAGGTGTTGTATAGGGTCTTCTGTGACCCTTAGGGCTGGGATGAATTCCACCTATTATGAAATGTAATGATTTCCTAAAAAACATTATGAAAGTTAGCTGTAGTGAAATCCCAGCAGAAGTTTTCCAGAGTTAGCTTTGCTGATTTAGTTCCTTTAAACAAATGCCAGAAGTAATTATTTGGCATTAAGGTCTATATCATTTGCAAAGTATTATTTTTCAGATATCACCAATTGTGCTCTAGTGTTGCTTGAAAAACACTTGAAACTGAAAATGTCATTTTTATACATCTTTTTGGTTGGCTCTTTTGGGAATCCTTACATATATATTTGCCTCAAACATCCTGGCAAGTCTGAACACATACTGTACAATGGAAGACTTCTCTTAACCTAGAGTCCCCAGTATTTTGCCTCACATTCTTATCATCCTTAGAACCTTGTTTTAAGATCTTCTAAATAAGAGCTGTTTGTTTGATACTTTACATACAAAAAGGATAGAAAGAGAATAACTGGGATTAAGTTGACTAGGTGGTAGATCTAATTTTATTATTTAGATACTTTTTATCCATCTTAAATATTAACAACATAAAATCCACCTGGCAGAAATTATTTTAATACCATTCATTTTTCAGTGGCATGTTTTTTCCATAGCTGAAGTACAGCCACTCAGCTGGTGTTTGACGCCGTCCTTTCCATCATTGGGTAGTTTATTGCTGGCACTCAGTACTAGTATTCTGGTTAAAACCTTGGCACAAACCAAACTATGAACTTGATCCAAAGCCCACTGAAATCAATGAGTGTTTCCACTGACTTCAACAGGCTGATCAGGTCCTATTTCACTTCACAACAAAACTGAGAGAATTATCTAATGGGATGACTTATCTAATATTATTTATTTGAGCAGGCTCCATAAGGCAGCTGCAATCCTGGGAAAGGGATTTGGTCTTGGATATCCCTACTCAGATACCTTTTTATTCCCACTGACTGGGTGGTTGGTGTTGGTGGCTGTAGGCTAGACAGAGAAAACTGAAACTTCAGTATCTTCTTCACAGAGAGCTTTGTGTTTGTCTGCTTTATGAAGCAGCTCATTGCTCTGAAAAGCACCAGTTTAGCATTGTTTCTGATTTGGCTGTGGTTTTGGCACAAACATACTGCCAAGGAGGGGGAAAAATGGTCTATCCAGCTCATCTTTAGAGTAGAGTTTTTGGTGTAGTTTTGGTTGGTTGATGCAGCTCAGAAGCTAATTTTGTCACCACACTGTCGTCTTAGCAGGGTTGATGTGGTTCTGGTCTGGCAGGTGCGAACTGTGAAGAAATCACTTGACTCTCCAATCCAATAGGACTGGTTTACTTGAAACTGAAACAGATGTATCTCAGATTGATAATTGTTACTGAAATGATAAAAATTTAGAAGAGAAGCTAAATATGCCTGCATTTTTCACTGTTGAAAATTTAGACTGAGATTTTCAAAAATGGGGACCTACATTTAGATTTATGACCTTAACCTGTCTCCTGAAAATTTTGAACTAAAGCTCTGTAAACCCCTTCATGATCATTCCTTTCGAGTTGTATGCACCCATGGGCAGAGGTGCAGCACAAGACCTATGCAGCATTTAAATCTCACTTACGCTGTATTTTGAAATCTTAAATGGTGTGTAGGCCTTGTGGAAGCCCTCAGCACCGGGGTCAGCTTCGCCAATAGAGAACTATAGGACCTTAAAGTGTGTAAAATTCTGCTGGCTCATACCAATACGGTGTGTTGTTGAACATTTACAGTTTAATCCATAAAATATAAATAGTATCTACTGTGTTTAATGAGAAATAGATAACAGTACTTTAAAGACAAAAGAAAGAATTTTATGTTTGCAGTGTTGGTCAAAGGATATGAGACAGACAGGGTGGGTGAGGTAATAACTTTTATTGGACCAACTTCTGTTGGTGGAAGTTATAAGCTTTCAAGCTACACAGGCCTCTCCTTCAGGTGAGGGGAAGGAAGCAGAATGTCTGAGGTAAATACAAATTGAGATAGATTGTTAAGCAGAAGGGGTAACACATGCTGGAGGCAATAAGTTGAAATGAGGTGGGCAATTTGGGGTTAGATTGTTATGTATAAAGGATTTGAAGTGGTCAGTTAAGGGTAGGAGGCAGTGTGGTGTATTACAAGTTGTTGTAATGAGCCATAAAATCAGTGTCTCTGTTAAGTCCATGGCTTTTGGTGTCTAACCAAGTTATGAATTTAACTTTCCTAAGATAAAGAAAATGGGTTGATCTTTTTTAACTTAACATGTTTGTGCACATCAATTTCACAGCACAAATATGCTAATCACTAAAATCAGTAGACATTCCACAGACACTGGGGATTGTTGTTTCCATACAAGATGTCATTTCTATGTATGCATGGCATTCTGTACATTGCTAGCTTTCTATATGATCCCTGCCCACAATAGAAGGAATATGTGGTTTGGGAAGGGCCCCGACTTCCAACACACTAGTATTTTATGAAACCGCAAACACAACGGGCTTATAAGCTCTTGAAATGAAATACAATTTGAGAAATGTAATCCATTACCATTATAATAGAGTTTCTATAAAAATAATAAAAGAAAAACAAGAGAAAATGGGTCCTGAAAGGTATAGGCCAACTGGGAAGTTATTGTGGCTTTGGCTTGACTAACACTGTATCAGACTTCAGAATTCTCCCTGGCAGTAATCTAATTGTAAATTATGTATATACAGAACATCATTTCTTAGCTTTGGCTGTTAGTGCCCCCGTCTCCTTTCCCTTTCTTCACTCCAACCTCACACATCAGAAATATTGAAGCGTTTGCACTAATGGAGAAATGACAACGTGCAGTCAAACTTAAACCAGCTGTTTCTCTGCACTGTGAACACAAAGAGCAGGGCTGGTAATATTTATAGCTTGCCTGGCCTCTAGTGAGCTAGATGCTGACTGCCTTAATTTGCTGTGATGGCTTTAAGGCTTGAAGCAGCTGTGGATTGTGAGATAGCCAGAAAAAGGCAGAGGTGGGGGAGGGGAGATTGTGTCAATTAGCAAAAAGTTATTGTTTGATTGAAAATGTATGGCTGCTGCATATACATCTTGGTAAATTAGCATCTTTTGTTTTACCTGCAGAATGTCAATGAGGTTGTAAGTGTTGATATGTGGAGTTTGCTTTATCCTTTTGCTATATGAAATAACAGAAGGTTTTGATTTAACCCAGTTATAACAACACCCTGGATTCCATGTTCTTATTTGGGATACGCTCCAAAAATGGGTAGACTTATCCTGGTTAGCAAAAAACAAACACACAGTGAACCAAAGTGTACAAGCATATTTTTATGAAATGCTCACCTGCAAAGGGAATTGGCCAGAGAGTGTGCAGAGCCAAGAGTTGTCATCTTCGAGGAATAATACTAAGTTAATGGTAAATAGTGGATGAGTCCATTAAAGGTATTCGTTTCCATGGGCACTGAAAAGTGCCAGCAGTGGAACTACCATGAAGGATGTTTCCTGGGAAATAGTTTAGTAAGGTATGGAGGAGGGAAAATATTTTAAAGCATTTTTATACAAAGCGCAAACCTGTTCTTGTTAAATTCAGTGGCATAAACCCCATCAACTTCAGTGGGAACAGGATGGACTCAGAGTGCTTGATAGGACATATTATAACCTACATGCATTTTTTGGTATTTTCGTGTGTGTTATATTATAATCATGTGTAAAGAATGAAATAAAGCTTTTGTAAGAAAGAGACTATGCAAAAATAGGAGTGTGTTCTTTCAATGGGCCAAATGCAGCTTACACCCAGCAAACTTCAGTGGGAATTTGCTCAAGTAAGAATTGAATAAGAACCACAGTATTTGCCTACCTATGCGCATATAACACCAATTAGCCATAACTTCAGTTATGCTTGACATGGGGAAGAACATAGATAGCATTAATTGTATTCTGTCAATTAGTTTGATATTCTGCAAAAAGAAAAGGAGTACTTGTGGCACCTTAGAGACTAACAAATTTATTAGAGCATAAGCTTTCGTGAGCTACAGCTCACTTCATCGGATGCATTTGGTGGAAAAAACAGAGGAGAGATTTATATACACACACACAGAGAACATGAAACAATGGGTTTATCATACACACTGTAAGGAGAGTGATCACTTAAGATAAGCCATCACCAACAGCGGGGGGGGGGGGGAAGGAGGGCCTAATCACATCAGCCACACTATCAGAGGCTCGTTCACCTGCGCATCTACCAATGTGATATATGCCATCATGTGCCAGCAATGCCCCTCTGCCATGTACATTGGCCAAACTGGACAGTCTCTACGTAAAAGAATGAATGGACACAAATCAGACGTCAAGAATTATAACATTCAAAAACCAGTTGGAGAACACTTCAATCTCTCTGGTCACTCGATCACAGACCTAAGAGTGGCTATACTTCAACAAAAAAGCTTCAAAAACAGACTCCAACGAGAGACTGCTGAATTGGAATTAATTTGCAAACTGGATACAATTAACTTAGGCTTGAATAGAGACTGGGAATGGATGAGTCATTACACAAAGTAAAACTATTTCCCCATGGTATTTCTCCCTCCCACCCCACCCCCTACTGTTCCTCTGATATTCTTGTTAACTGCTGGAATTAGCCTACCTGCTTGTCACCATGAAAGGTTTTCCTCCTTCCCCCCCCCTGCTGTTGGTGATGGCTTATCTTAAGTGATCACTCTCCTTACAGTGTGTATGATAAACCCATTGTTTCATGTTCTCTGTGTGTGTCTATATAAATCTCTCCTCTGTTTTTTCCACCAAATGCATCCGATGAAGTGAGCTGTAGCTCACGAAAGCTTATGCTCTAATAAATTTGTTAGTCTCTAAGGTGCCACAAGTACTCCTTTTCTTTTTGCGAATACAGACTAACACGGCTGCTACTCTGAAACCTTTGATATTCTGATATCATTACTGAAGTCTGGCTTCCTAGTCTCAGTTCACATGCAAAGGAATTGCAGTTCATGCCAGTGGAGCCAGCCTCTGGGGTCTGCAAAGTTTTTAGCTGTTTCTCTACCCTTTCTGCAAGATTTTGGCAGTTTGGGAATAGCTTTGGTTCCCTGATTGCTCCTGGTGTCCCAAGCAGTGTTGGTACCCAGCAATGTTTTTCAAATTCATCTGCTAAGGCAATTGGCATCTGACGTGACCGTTTCCACAGTAATGCATGTGTGTGAGATTTAGACACATAACTGGCCATGTAGTTTACATAACTGTTGCAATGAAAAATATTGATTAAAAATGTCATGAAAAATTTTGGGAAAAGCGTCAAAAAAACAACACTGGTAGGGAAAAATTGTTTTGTAAAAAGGCCATTTTTCAAAGAAAATGCTTTTGTCTGAAAAAATGTTGAGCACCTCTATGCAGTAGAATTTACGTTTGTGCAGAGAGAGGGGAATAAACTGAGTATAGCTTGCAACAAACTAAATATAGTTTGATCTTCAAATGGTGTAATTTTGGTCAAATATAATTGACTTTTATTGGCCCTGCCTTCTGTGGGAAAGGAGGCCTGTGGAAGGCTCTCTGAGGTGTTGGGACAGCATAAAGAGGGAGTGTGGACTATGTGAGCCTGCAGCAGGAATTAGGTGGGCATGGTTTTGGAGGGGGAAGGATGAGCTGGGGGTAGAGCGAGTAATGAAGCCTGGGGATCTGTAAACATTGGGATGGAACCATGGTTCATGCCATAGAACGTAGGGGAGAGAAACCCTCTGCTTCCCAGCACCTGCTTCCCAGCACATGGGATGTTCTGACAGGAAGCTCTGCAAGGAGATTCTCAGAATTCTACTCTTGTAAGACCCCCTCCCATGCAAATAGCCATGGGAGGGAATAATCCAGGCTGTTGTTAAATTAATCAAACCAAGCACTATACAGATATTTCCATAATACAGTTGGTTTTATTTTTTCCCTCTGGTAAATGAAAGATAGGTTGTTGTTTTTTTTTCAAATCATCAGAATGCTACAAGGAGATGGGTTTATAATCAAAATTACATACATTATATTTCATTTGTCATCTCTTGCATTTACACACAATATAGGTATTTTATGTCATAAATAAATATTTCCTTGAATAATGAAGAATAAAAATTGTATTTCATATATTTATTTATGGACTCAATCCTCCTTCCATCAGAATCTATGAATGGCAAAACTCCCACTGGCTTTAATGAGAGCGGGAATGGGCTCTAAATCTCCCCTATAAAATCATTTTGATTTTAAATGTCCCTAAATAAAGGGAATAGTCCCAGTTCCAAAAGGCTATGGAGAAATATTTTGCTCAACAAATATTTAGCAGAACTAAGAATTGAATTAGCTCAGTACCTGACAAAACACTAAGAGCTCTGCTAACTGTTCTTGGTTAGTATTGTTACGATGGTAGCCTTTTTGGGGCTTTTGTAAATTCCAGGTGTAACAAAGTATATTTACAAAGAGTAAAAATAACATGCAGCTGTGAAGAAAAACATCTCAGGTTTCAGTTCAAGCCTGCAGTTCAGAATGAATCACTGCAAAGCTGCACCATTTGTACTTGGGCACACTTTCTGAAGGCAACTTTTTCACTGCCCTCAGTCCCCTGATGATTCAGAAATAAAGCAGACTTACAAAATGTCCTAAAAAAAAACTTTTAAAGACAATCCCTCTCTTGTTGTTCTGTGTAGTAAAAATATTTTTTTTTGGTGGCTGCCCTGCTTATGTTTTCAGGTCTACTCTTCATATTATGAAAGTCAGTTTCATTTGCTGAATTAGGTCCGGTTCAGTAAAGCAGTAAAGAATGTGCTTAACTTTAAGGACTTGGGTAGTCCCTTTAGCTTTGTTGGTACTTGCTGGAAGTTAAGCCTGGGTTTAAATGCTTTTCTGAATGGGGACTTCGGTCATTTATCCAATAGAGTAAGGACTAAACTCTTGACCATCTGCTTCTGGATTTTAATGAAATATGCTAACTTAAATTGTGATATTTTTTCCCCTTCTGCTCTGTTTATAGTCAGATCACAGAACCACCCGAGCAGTCTTGTCAGTCTGCCAAAGCCTTTTGCTACTACTTGATCTTTCACATCATTTATTGTTTAGTGTTTACAATAGTTTTTTAAGGCATGATTGCCTTTGGAAATGGTGCAGCTAAAACTGATGTATTTTATAGATACAACAATCTGCTTAAATCCCTTGCATTCCAAGTTCTTTTTATAGAAAAAGAAAATTAAGTAACTTTGCAAATTAGACCAGAGGATGTGGCTTATAGTCTGTTTCACAAAACCATTGAAAATAATCTCATCATACAAAAAAAATCAATGAACAGGCCAAACTGCCCTCACTGACATCCATGTAATGCCATTGACTTCAATAGGGTCATACTGATGACTAAGGGCAGAATTTGGCCTGTGTTTCTGACTATAAATGTAGTTAAGAGTGCAATCTCATTTATACACAGGTGCCATTTCTGTTTCTTATCTGTAAACAGAAAAAGCCAATATTTCAGCCACAAAAAGATTTTCTAAGAAACTTCCTCACAACATGTAACTATGTCTGGAATTTTTTTTTTTTTGGTCTGTTTGCCTCTGTGTAGTAGAAATAAGGTTTAACAGGCTGCAGTAGTTAATTCAAGTTATATTTTGAGGTGTGCATGGGGGAGAAATTTACTCTCTTAAAAAATGCCCAAGTATTCTGACTGTGTGTGGGCTGTGGTAAAATCCACCATCACCCAACCTGAGGCCTGGGTGAGGGGCTGCTGTGAAACTCCAACAGCCACACACATGGCTGTTATTCAGGCCCGTGGCCTGGCATAGTGGTTGCGGGAACCTAGCACTCTACTGCATGGCATGTGCATCTATCAAAAAATAGGAAGTTCGGCTAAAGCAATGTCCTCTCTCTAAGGCTCAGATTATTGCGCTGTTACTGAAAGGTTATCTATTAAATAAGAAACAGCTACAGAATTCACCCAAGATCTACTGAAATCACATTCTGGGATCTGGAAGACAATATGTTCCAATGGATACAAAATGAGACTGGAAGTCAGGAGGACTGGAGGGGTTTTCCTGTCAGTATGTAACCTTGGGCAAGTCACTTTAGTCAAAATTTTCAGAAGTGTATCTCATTATGGGAAACCGCAATCTGAGACATGTATGGAAGGGCCTGATTTTCAGAGACGCAAGAACCCACGATAGCAGTTGACCTCAACTGGATATGTGGGTACTCAGCATCTTGGAAAATCAAATGCCATATTCAAGAACTGCACAAATGCAATTTAATCTAAAATAAAAATGGAGACACCAATAACTTGTGGACACTTTGAAAATTGAGGCTATAACTTCTTTCCATCTCCTCTCCTCTTGTATAAATCATTCTTGGTTAAATTCTGTCAAATTTATGGTGGAAAATGCTATATAATTGCTAGGTATTATTGAAATGCACACATGAGATTATTATAAAGTACATATAGATAACCTATATTAATAGTTTGGTTGTGAAATATAGACATAGAGTAAAATATCTGCCACAAAAGTTGCTTTAAGAAGTGTGTTGAATGCCTAATCTGTGCTTTTTATGGCCTAATTTCCTGTCCAGGACCTGCCTAAAAGAGCTCCAAACTGAATGGAACAAAAGTAGCAAAATTCTTATCTCAAGAAGTTTCTCTCTTGCTGAATTGTATGCTGTAGACTGTATATTTTAATGACATAGCCACAGCACAGTACTGGCAAAACAATAGGTTCACCAAGCATTAAATTAGTTCAGCACAAAACTTTTTTTCATACCCACTGAAACAATTTGGTGATATTGCCCCCAGTTCAGCAAGGAACTTAAGCACATACCTAACATTGCCTTCAGTGGGACTATTTATGAGCCCGGTGGTTTTCAAAATTTTTGTATTGGTGACCATTTCACATAGCACACCTCTGAGTATGACCCCCCCATCCTTCTGCATTAAAAATGAGGAGGGGTAATTTAATGGGGGCTGTAGACCATCAACCGCACAGAACTGACCGCTTGCAATCCCCATGTAACCATCTTGTGACCCCCTGAGAGGTCATGACCCTCAGTTTGAGAACCCCTGAGTGAAAAGTGAGGCATGTGCTTAAGCAACTTGCTGAATTAGGACCTCATAGATGGACTTTTATTTAGATATTAATTGATATTTGAACATTAAAAATATCAGCATTTTTTAAATGAATCCTTAATAGAAAATTATACTTTCATATCACGGTACACATTAAGTTAATCTTTAGGAACTATCCCATTTAACTCATTCTCCTACATATGGTGTATATGCGGGTCATCTTCCACCTTTTGTCCCCATATAAATGCAAAGTAGAAGTGTGAAAGCATACATAATCTGGTCATGTGTGATCTTCTGCATTGACACCCACGCAAATTGCTTGTACCAGGAGCATAAATAATCCGAATTGGGGAGGGCACACAGTGTCCATGGCTAAAACACATGGACCATATCACAGGACCACTTTGCTCTATCCTGAAATGGACCCCCATGATTTAATACACGGAGGACACTGCAGGTTCTGTGGAATGTAAACTGACCAGGTTTGGGAGGAGCCAGGATTGAGGTGCAACTATATTTATGGGGTTAAAATGTCCAGGAAAAGAAAATCTTTTAAGAGTGTAATTTTCATGTAAACAAAATGTCTCTCTAATCAACATGACCTGCTGCCTATTACTTGCGTCCACAGTACAGATGCATTATTGCAATAGCAGAATTAAATGAATGCTTAAGATATTAGTACTGTATAACTTTAAAAAACCCACCCTCTTTACATTTAAAGATATTCCCCTGTGGTTATGCTCTTTCTTTTGATTTTTTGAAGCAATATTTGTCTATATGATGAAACACATTGAAGACATTAAATTAAGGGTCAAATATGCCTGTGTCTGGCAGGAAGAAAATTGTGATGCCATTAAAATGCCATTAAGGAACCCCCTATGGAACGTTAAACTCTAAAGGCTCTATTCAGAAAGCAAAGCCAAAAGTAAAAAGGTGTCTGGTTGCAGATCCTCTGCAGACATCCACTGCTTGACTACAGTACCATGGAGACTGTGTTAGGCAGGAGCTGAAAGTGTTTCCCAGTCATGCATGTGGTATTTTGAATCATGGCTTTGGCAAAAGCCCCTTTTATATGGGCATTCATAGAAGTGTCTACAGTGCACTACATGATATACATCTAATGGAACTGAGCACATACCTAGTGAAACAATGGCAACCATGGAGGTAGAAAGTTCTCCAAAGCTGAGTAATAACTCTGGCTTTAAGTATATCTGTGTATTTTGCCATGTTCTCTATATCTCATATTTAGAGAGAGAAGCAGGGTCACTGCCTGTGACAGTCAAGTCTAAATCCTCAGGCCCCACCTCTTAAAATAAATTAATTACTGGCCATAGTATGTTTGCAAATATAGGGCCAGATCCTCAGCTGGTGTAAACTGGTGTAGTTCCATTTAAGTCAATCATATTTGCAGAGCAAAATTAATTAATGGACCAGAAGCGGGGTCTTCCCAGATGACTGCTCAGATCAGACAATAAAGTCTCTCTCTCTCGTATGCAATTTGAATACTAATAAAAATATTAGTGACGGTGTTATAATAATGTAGGCAAATTCTGATTGTTTTTCTAGGAATTCCCCTGATGACTGCAGTGTGGCAAAAGGAGGGAAGATGGTCAGTAGCTCAGACAATGTCGGCATGAACTATGGAAGCTATATGGAAGAGAAACATGTTCCACCACCAAACATGACAACTAATGAACGAAGAGTGATTGTTCCAGCAGGTTAGAAGCTTTAAAAGACCCTCCCACATACACTTTTAAATAGCAAAATCTGTTACTGATATTACTAGGAAATCTGTTAACCTGATAAGATTGAAAGATTACCCATTTTTTTTATTAAACTAGATATGCTACATGAAAAAGACAAAGACAGTCTGATAAGAGAGATTAGGAAGAAAGACTAATAAACTCCCAGAATTGTTATGAAGAATGAGTTGAGAAATATAAAAATAAAGCCACCTCATCAGCCAATGCTGCCTGCATTTTGGAGGTTTCAGATGCCTCCTGCCTGGGGTGCTTTCCCTAGCAGCCCCTTGCTCTCCCCCAACCATAGAGGCTACAACTGTCACTGATTCTTGTGCAGAGTACACAAGAGGAGGAAATGTTCCTTGCACAGTTCCACCCCCTTGCAAGTGACAGATGCAGTCTGGTCCTAAGCATAATAAAAAGAGGCCCAATTTGTGAAATTAAACAATGTATAATAATCCATTTGTCTAGATTATTCTCTGTGTTTGAGCAGTGTAATTAATTTTAATAAGCAAACTGACAACTCCCTGCAAGACAATGGCATGGCTTTTACATTCAGTAGCTGGTAGCAACCTTTATTATGGAATTCAGAAGGTAATTGGACAAGGAGGCATTCACTACTTTGTGCCCTGTCTTCTTTGGGTACCTCAAGTGCTGGGAATATGCTTCATACTACAGAATGATCAGCATGCACACGCCCAAACTCAAAACAACAAACAATTATGTTACAATGTAAATATATACACAGGACATTTGCATCACGTAGACAGAAGAGTATAATTTGCTATTAGTTATTGATCTGCAGAAATGACTTCGTATGAAACATTCCTGCTGCTACCACATTACGTAATGTTTTTACAGTTATTCAGTTGCTAAGGTCTGCAAGAGTACTAGCTGTGGCTAATTTTGCAAGCTGTAATTACATCAGTTATTTGTCAAGCAACATACACACACACACACACACACACACACACATTGCACAATCCTCCACATGTATTTAGACCGGGCTTTTTCTGAACTGTAGCAAAGAGATTCTTTCGGTGATAAAGTCTTCTGCAAAATTGGAAGCACTGAACATGATAGCATTCATATGTAACTTTGCAAAATGAACACTTCTCTCAATGGTAGCTCTTGACTTTTCTGATCTTTTCATAGGCTTGTAAGGTGATAAAGATGTCTTTCCTTTTAGCATCTCCCTTGAGATGAATCTAAATGTGAGCTAGGGAGCAAGATGATCATAGTTACAACCAGTTATTTTGTAAACTGTGCAAAAAATACTTGGGTGAAGCTCATCTGTCAGACAGCTAGAGGTGTTTTCATTTCTCTTCCACAAGTGCAGTGTACACGATGATGTGGCAAAGCTTAGGAAAATCAGAACACAGGATTCACAGTTAAGCTAATGACAGAGTTCAGAACTCCTATTCAAATTCATCACCAAAAATAAGAAGCATTTCAAAAATTTGTACATATAATAAAATGGTTGGCGAACCTCTGAAAGTTTGGATGTTCACTTCAATTTAAACTGAATTTAACTGATGGACTTCGTTTGTCATCCCAGTCAGGACTGGGCAACAACTGATCCTCTTATCATGAACACTAGTTCTAGCTCCCCACACCACCCACACATCCTTTCCTCCCTCAGTAACCAGACCCACTATCCATGAAGATCATCAAGGTCCCTCAGACTAGCATCCATGCCCACTAGGCTGTGGGCTGCCTCACACTTCCCAGTAATTTGATCATTCTGTCTCGGGCTGCTTCAAAATATAGGAAGAGTCTCTAAAGTTCCCGAGAGCTAAGGGCTCAGACCTTCAAAGGCTTAAAATGGATGTAGCATAACTAAACGGGAAGCCCAGGGTGCATGGAAGTTGAAGTGAGCAGGTGCATATAGTCTGAAAGACTTTGATGAGCACCCTAGACCTTTGAGAATGTCTTTGGGGAGCAGAATGGGTTAAGACTGATTAGGAGAGGAAGGGAGGGTTTGAGGTTAAAACACTCACTGCACAGGCATACAGAAGATCAAAGTTCAATTCCCAGCTCTACCATGGGATTAATGTGTGACCTTGGGCAAGTCACATAATCTTTCTTCTCAGTTCCCAATCTTTGGGAATAATGTATTTTATATGATCTTTTGACTGTTTAAATATAAGATCTTCAAGGCAAGAGCTGTCTCTTACTATCTGTACGTAGAGTGCATGGCTTGATGGGACCTAATATTGATAGAGGCCTCTAAACACTATTATTATATAAATAAATAATGAAGAGAGAGGTCAAGGGCTACGTGCATAGGATTTTGTGGGATGGTAATGGAAGGATGGAATTCAGAGGGAAAAGTGATGGTAGAGTTGGAGTTAGGGGGTTAGAACGGGGTAAGTAACTGATTTTTTGTTCAATGGATGAAATGAAAAATTGGAGGAAAAAATCATTTCATGTCAACTCAAACCAAAAGTTTTTGAAAATTTTGGGGAATCAAAAAAGTTGAAAGAATTTAATTCTATTTCATACTAAATATTTTGTTCACCCCAAAGCAACATGTGTTTTCTTTATCTTGATTTTTTAAAATGTTTAAAATTACATAGATCTAATTAAAGTAATAGTCAAAATGAGAAGTTTCTCAAATCACAAAGTCAAAGTGTTTCAATATTTTGATTTTTTGGGGGAATTTTATTTTTTGAGGGTTTTTTTCAACTGAAACAATTTGGTGAATTCAACACAAATTTGCAAAATGTCTAAGTCAACATGCATTTGCAGTTTTTGGTGAAACAACTTTTGTCCACAAATTTTGCTCTGTTCTTAAAAAAAGAAAAAGAAAAGGAGGGGGCGGGTCTGGAGAGGAATGGGCAAAGATTTGGAGGAATGGGCAAAGATTTGGACCAGTTCATTTTTTCTCCACAGCCAGATTTGTCAGTATCTGATATAATTAACAAAACCTAGCGCAAGACAGGTTTCAGAGTAGCAGCCGTGTTAGTCTGTATCTGCAAAAAGAAAAGGAATACTTTTGGCACTTTAGAGACTAACAAATTTATTTGAGCATAAGCTTTCATGAGCTACAGCTCACTAAAGTGCAAGACAGGATCTGGTTAGCAGCATACAGCAGTACATCACAACATTCTAGGACAGGACCAGATTAATGAGATTGCAGGCCCAGGTCTAATGTTTTTCGGAAGCCCCGTTTTCGTGAACCCTGTATTAATGAAAACAAAAGCGTACCCAGCTTATGGCAATCAACAAGTCATGTATATTACTGAATAAACATGAAAAGAAAATTGAAGACAATGAACAGGTTACATACTGCCTGGATAAACATAAAAATATATAACTTTAAGCATCAAATGAATTGCTGTAGGTTTAAACTGGCATCTTGTGAGCTTTACGTGATTCAGATTCAGTTTTGAATCCTCAAATGACAGTAAATGAAGTAAATCTCATTCAGCTGACATGATTTCAAAAGCATTAAATTTTGTTTCTACCATAGCTCACCAAAGACAACTTTTTATTCAGCTTAGAGAACAATTATTCTGCTTCTCAGCTGGCAATGGTACATTCAAATACAATCTCAATGCAATGAAAATATTCGGGAAGACATTACTCAGATCTTTGTCATGAAAAAAATTGCTGATTTCAAGAGCACTCTTATCCTGCATGTCACAATATCTTATAAATGCTGAAAATTGATACATTTTGGAAAAAGCTCAGGCTCTAGATCATTCGAGTAAAGGTTGAGCAACCAGTGAGTGCATGTTTTCTTCTCCTCTTCACTTTGTATTTTTAAGGTTAGGAAAAGAATTCTCTATCTAACTGAATCTATGCTAACTTATTAAATAATAGGCCAAATTCTGAAGTCCTTACTCAGTCTTTCCTTAGAAAAAACTGTTCTTGACTTCACTGAGCATTTTGCTTGAGTAAACAGTATGAACTTTACCAGAAACATTTGAAAATGATAGTTACTGGCTTCTGTTCTGCAACAGGTGCTGTGAATGCAAACACCTGTACCCAGTGGTTCTCTGTATATGGACAGGGGTTCACATTAGTATGTGAACGGTAGTGTAAGATAATGATGAGACATAACAGGTGAAGATCAGAGATGTGGGAGGACAAGTTAACAGTAAAATTAATATGTAATAAATAATAAACAGCAGTCCCAGCTCACCACCATACTTTGGATAGCCATTTTTTCTCAGGTCTTCTTTCCCCCAATAGGCCAAATTCATTTTTTGTATAACTACACTGAAGTTAGTGCATCATGGATTATTATCGTCCAGTTTGATTAACTTTGTTATTAACAAAGTTAATTAACTTTGTTAATTTAGTATTGGTCCCAATGGTGGCGTGCCCCAGGGGTTGGTCTTGGGGACAGTTTTGTTTAACATCTTCATTAATGATCTGGATGATGAGATGGATTGCACCCTCAGCAAGTTCGTGGATGACACTAAACTGTGGAGAGAGGTAGATATGCTGGAGGGTAGGGATAGGGTCCAGAGTGACCTAGACAAATTGGAGGATTGGGCCAAAAGAAATCTGATGAGGTTCAACAAGGACAAGTGCAGAGTCATGCACGGAAGAATCCCATGCACTGCTACAGGCTGTGGACCAACTGGCTAAGCGGCAGTTCTGCAGAAAAGGACGTGGGTATTACAGTGGATGAGAAGCTGGATATCAGTCAACAGTGTGCCCTTGTTGCCAAGAAGGCTAGCGGTATATTGGGCTCCATTAGTAGGAGCATTGCCAGCAGATTGAGGGAAGTAATTATTTTCCTCTATTTGGCACTGGTGAGGCGATATCTGGAGTATTGCATCCAGTTTTGGGCCCCCCACTACATAAAGAATGTGGAAAAATGGGAGATAGTCCAGTGGAGGGGAACGGAATGATTAGGGGGCTAGGGCACATGACTTACGAGGAGAGGCTGAGGGAACTGGGTTTATTTATTCTGCAGAAGAGAAAAGTGAGGGGGGATTTGATAGCAGCTTTCAACTACCTGAATGGGAATTCCAAAGAGGATGGAGCTAGGCTGAACTCAATGGTGGCAGATGACATAACAAGGAGCAATGGTCTCAAGTTGCAGTGGGGGAGTTCTAGACTGGATATTAGGAAACACTATTTCACTAGGAGGGTGGTAAAGCACTGGAATGGGTTACCTAGGGAGGTGGTGAAATCTCCATCCTTAGAGGTTTTTAAGGCCCAGCTTGACAAAACCCTGGCTGGGATGATTTAGTTGGAGTTGGTCCTGCTTTGAGTAGGGGATTGGACTAGATGACCTCCTGAGGTCTCTTCCAACCCTAATCTTCTATGATTCTAATTTTATGCTTTGTGAAACTATTCAGATCCTATGTTATGGAGTACAGACCATGTACGTCAGTGGTTGGAATGGGCCGTGAAGGAATATGGTCTTCCAGATGTTGACATCTTGTTGTTCCAGAACATTGATGGGAAGGAATTGTGTAAAATGACCAAAGATGACTTCCAGAGACTCACCCCAAGCTATAATGCAGATATCCTCCTATCACACCTACACTACCTCAGAGAGAGTAAGACAATTTCCATTCTTTATGATGGTTAGAACAAATCTATCAACAGCATTTCCAATTGTAGTGCCTTTTCAATTTGGGATTTCAAATCTCCCTATCTCGAATGTTACTGCTTCCGAGAATATTATGTAGGGTCTGATCCAAAGCTTATTTAAGTTGATGGAAAAACATCCATTGACTGGAGTGGGCCTTAGATCAGGCTCATTGTGACTACTTTCAGAAATTATCTTAAGAATATCTCCCAATGTCCATATTAGGCAAAAATTAATTTGAAACCCAGCCTGTTCATCCACAATACTGTAGGAAGAAAATCAAAGGGACTTTTGGTGATGATGTTTTTTCTGGTCACGTACTCTTCTTTCCATTTTAGGTTTGAGAACCCTAAATGAGAGTAAAAACATTGATTTATAAAGAAAATTCCAGGCATGATTCTATGAACATATATCATCTGTTCTACTCTGCATAGGTGCATGTAGCTCTCATTGAAATTAATAGGAGTTATGTACATTCATGGAGAAGAGAACAGAATCTCCTAAATCTGAAACCAAAGGATTTGTAGCTGATGACTAACATTCTAAGGGGGAAGAAGGGAACAGTGAATTACTGATTTGAAGGCTGTAGTTTTGGCATAATTTGCATAATTTAAAACATTAAAATTAGTGAATATAGTTTTAAAAACAAACAAACATTGCAACACCAGTGTGGTGCAGTCTTTTACATACACACACACACATGCGCACACACACGCACACACAATCAGACTGAAATATTATGTATTAATAATATTATTTAAATGAATACCCTAGTTTAAGCTTTAACACACACACCTCCCCCACAAACAGCAGAACTAAACTGATTGTTACTAGACTTGCTTTAAAACAATCCTATCGGGGGAAAAATGTCTTTAGAAGATAATTCTCAATTTTTTTTCATTTTGGTGTTGCTTTTTGTTTTGTTTTGTAGCTCCTCTTCCACATTTGACTTCAGATGATGTTGATAAGGCCTTACAAAACTCTCCACGGTTAATGCATGCTAGAAACACAGGTAATGCTGGCATCGCTCCCATTCCTATAGGTCATCTTCTAAAAACACAGGATTCCTGTTTGAATTGCATGCTAAAAAATGGAAATGGTAAATCACCAGGGAGATTGTGTATTCTCCCCTGTTACTTGTGTAAGACTCAAATTAGCAGTTATGGGAGTTTACTACACACACACTGAACAGAGGCGAGATCATTTAGGACCAGATTCTACAATTGGATCCCTGTGTGCAATTTAACTCTTGTACCCATAGAGGTGCAAGGGTCCACCCACATGCAACAAACTGCACTTAGTCTCTAAAGCTCTGATCCTATCCTATCAGATCCACACAGGTGGATCCTTTTGCCTGCATGGAGCCCCACTAAAGTCAATGGAGCACTGTACTGGCTCAGGAGTCCACCTGCACAGATCAGCTTGCAGTGTTGGTGCCTAAGTATGGTTTATTTCTCCCATGCAGTATATTGTATCACATTTAAATTAGGGTTACCATACGTCTGTATTTTCCCAGACATGTCCTGCTTTTTGGTTCTTAAATCGCCATCCAGGAGGAATTTTTAAATATCTAAAAATGTCCGGGATTTTGCCATTATTATTTTTCCCCAAAGAAGAGTTGATCATTCAAGAAAGAGAGTGAATGTTGATCAATTGAGGAAGAAAGTGAATGTTGATCACTCGAGAGAGTGCCCACTTTTTCCCCCTAGCTCCCAGTGCTTTCGCCGCAAAACAGCTGTTTCGCGTGGCTGAGAGGGAGAGGGGTGGAGGGGGAACGTGGTGCACTCAGGGCTGGGACGGGGATTTG
The DNA here is from genome assembly GCF_009764565.3 of Dermochelys coriacea. Classification (NCBI taxonomy): domain Eukaryota; kingdom Metazoa; phylum Chordata; order Testudines; family Dermochelyidae; genus Dermochelys; species Dermochelys coriacea. The sequence continues at coordinate 161,140,498 of NC_050068.2, forward strand.
GGGAAGGGGTCCAATGGGACAGGGAGGAGGCGGAGTTGGAGCGGGGACTTTGGGGCAGGGGGCGGGAAGGGGTGGAGTTGGGACAGGGCCGGGTGGGCGCAAGCAAACACCCCCCCACACACACCCCGTTGAGTGTCCTCTTTTTTGAATGTTCAAATATGGTAACCCTATTTAAATACTATTTTATCACAAAAAGAACTGGATAAGCAGGGATTTTACTTTTCCCCATTTTAGAAGACAATACTGACTATTTTGCAGATGGAGTATTTCCAGCTTTAATTTTTTAATTTAGACTGTACCAACAATAAAATGAAACATGCTAAATTAAAAAGGATATTATAACCTCACAAAATGTAAAATATATGTGGGATTTTTTTAAAGCAAAAATCCCTTTTTTATCATGCTAGGCCATTATCCTCTACTACTACTATGCTTGGGCCTTTTTAAAGTCAGGGGGTAGGGAGAAAATGTATTTTATGGACTGCTTTCTGTCCCCAGGTTTTCATGCTGCTTCCCTGAGTCTTGTTCTGTGCTGAAGTCCTACTAAGTGCTGATTCTTCTCTCTGTACAATGTTTTATAGATACGCACATAACCCTCCATCACATACATTGTCTATAATATGGGGCTTCTCACCAAGTCTCAGCAAAGTTTGATCTTATTTAAAAATTTTTTTAAAAAGTTACTACTTACCCTCCTGTGAGCCACCCTGGACAAGTAGGAGATGAATATGAAACACTCCTTAAAAGTATATTTCTTCTGCAAAATTCTATGATGTTACAAGATTTCATTCAAAATATTATGAAAAAAATCAGTGGAAGTTTTGTTTTGTTCTAGCAGTTGCATAACAGAGGGTGACATGGAATGCTATATATTATAATTTGATTAAATACAAGTTTTGAATATCACGTTATCATGCCTGAGGGTATTAGTTACCTACAGTGACCAGAAATAACAACTATTTAAGAAATGGAAAAGCTAATATCAAAAAAAAATGTGAAATATTCTGCAAATTTTCTCTTTCACTGAAATAATTAGCACTGTTTCCCTGCAAACTTACAGCATAGTTACTCAAACATTAAATGCTCTTTGCTAAGATCAAATGTTTCATATCCAATATATCCTCTATCGAGGGCCGCTAAGTTTCATCCAAAGTCCATTCAAGTCAGTGGGAGCCTCTCCATTCACTTCAATGGACTTTGGAACAGCCCTTAAATTTCATTTTAAAAGTAGATGGATTTGAGGGTCTTTTCCATCTCTGTAAATCACAATCCTAATTGAGCAGTGAACTTCCCCACACAGTTACCCAGTAGTTTCTCAATGAATCTTAGTTTCTCTGCCCAAAACAAAATAATCTGCATTTACTTCACTGGGATTATTGATACACTGCAGCTACATAGACGGCATTTATGTCCGCAATATCATACAGTATGAAAGAAAAAGAAATAATAATATTTGTTTGGTTTGGTTCTGTTTGTATAAAAATCTAGGATGGGAACTTCAAAGGAGCCTGAGGGGATTAGCGTCCAACTTCTTTTAAAAATCACATAATCCCCTTAGATTTCTTTCAGATTTCCAACCATGATAACTATAAATCTGTTAGCATGGTTAGAGCTATTTAAATTCCTGAAATAGTCAGACATCGTTTTCTGCATCAAACTGGTTATTTTTACAATGTTTCACTATACACCAAGAATTAATTCTCTGGGAGACTGATCCAAAGCCTATGGAAGTAAATGAAAAGACTCCTATTGACTTCCATGGGCTTTGGATCAGGCCCTAGGTTATCTGCTGAAAATATGCACGGGTTAGGGAGATGTACACACTAAATAAAGATAAGGCAAAATAAATTGCACTTCACAACAGCTATGAAACCTGCTGAAATCTGGGGCCAGTTTTTCTAAATTTAAAAAAATATGGACTTAATTCTCTTCTTACTTACCTTGGTTTACACTGGGGTATCTCCACTAATTTGAATGGATTTACATTGATGTAAAGGAGGCCAGAATCAGGCCCTATAAACCTCACTCCTGGGTGACAAAACATTTATTCATATGCCTCATTCAAATACATTGACTGGGTGAAATAGAGTTACCGGTGACAGCACTGACTGTGGAAAAAACAGTCCTTATGCGTTTTGTCTCCACTTTTTCCTGTAGGAGGTGCAGCTTTTATTTTCCCAAATACTTCAGTTTATCCAGAAGCGACACAAAGAATTACAACCAGGCCAGGTATGAATGATGATCTTACTATGTGATGCAATCTTACTCACTCTCACTACCCCTCTCTCTTTCTCTGTCAGAGTCTCCTATAAAATAGCACAGTACATAAAAGTTGAATAATATATATCTATAGGTATATATGGACCCCTGTGTGGGATGAAGTGGGATGGAAGAGCAGCTTAATGAGTCTGTTTTTCCATAGTCATCTGTTTTTGAGGCAGTGTGGCCTAGTGGATAGAGCAGTGGGCTGGGACTCAGGAGACCTAGGTTCTATTCCCAGCACTTTCCATTGGCCTGCTGAGTGATCTTGGGCAAGTCACTTCACCTGTCTGTGCCTCACTTTTCCCATCTGTAAAATGAGGATAATGATATTGAGCTCCTTTGTAAAGTGCTTTGAGATCTACTGAAGTAAGTGCTATGTAAGAGTGTGGTATTAGTATTATTATTTGTTTCTTCTCTCTCTGTTTACTGTTTATTTTTGAGACAAAATAATTAGATACAAGGATATAAAAGCATAAAAACAAACAATAAGAGATTCTTTAAGTATATCAGAAGTGGGAAGCCAATGACAGAATATGTGGGTTCACTAGATCACCAGGGATAAAGGGAACAATGAAGGAAGAAAAGAACAATGCTGAGAAGCTTCAGGATTTCTTCACCGCTGAGGATGTTGGGAAGATACCTAGCCTGGACCTTTGCTTTTCCAATAATAAAGAGGAAGTACTAGCAGGGATCGAGGCAACAAAAGAAAGTGATTTAAAAGCAATACATTACCAGGTTCAGGTGGTATATATCCAGGAGTACTGAAGAGACTTAAAATTGAAGTGACTGAGCTGCTAGTAAAGATATGCAATCTCTCACGAAAACAGCTAGTACACCAGAGGATTGCAGGATAGCAAATGGTGTATGTATATTTTTAAAATGCTCTAGATAGTAATGCAGGAAATTAGTCACCACTACGTCTTGCACTGGTTGAAATGATAGTTTAAAATTTGAACAACTGGTTCTTCTATATCTAATACTTTATTGATATGTTCAAATAAGTCTAATAAAACAGTGAGGCATGATTTTCCTTGCAGAAATTGTGCTGGTTAGACCCTATTATATTGTGAACTTCTAGGAAAAACCTTCTAGAAAAACCTAGAAGTTCATAATATAATAGGGTCTAACCAGCACAATTTCTGCAAGGAAAATCATGCCTCGCTGTTCTATTAGACTTCTTTGAACATATCAATAAAGTATTAGATATTGAAGAACCAGTTGACATAATTTATTTAGACTTTCAAAAGGACTTTGACAAAGCCCCTCACAAGAGGTTACTAAAGAAATTGAGTAGTAATGGGATGAGTGGCAAAATATTGTCCTGGATCAAAAACTTGCTAAGACATAATATTAAAAATAGGTACAAATAATCAACTCTTATCGTGACAAGAGGTTAATAGTAGGTGCCTCACAGTACAGTTAGGATGACTGATGTTTAATGATCCGGAAAAGGATGGTGACAAAATCTGTGACAAAAGTGAAGAAGCAAAATTTGCAAGTGGCACAAAATTATTTAGATTAGTTAAATCCAGAGAGAACTGTGAGGAACTTCAGTGGGAATTAGCCAAGATAAATGAATGAGCAATACAATGGCTGATGAAAGTGAATGTTGATAAATGCAATATAATGCAAATTGGAGGGGAAAATTTGAACTATTCCTATACCTTACTGAGTTCAAAATTAACCTTATTAATTCAGGAAAAGGGAACTGGGCATCACTATGGACTGCTCAATGGAGACCTCTGCTCAGTGTACAACTGCTGTCAAAGAAACTAACAAAATGTTAAGCTGCATAAGGAACAGGATGGAGAATGATATGGAAAAGATTATTGTGGCACTATATAAATCAACAGTGCAGCCTCATTTGGAATGTTGTGTTCAGTACTCGTCACCCCATCTCCAGAATTATATTTGCAGAATTAGAGGGCATTCAGAGAGAAGTGATGAGAATGGTTAAAACCCTGGAAAAGCTCTCCTCTAGTGAGCAATTGATAAATCAGGGATTTTTTACCTTAGATAAGAGATGACCAATGAGAGGTACAGAATAAAATTATTACAAAATAATGAAAGGCTTAGAAAAGGTGGATTGGGAACTTCTATTTTCCGTGTGTCTCAATACAAGAATGAGAGGACATTCAATGAAATCAAGAGGAAGCAAATTCAAAACTGATAAAAGGAAATACTTTTTCACACAACACATAAGTAGACTTTGGACCTCATTGTCATAGGATGTTGTTGAAGTGCAGAGCTTAGCAAGATCCAAAGAGAGATTGGACATTTATATGGATAACAAGAATATTCAGTTGGAGTAGTAATTACCAACATAAATTTTATCAGATATGAAACCTGATCCTTCAGAGCTCTCAATAATCTCTAACTAATAGGGGTAGGAGAAGACTACATTGGGAGGAAGATTAGCCCAAATCTGCCTTCTGTGTGGAGTCTTCAATCTTCCTCTGAATAGTTGGAAACAGGATAGCAGACTAGATGGAACACTGGACTTTTCCAGTATGGCAATTCCTATGTACCTATCCTTAGTGCATACTCTTCTGGATGGTTCATTCATCTTTTTTTTTTAATACAGAAGAATCAAATATAATTTCCTTACATAAAATTAAAGTAATTTCTTATATATGTATTTCCTTTCTATCTCTATTTTTATTAGTTATTTGTTGTTCATTCTGTGAATCAAGAATTTTGATAAAGGTATGTTTAAAATGTGATCAAATACATTAATATGATCCCTGAATCAATACGTACAAGAGTTATACAACAAAATTTTATTATGCTCACTGTCATGTGACCCCCTCCCCCCATGATACACCACAGGGCTTGGTCAGAAGGAGACCACATTGCTTCTAGCCAGGGTGTCCAGCCCAGAGGAGAGAACTAAAACTCCCATGAGGCTATGCAACACCAAAGGGAGATGCAGTATAATGTTGAACTGATTCAAAGTGAATTGTTTTGGGTCAGTTCAACCAACCAAAATATTTCAGTCTGGGTCCAGCTGACCTAAAATGTAAGATTTAATTTTGATTTTCCCAACAGAAAATCGAAACAATTAAGTAAAATCTGGGTACAAGAGTTCCTGGGTACAGGTGTTTTCTTAGTTTCTTAGTTTTCTTTCAGCAGAAAATTCCTGATAACTCTAGTTTTCAGACAAGGTCCAACTCTCAACTAGAATTGACAGCCTAACTTTTACAGGAAAACTATTCCATAACTAAATGCTCTTTTGCTAATAACGGGAGTAGCTATGATTGTCCTCAAGGCAGTCATTGATTACAAGTAAAAGGAAAAAGAGGCATAGAGCATGCTAAAGTAAAAATGCATTAGCCCAAACATTGGGAAGCAATTCCAGAGAGTGAATCAAAATTAAACAATTACCATTGTTAAATGAATATAATGGAGAATAGGAAGTGAGTGAGGTTCCTGAAGAATTAGAAAGGCAAAGTCATATTTCTTCAGCTGTCCTGATAATAGAATACCAGGAATTTTTTGCAAGTTAAAAGTGATACACTGTAGTAGCTCAGGAAGGACTAATATGGGATTACCTAAATGTCTCATCAAATGAGAGTGAATTACAAGATCTGTTCTAGATAAGGACATATTGTACCAATTTCTCATGAGTAAAAACAGACCTGCTTATCTATGATAGCAATATGTTTAACAAAATACAAATCATTGTCCAAATAAACTCCCAGATCCTGAACTAAGAATGAAGTCTTAATTTTGATGCTGTTTCAAGTAGGGTTGAGAGCTGGATCTTTCCTTTAAAAGAGGGCGTAGTCACACAACTGTATGATGATGTGTTTTGCCTCTTGACTCAAGAGTTTTCTCACAGTACTAAATTTATACTTCTCAATGAATTTCAGGTATGTGATATTTTAAAAATAAAATCCTAACAACTAGCACTAGTATGCAAATGCACAAGTGCCATGCAACTGCCCTTAATATACAGTTACACAAGAGTTTACAATCTGAGCCCTCCCTCTCATCACCCTCAAAAAAACAAATGAAGAATGGGAAGGAGTGCAGACTGACTGGTGACAGGCACATATCTCATCAGTATCATGTTGTTCTTTTCTACCTTTGTGGGAGAGTGAAGGGTTAGGAAAAATTGGAATTACCAACATGTGTACCTGACATCACCCTTTCCCCCCTCTTGTATATTGTGTCCTAGTCCCCCTCCCTTTGGGCTAGATTCTTGGCCCAGCTCAAGATATTGAACATACTGGTCACAACCCCCTAGCTGGGAATACCACCAGCATGGAAGGGTTTTCATCAGGTGCAGCATAGCCAGCTTGTGCACCTCTCACCATGCACTCTGACAGTCCTCAGCTGGCTTATGATCCATTGTGGACCATACCCACCTAGTACTTGTTTAGAGTAGCCCCCAGGCTGTTCTAATTTTCATCCAGAGCTGGGCAGAGGATTGGGATCAGCTCCTTGACAGCACCACCTCTGTTTCTGCTGTGTGCAGTAGAAGCAGCACACAATTTGACCCTTTGTCTGTCTTCATTTTCCTTTTAGATGGTAAGTTCTCCAGGGAGAAGACTATCTCTAACTATATGCTTTAATGGTACTGAGCACAATTGGATCCCAATTTGATTGGGGCTTCTGGGTGCGACTATACTATAATAAATAATTATAATAGTACTGTATAAAGTTACTCAGATCAGGGATAAATACCTATACAGTTAGCACTATTTTGTCCAATTCTCCGTGTTTCCACAAGAGAAGAATGTGGTATAACGGTAGAAAAATCAAGGATAAAAAGACACAGTTACTGAAAATATAATACAGAAAAAAAAGTGTATTCCAGCAAAACCGAAATTTTGAGAGTGTAAGATTCCATCAGACCACAGCGATGGCAATGCCAGTTATACACGCAAGCCAAACAGACTAAATAAATTAAAGGCAATTTGGTTGTGAATTACACATTACACTTTGTTTCCATTCCATTCTCTCTCTAGTAGTGTCTGAAAATGGGCAGATATACAAAAGCCACACTCAGAGTCAAACTGTCTTCTCAACTGGTTCACGACTTCCTACCTGATTTCATTTTTAAAGACTGTCAAACAACCTTTCTAAAAGAAAGCTAAGACACTATTAAGAATCTACCATCCATTCAAAGGAGTCTATGCTTCTACCTTAATACCGCACTGATTTGGCAACAGGTGTATTTTATTCCCTTTCATGAGATCTCAAAGGAGGCCCAAAATTAGTATATTGTATATATTATAGCTACTGGAGCAGTGCAAAAAGAGGCTCCACATGGCCCAGACTAAGGTTGAAATTAATGAAAGGGGAGGACGAGGGACCACTCCCTTCTTCCCCAAGCTAGCCAATGGGTGGCTGGGCATTTCTGAGTCCCCTAATTGTGTGTTCTCCACCCCGTTCAACTGGGGCTGTCCCAATCACTGCCGGCTCATTGTTTCCTACCCACTGAAGCGGTTGGATGGCATTGCACCCTGAGGGTTACAGACACATGAGCTGTCATTGTCATGTTAACTTGTAGGGTGTTTCAGTTTCTTTTAGCAACTATTTGAAATTGTTTTTATGGGAATGGCAATGAGGAATGCTCAAGTGTAAGCCATCAGCTAACTGTCAGCCAAAAAGAGGTGGGTTTTGTGATTGGTTCTGAAAAAGGAGAGTGAGAGAGGCTGTATCAAGCATAAGAATAAAAGAAGGAGCCATAGGAGGTAGAACAAAAGGCAAATGAAAGCAGCGGAGTTAACAGAGTAAAGGGCCCATGCAAAGGGAAAAGTAGCAGACGATGGCAGAGATGTAGGGTATAGCAGAGGTACAGGATATTTAGCACAGCCTCACTGGGTTCAAAGGATATCAGGACTAGCCATTGCCTCAGCTACAGAGCAAATCCTTCCAAATGTTCTGTGATTAATAAGAATAAATAATTTGTTTATTAAAAAGTTACATAACATTAAATAAAAGAAAATGAAGTTTATCAAAAGTCTTAGTAGTAACTTAGTGGAACATCATAATAACAAAACCAGTGCTATACTGTCCCCAGTAATATCCCCACTGGATGGGTCCATATGTAGCTCTCAAGCCTTCCACATCTCGAGGAGTGACAGCAGCAGACTAACAAGGCAATAAAAAGACCAAAGTCCATTTTCTTAAAACAATGAATGGTAGAAGAGACTTTCATCTGATGCACTGCGATGGGAGATCTTACCCAAGTAACTAACACTTACTCCTGCCTCCAACCTCCATGGATCCTTGAACCAACTCCAGTCAGCCAGGCTCTAGTATGAGCTGTCAAAGTGCCTGCTCAGTCCCTCCCCCTACATCCCAGTGGAAGTGTGTTGGTGGGCGGGATGGGCGGGAGATACAGGGAGATTAAAGGCAAGAGCAGAGTTGTGGAGACCCTTGAAGGTGAGGACAATACATTTGAATGTGAGGTGGAAGGAGACAAGAAGCCGGAGAAGAGACATGGCCACAGCAGTGGCGGAGGGTGAAGGTTTTTTTTGCAGTGGTGTGTTGAGTAGACTGCAGGGGAGAAAGGAAAGAGGCAGGTAATTAGGGAGGCCAGGTGCACCTGTCAGGGTGAGAGATGACTAAAAGGACCAGGGGCTTGGCAATGGGGATCCTTCTCATTTCAGTAACCTTCCCATGTCCAGTGATTTAGCCACTAAGAATTTGTCACACTTTATGCCGTATATACTTGAGACAATTTATTTTTCTCTACAGATTTATCATATGAACAAGCCAGAAGGTCAGCATGGACAAGTCATAGTCACCCTGCTCCTCAATCAAAAGGTAAGCACCTGCTTACTTTCTAGCATAGGGGCCCAATTCATGTCAGGTGTATCTCCTCTGGAAATGGAATTCAAACTTGAGCACCTATGTTATGCCACAGAATTCTGCATTTGGGTATTCAAACTATTATTTGGTGTCTGAAACTGGTACTTGGGTATCAAAGGACTGGTCTGAGAATTTAAATAAGGATTTGGGTGCTTTAAACTTAGGCACCCAAATTTGAAAATCTGCCTACAATAGGCCTATTTTTGATATTGGTCACTCAAGAAAGAAAAGTAACAAGAGTTTGGATCAATGTAAAATCCCTAGCTCTACCAATAAATCAAACAGAGATATAGAGCAGAAGCACAGTAGACTCTGAAGAAAAAATAGGTTAATACTTACTGAGTGGTTGAAATGTTTCAAAAGTGATTTGAGTATTCCTTCTAAAGTTTGTTCTTTAAGGTTTTGGGTCCCATGTTCTCTTCTATGACTGCATGCAGAGAGGAGTCATGGGTGGGGGAGCTTTGCCTCTGTGGTATGGTCCCCTTCCCTTTCTACTCCAAGAAAGCTCCTTCATGGGGACTATCTGGGATTCTAGCTCCACAAAGTTGGAGGAAGCAGGCCACAGTTGGACTTCTCTGGATTTCTCCCCATCCCAACTTGCAGGATAACATAGCGCAAGCTCCTTATCACCAGTGGATGCCATGAGATCCACAAAGAAAAAGGGGTTAAAACACTAGCTTCTTCTACTGGGGGAGAGGGAAACCACACTCACACCCCTCCTCTACCACAATGGAAGAATTCAAAAGAGACACTATCTGTAAATCATTAGAACTCATAGATTTTCCTCTCCCCTGCATGGGTTAGTCACATATAAGGAAGAACAGAGCCCCTTCTTTGTAAGTTGTACAGTATATGCTCCTTCCAAAAAGTAACTACATGTATGTTATTTAGGAGAAATTCATTGTTTCTTTTCCATTCTACATCAGTATCTCTGACAGAAACCAACAGATATATGTAGTGTTGGAAAAGGTCAAACAGTGACAGAACTTGCCTTAAGCTGAAGACTTTCTGCTTTAGAATTTCTCATATTTGATACTGCCTTAGCAGACAAGTGCAATAAATATGTGAATATTATGCAAGATGTAATTATCAGTAACAACTATGTACTGATTGTAGGGCCCAAACCTGCTCTTATTGAAGTCGCAGGCATGTTGGCATTTATTTAAATAGGAGCATGATCAGGTCAGATCAGTTTAACATATCAGGAAAAATCTCATAGTTGACATCACCAAGTGCTGAGCTGTTGAAGTCCAGTGAGTTGTCTCTACTTATGCCAGTGATGACTTTGGCCCATTCAATGTAAGACAGTTTTGGTGACTGATTTTCAGATTAGAAAAAATAGATAAATGTATAAATTTTTTCTATTTTCAGTTACCCAACCATCATCATCAACAGTGCCCAAAACAGAAGACCAGCGACCTCAGTTAGGTGTGTGTAACTTTATTTAAGTTGGATCTGGGTTAAATGGAATATATTAAAAGTGATCTGAAGTGCACTGTAGTCTGCCAACAAATAGCCAACTGCGAGAGCAGACGCAAGCAATTAGCAGAGAACCCCTGATAGTGGCTGAGCTCATTGTAGCATCCTGCATGGTGGCTGAATTGTGTATTCGTGTCTTGTGTATACAGTTAACTCAAACTGAGACCCCCATGATCTACAAATCAAAGATTCAAGAATACAAATTAACAATTTGCTGGAAAGTTGGATGTGGTAGACCTCCAAGTTGCCAACATGCTGTCACAGCTCATTGTGATTTCCTTTTAGTAATTCTTACAAGGGTCTTGTTGCCTTTAAGGGGATCAATGAACTATTAAGCAAAGCACGCATATTCAATTCAAGTACAAAAATGTGGAATCTAAGGATTTCAAAGAATTCTGTTCATAATGGCTGATTGGAGTATTAGCATCAGAAAAATGTACAGAAGTGAAGATTTCAGTATCTAGGAGAAATATAGATAGAACTGGAATTCCTCACATAATCCTACTAGAGTTTGAAATCCTGGACTACTGAAATACAGGGCTGAAAGCTGGAAGGATTTCCATTCTGTTGGGTAACCATCAGGAGAAAGTATCAGTTTTATCAGATTATGTTCAAGTAATCTTGAAAGGCAGAAGAGTTTTGTGACTGGCAAGCAATTAGTTCGTTATATGGGACAGAAACCCATACTATTAAGTTAGATTGTCCCTTGAATGAGAAAGTACCTTACAAAAGCAGTAATGGCTTTTACTAATGGCAAAATGATAGAAATGGGAGATGAAGTACACCTGCAGAATAATCTGGATTCGGATGGACACGGATTCTGTGTTTTTAAAATGGAGTTTTCATTATTCTGGATTTTATTATAGCTAAATAAGAATATGTGCATGACTGCATTCCATTAGCTTGAATTGTTTATATGTATGTGGTTTGAGAAGTATTATTATTGCTGTTTGTCAAAATAGCATTTTTAGTTTAATATAATTGTGCCTCCAAAGGCTTTCAAGAAATATATTGATAATTTATGTAAACTTTTTGAGAACATTTAACTGCTGTGTGTGCGCTATGATTAGTATTTTACATTTATAAAGAACACAATCTGAGTATCCTCTTGGCTGTAAAACTGACAGCCAACTGAGAGCAGCTGTCAAGTGGTCAGAGAACTCAGGGCCTTGAGAAGGACTTGAAGCTCTTCTACTGCCCTCTAGTTTTGGCTTTGATATTTGTGGAACAGAATCCCTTTTCTGTTTGTTTCTTGATTTGAGCTGGGATTTTCAAAGGAGCCTAAAGGAATTTCATGCAAGAGCCATTGAAATGCTATGGGAGCTGGGTGCCCAACTCCCTTTGGCTTCTTTGAAAATCGCACCCATGGGTCTTGTATAGCATATTCCTTGATGGATCAAATTTTCATAGGTGATTCAACCCAACCTCCATTGCATGTATTCAGCTATGTACTTGAAAAGCACTTAGTGGGTGCTATTTTTGTACATTAAAGATTTTGCTTTGCATTCGTAAATTCTGCTATTTGTTTATTCAAAAATAGTGCACAAAAATGAGTGATGTGAAACAAACTAGGTCACTCAGAAATAGAGGCCACAGCCCATTAGAGCAGAATCTGTCACTTTGTTATATGTAGTGTGAGACATGGATCACTTGCAGGTTTAAACTAGTGTAAATATTGTTACACTATCTGAAATGGCTCAGAACTGAGAATGCCAATCGCAAGTCAGACTGTCAAAAAACAGGGCAGACACCTCAAACTGGTGGTATATTCTATAATAGATTTCACCATGACAGTAACAAATGTGCATTCCTGTATTACTATATTAGTCTTACCATAGAGTCACAAACAGTTCTCTGAGGCTCTCCAGTGCATCTTGCCACCCAGACAAACTAGACTTTGTGATACTGGTCAGTATGCCAAATACCACATCACATTAGGTTACTCCCAACCCCAAAGGGCCAGTCATTTAGCCCAGGTCAAATTGGCAGTCTGGGTCTCACCAAAGACAATGCTGAAGCCAATTTCTCTCGTAAACCAACTAGAGGTTTATTAGCTAAGAAAAGAAATGAGAGTAAGTGAGAGGTTAAAGCAGATAAAATTCATTAACCGGTGAGTCAAAGCTTGTAAATCCAAAATGTTAAGAGAGTTGTAGTAATTTGCTAGATTTCCAAAAGTTCCTCGGAGTTGCCCAGTGTAATTCTGGGCATCTCTGTCCACTTGTTAAGTATTCCATCCTGTTAGAATCCAAAACAGTTCAGAGATGCAGGATCATTCCCTTAAACCAGTATTTATAGATCTTTCACCCAGAAGACAGGTTTCAGAGTAGCAGCCGTGTTAGTCTGTATTCGCAAAAAGAAAAGGAGTACTTGTGGCACCTTAGAGACTAACAAATTTATTTGAGCATAAGCTTTCGTGAGCTACAGCTCACTTCATCGGATGCAATGCTTAATGGCCCTGGCTTTGAAGTGAACAAGCTTCTTCATTTACATCCATTAAGTCCTTCGTTAACACATGCAATGTTTCTTTGAGGAGCAACAGCAAATAACATTCTTTCATTAGTTTTCATGAGGTTCACATCAAACATTTTAACATTGACACACACTTACATCTAAGTTTATCTAATTATAGGGGACACATGAGATATATGTTATATAATAGCCAAGAACTGGTTATAGATAAGTGAAGACGAATAACATTAGCATTTCACTGGTTTTCATTAATTTAGAGCAAATGTAATTATCATGGCATATGCTATGTAAATGTAAGTGATAACAACCCCCTTTGTTCTATTCTAACAAGTGAATTGGGCTATGCCTAGTAGCCCACATAACATTTCTTTGAGATTCACACAAAAGAGAATTGGCCTATGGCTCTGATCTGAGCTGGCAACTGCTAGACAGCGTCACATATATTATTCTCATAGCAAAATGACTGACCAAGTATTATTATCTTATGAGCTACAATTGGCTAATAACACAGTAAAAGCATCCTGACTGGTTAATGATTAAACCACAGAGTGTTTTAATATCATGTGCTGCAAAGAGCTGCAGGAGATACATTAAAGAGCCACTTGCAGCTTGCAAAGTATGAGTATCACTGATCTAAAGTAAGGAAGGATGGGAAGGGGAGAACTCCTCCTCTTCTGCTAAATCTAGAAGGGCACTCGCCCTCCTCTCCTTGCTTTGGATAAGCAGCACTCCCTCAACAGCTCTTCCTTCTCCTTGGCTGGTGCCTTCCTATTTCAATGTACTTTAACTACTAGACTTGGGCAGGGAGATCACATGTGATACCACACAGTTTGCAGGTCCTTAGGGTAGACTGAGCATTTGTATATGTATCTGTCACAGTGACATGTGCAAAGAGGTGTGCATGCATATTTGTGTGCACTCAATCCATGCCATGTTTTGTAAATCTGGTCCTTTGTTTTGCCATTTTGAACTTATTCTAAAAACACTTTTAATTAAAATGAGCTCAGAACACAAGAAAACAACAAGGAGTCTGGTGGCACCTTAAAGACTAACAGATTTATTTGGGCATAAGCTTTCGTGGGTAAAACACCACTTCTTCAGATGCATGGACTGAAAATTACAAATGCAGGCATTATTTAATGACACATGAAGAGAAGGGAGTTACCTCACAAGTGGAGAACCAGTGTTGACAGGGCCAATTTGATCAGGGTGGATGTAGTCCACTCCCAATAACAGATGAGGGGGTGTCAAGTCCAGGAGAGGCAAAGGTGCTTTTGTAATGAGCCAGCCACTCCCAGTCCCTATTCAAGCCCAAATTAATGGTGTTAAATTTGCAAATGAATTTTAGTTCTGCTGTTTCTCTTTGAAGTCTGTTTCTGAAGATTTTTTGTTCAAGTAGAGCTACTTTCAAATATGTTATAGAACGTCCAGGAAGATTGAAGTGTTCTCCCACTGGCTTTTGTATGTTACCATTCCTGATGTTCGATTTGTGTCCATTTATTCTTTTACGTAGGGAATGTCTGGTTTGGCCAATGTACATGGCAGAGGGGCATTGCTGGCACATGATGGCATGTATAACATTCGTAGACGTGCAGGTGAATGAGCCTCTGATGGTGTGGCTGATGTGGTTGGGTGCTCTAATGGTGTCGCTAGAGTAGATATGAGGACAGAGTAGGCAACGAGGTTTGCTACAGGGATTGGTTCCTGGGTTAGTATTTCTGTGGTGTGATGTATAGTTGCTGGTGAGTATTTGCTTCAGGTTGGGGGGCTGTCTGTAAGTGAGGACTGGCCTGCCTCCCAAGGTCTGTGAGAATGAGGGATCGTTTTCCAGGATAAGTTGTAGATCGTTGATAATGTGCTGGAGAGGTTTTAGCTGGGGGCTGTACGGGATGGCCAATGGTGTTCTGTTGTTTTCCTTGTTGGGCCTGTCCTGTTGTAGGCAATTTCTGGGTACCTGTCTCGCTCTGTCAATCTGTTTCCTCACTTCCCCAGGTGGGTATTGTAGTTTTAATAATGCTTGATAAAGATCTTGTAGGTGTTTGTCTCTGTCTGAGGGATTGGAGCAAATTGGGTTGTATCTTAGGGCTTGGATGTAGACAATGGATCGTGTGATGTGTCCTGGATGGAAGCTGGAGGCATGTAGGTAAGTATAGCGGTGAGTAGGTTTCCGATATAGGGTGGTGGTTATGTGACCATCACTTATTAGCACTGTAATGTCCAGAAAGTGGATCTCTTGTGTGGACTGGTCCAGGCTGAGGTTGATGGTGGGGTGCAAATTGTTGAAATTCAGGTGGAATTCTTCAAGGACCTCCTTCCCGTGGGTCCATATGATGAAGATGTCATCAATGTAGCGCAAGTAGAGGAGGGGTGCTAGGGGACGAGAGCTGAGGAAACGTTGTTCTAAGTCAGCCATAAAAATGTTGGCATAGTGTGGGGCCATGCAGGTACCCATAGCAGTGCCACTGACTTGAAGGTATAAGTCATCCCCAAATCTGAAATGGTTGTGGGTGAGGACAAAGTCACAAAGCTCAGCCACCAGGTATGCTGTGGCCTCATCAGGGATACTGTTCTTAACAGCTTGTAGTCCATCCTCTTGTGGAATATTGGTGTAAAGAGCTTCTACATTCATGGTGGCGAGGATGGTGTTTTCAGGAAGATCACCATTGCATTGTAGTTTCCTCAGGAAATCAGTGGTGTCTTGAAAATAGCTAGGAGTGCTGGTAGAGTAGGGTCTGAGGAGAGAGTCCAAATAGCCAGATAATCCTGCTGTAAGAGTGCTGATGCCTGAGATGATGGGGTGTCCAGGGTTTCCAGGTTTATGGATCTTGGGTAGCAGATAGAATTCCCCTGGATGGGGCTCTAGAGGTATGTCTGCGTAGATTTGTTCCCGTGCTGTAGCAGGGAGTTAAATAATTTTAATTTATTTATTAATTAAATAATTTTCTTAAGTAAATCAATTATCATTTTAATACAACTGGGTGATAATTTCACTTTTTTCAGTTTTTAATAGTCCTTTTGTTGGCAAACAAATGCAGAGTATTGCAACTTAACAAGACTCTGAAGTAGGGTTTCTTGCCTCTTTTGTAATAAGATCAGAATTTCAAAAATGATTTTATATAATTACAACCTTTTAATTCATTAATTTTGTCCATATTTTTGTAGATCCCTATCAGATTCTTGGACCAACGAGCAGCCGTCTTGCAAATCCAGGTGAGAAGGAGTTTTGCTGCCCGAGGGATGATTTTTCTTCAAATTTCACATTTTATCTCTATCACTTGTTTTAGATTGAAGGCAAGGTTCAGAATGCAGTGAGTATTCTCAGCTCCTATTGAAATCAATAGGAATTAATCAGTGGATTCTGATGGCAGCTAGTGGATTGCAAGATTTGTAATCATATGAGTAGTCTTACTGAATTCAAAGAGGGTCAGTGCAAAGCATATGCAGTACTTAAGCCTTATTTTGAGAGCTTAAGTGGGATTTAAGCACTGCATTGGACTTGCAGTGACCCATTGCACAGGGCTGAATTTCATCCAAAGAGAACAAGGCAAGTAAAATTAGTCCCATTATTAAATTAGAAAGGAAGAGAGAGCAGTGAATATTTGGCCAGTGTGTAACATGACAGATTTCTCCAATCACCTAGGCCCCGTCCACATAATCAAACTGTGTTTTTCATTATTAGAAATATATTTAATCCATAAAAAATGCTATTCAAATTATTAAATAATGGCAGTTCATTTCATTCAAATGTTCTATACATGGGGCCAGATCCTCAGCTGGTGAAGCTTAACATCCAGTTTACCCTCACTGAGGATCTGGCCCAGGATGTCCTCAGCTATGAAAATATTGGTTTCATATTACAAGTAATATCACTAAAGTGAGCTTTTCTTTTTGACACCAATTTTATTTATTTGCAGAAATAATGCCACATACTAGACTAGACAAATACAAGAGACTTTTAAACAAACAACTTTATGAATTGACAAGCAGTAAAATGGGAGCAAATGGGAAAGCAGAATCCCCTCTGGAAAGAAACAACTGGGTTAGAAGTCTCAAAGACATTCTCCCAAGGCTATAGTTCCAAGAAAAATCAGAATATGTTGTTTAAATATGGAATTCCATCCAGGAATATCTTATTGAACACAATCCAAACTATGGCCTATAATGTTAAAAGGTGAGGGTGGGGGAGGGGGAGAAGGTCAGGGAGCTTCCTGGTAAACTCTTGTTGATATACTATGGACCAGACTGATTTAATTGTTCATCTGACTCAACTATAGTCAGTCTGGTTTTACAACAATATAACTGAGATCAAAATCTGGTCCAACAGACTAGCAATGCATATGCCAAATACTGTTACCCCTTCTTTAGCAGCCAAAGTGTAGAATGCTCCTTTCTCTCTACTCCCTTTTTCTATTGTAAGTAAGAGTTCGTTCTGTAAGAATGATCAAATCATCATGATGATTCTTTTGATGATATTGTTGTGACCTGTTTAGGTTAGGAGTATTTCAACACTAACGGCTCTTTTTCCCTGTCATTTAGCTATATGGTATAGTTGCCATAGGTAAAGTTATAGTTTAGTTTTGCATTTTAAGGTAAAGATTTTTGTATTCCATAAAAAAACAAATGAGAATTACAGCTGTTTTCAAGAGACTAAGGGAGTTAGGTGTCCAAATCCCATTACAATTCATTGGAAATTGGGCATCTAACTCCCTTAAACTCCTTTGCAAATCCCAGCATAGCACATATAGCATCAACTGGCTTTTTGTTAGCCTTGTGCCTATGGCATTGTGAAAAGAGCTAATGTGATATGTCCTGGATAGAGATACATGTTAACATTTGGGGAGAGCCATGGGTATGGAATTTCTATAAACTATTATTTCTGCACTTTTAACAAGTTTTGTGTATTTATAAAATGGTAAAATTACTCTCTTATTAAAAGGAAATTGACAGAAACCATTTATTTTCATATAACTATATATTACATTTGGAAGGCAAGTGTTTATATTAAAACATATGTTGGATTGTTTATTCAGAAATTTGTGTTTTGTCCAGTGCTGGACTGTTTATTGATTTTCAAACTCTAATCCTCTAGTTATATTTCATGTATTAAAAGTGCGTGCTTTGCTCATACCACGGATTCTTTTGTTTGTTTGTTTATTTAATCATGTTAATGGAACAGAAGAAATTCATTAAGAACAGTTTGCATAAATATCATTTAAAGGAATAAAAGTTTCAGTTGCACTGAAGTATAAACTGCTAATATATTTCAGATGTGACTTTAGATTGATATGATAATCCACCCTTATAAACTTTCTAAAGAAATGCTCATTTATTAGACCCATCTATCTGCTTTTTAAAAAAAATCTAAGTTTTGGACAGAGATATAGAGTACTTAGATGTTAGCACCAAAAATCTGTTTGGCAAATTCTGCTGACATTGCGACTGCAATATACAGAGCATTGAATGCTGTTACAGAGTATCAGTGCTGCTTTGTCATAAAATACTACTTTTTTACATGAATATCAGTGGCAGGACCCATCTAATACTACTGTCAACTGTTTAAAAGGTTTGTATTTTATTTTTATTATGTTGTGTAGAGCCCTACTGCAAAGTTGTCAACAACAACACAAATTCTTTCTCTTTAAGATTTAATTTCCAAAGAAGGGAGAAATGCCAGTGCTTGGAATCATAACTTCAGCAGTCGCTTTCACACCTGTTTGACAGAGAACAATTACAAGAACTCACTTTATAGACCTTTTAATTTCTTTCTCAAATGCTGTGCAAGGCAGTCAGATGCAATGCAACAGCAATCTAATGAGTTTCCATTCTACATTTCCCTAACTATTGGAAATGGGTGATATGGTTTGGAAAAGATCCAGCTTTCTCTAAACTTCTCCATTTTGTGTAGGTTTATTCCATAATGGAGCAAATGTAGTTGCAAAATGATATTGTGGGAATTATTATGCAAGTGAAAGCTGTTTGTCCTGAACTTTAGGTATTAGTTTCCTATATCTGTGTTGTATTATTTCACCATCAATTTTCCAAAGTAAATGACATGAGGTAATTATTAAATATGCACTAATGGCATTTTGCCTTTCAAAATAGGGAAAACAATATTTTAAATTATGGCCCCTGCTGTGCAGATTTTTTTTGAGAGAGAGACATTAGTTAGGCTGGGAGACAGGCGCAGGGGTTGCAACATTTCCTAATTAGGGCTCTGCAGTGAAAATGCACTTGGATTTCATATGTGAAAGTTGGGAAGTGTTGATGTCCTAATGTTGTTAATCATTGGTTCTTCACTTTTTCACCCCCCAACCATAGGGAGTGGACAGATACAACTGTGGCAGTTTCTGCTGGAACTCCTGTCTGATAGCTCCAATTCCAACTGCATTACCTGGGAGGGCACCAATGGAGAGTTCAAGATGACTGACCCTGATGAAGTAGCCCGGCGCTGGGGAGAAAGGAAAAGCAAACCCAACATGAACTATGACAAACTCAGTCGTGCACTCCGTTATTACTATGACAAAAATATTATGACTAAAGTCCATGGTAAGCGTTATGCCTACAAGTTTGACTTCCATGGAATAGCTCAGGCCCTCCAGCCTCATCCTCCAGAGTCATCCATGTATAAGTATCCAACAGACCTACCCTACATGAGCCCCTACCATGCACACCCTCAGAAGATGAACTTTGTAGCTCCCCATCCTCCTGCTTTACCTGTAACTTCCTCCAGCTTTTTTGCTGCCCCTACTACATACTGGAATTCACCAACTGGAAGTATCTACCCTAATACTAGGCTTCCAGCCACCCATATGCCTTCTCACCTTGGCACCTACTACTAAGTGGGAAAAAAATAAGAGACACTTCTCCATGGAATATAGTACCCAATTAATTATAATGAACTTTATTGGAGAACATGAATTAAAAATGCCTAAAAGTGACATGAAAAAGTTTGACTGGGGGAAAATGTCAAAAAGACTCTTTGTAGTAGGGAAAGTATTCAAGAAGTATAAAGATGCTAAAATGTAATGTATATGGGCATCGAATCTGTGGACCAAACAACAAAAGACTGTTGTAGGTAAAAGCATGAAATGATAAGGACAACCTACAAAAGAAAGTGGTCTTAAAAATTTGATAAGCTTCTGTGTAAAGTTTGATATCTTGCTAATGCAAAGTGGGACTATACTACAGCAATATAAGGATCATTCTATAGTGACCTAACATACAGTATATACATTCATTAAAAACAAAAAACAAAACAAAAAAAAAACCCAAACCAAAAAAACCACCTGTATTTAAAAAATGGAAACATATCAAAAAGACTGGTTGAGTATGGAAGCTGATTTGGAATACAACAGCGTTGTTTTTGGTTAAACTCAAAAGGCATTCCATTCATTGTAAAGATATCAGCTATTTCAAACTGTGAAGACAACCCAAGCTTTAAGATTTCTTGACAATACTACAATACCCTGAGCTACACATTGGAATTGAGAATGTGCTGAAAGGCAAGAGTATAATCGTAGATCAAGGGCCTGCATCTGATACAGGAAGTAGAAAGGAAGAAGAGGAGGATGAAGATAAGAATGGGAGAAAAGAAACTTCTTTACCAGTAGATAAAGAAGAGACTGAAAACTTGGTAGTGTTGGGACTATAAAGAATTATTTGTTTGGACTTGAGAAATATTTTGATCAGTATTATACCATTCCCAGTATTATAGAAGGAATAGACTTGATTTTTTTTTTAAGTGGAGAAAGGGAAAAGCAGTAGAATTCAGAAATCAGAATATGCATCTCTTTAAAAAAGGGAAAACTGGAATTGTCTGATATTTAAAAGTAACATTTAGGACCTCATCATTATTAAGGGAGCTTGTTTTCTACTGGTTTAAGGTAAGAGACAACCCCCGACTGCCAAAATCAGATATCATGTAAGTATTTTTGTTAGGCGGGCGCCAGTTTTTCTTTTTCGAGTCGCGAACGCTGTGCGTTTGTCAGAATGAAGTATACAAGTCAATGTTATTTTTTTCCTTTTTATATAATAATTATATAACTTATGCATTTATACACTACGAGTTGATCTCGGCCAACCAAAGACACAAAAAAGGGACAATCAAAAATATTGTGGCCTTGAATTTTAACTCTGTATGCTTAATGTTTACATTATGAACTTATTAGTACTTAGAATGCAGAATGTATGTAATAAAATAAGCTTGGCCTAGCATGGCAATTCAGATTTACACTGTAGTCTGTATTTACATTTGTAGTGACCAAGATGCCTGTTAGATCTTCCTAAATGGTTTAAATATTTTAAAATATTCGGTTTAAATTTTTTTTTATTTATGGATTTTAGCAATCATGCAAATGAGGGACAAATCCACACAGTTCTGTTAATACATCTGAATTCTGCCCTACAGCACCTCTCTTGTTCCTGTCCTGAACTTCTCTTGAGTGGAGATTGTAAACAGTGCCAAATTTTTTGATGACTTTGTGGCCAAACATGAAAATGAAGTCTAGTACTGGGAGAAGGTTGTTATCCAGAAATTCTTTTTTCATCATCAGATGAGAAATCCCAGCCTACGTCTTATTACTATATTAGAGTTTGTTGAACTATCATAGAATCTTGCTATTAACACATACTGTATCATTACAGTACAATAGCAACTGGTCCTGGAACCCACAAGAAGAGAGGCAATTCTTGATTTAGTCGAAAGTGGAGCACAGGATCTGGTCCAAGAAGTACATATAGCTGGACTTCTTGGTAATAGTGACCATGATATAAATAAATTTAACATCCCTGTGGTGGGAAAAACACTACAGCAGCCCAACACTTTGGCATTTAATTTCAGAAAGGGGGACTACACAAAAATGAGGAAGTTAGTTAAACAGAAATTAAAAGGTACAGCGCCAAAAGTGAAATCTCTGCAAGCTGCATGGAAACTTTTTAAAGACACCATAATAGAGGCTCAACTTCAATGTATACCCCAAATTAAAAAACATAAGAAAACCAAAAAGTGCCACCGTGGCTAAACAACAAAGTAAAAGAAGCAGTGAGAGGCAAAAAGGCATCCTTTAAAAAGTGGAAGTTAAATCCTAGTGCGGAAAATAGAAAGGAGCATAAACTCTGGCAAATTAAGTGTAAAAATATAATTAGGAAGGCCAAAAAAGAATTTAAAGAACAGCTAGCCAAGGACTCAAAAAGTAATAGCAAAAAAATTTTTAAGTACATCAAAAGCAGGAAGCCTGCTAAACAATCAGTGGGGCCACTGAACAATCGAGATGCTAAAGGAGCACTCAAGAATGATAAGGCCATTGCAGAGAAACTAAATGAATTCTTTGTCTCGGTCTTCACAGCAGAGGATGTGAGGGAAATTCCCAAACCTGAGCCGTTCTTTTTAGGTGACAAATCTGAGGAACTGTCCCAGATTGAGGTGTCATTGGAGGAGGTTTTGGAACAAATTGATAAATTAAACAGTAATAAGTCACCAGGACCAGATGGTATTCACCCAAGAGTTCTGAAGGAACTCAAATGTGAAATTGCAGAACTACTAACTGTAATCTGTACCCTATCATTTAAATCAGCTTCTGTACCAAATGACTAGAAGATAGATAATGTGACGCCAATTTTTAAAAAGGGCTCAAGAGGTGATCACAGCAATTACAGGCCTGTAAGCCTGACTTCAGTATCGAGCAAACTGGTTGAAACTATAGTAAAGAACAATATTGTCAGACACATAGATGAACATAATTCGTTGGGGAAGAGTCAACATGGTTTCTGTGAAGGGTAATCATGCCTCATCAATTTACTAAAATTCTTTGAGGGGGTCAAGAAGCATGTAGACAAGGGGGATCCAATGGATATAGTGTACTTAGATTTTCAGAAAGCCTTTGACAAGGTACCTCACCAAAGGTTCTTAAGCAAAGTAAGATGTCATGGGATGAGAGGGAAGGTCCTCTCATGGATTGTAACTGGTTAAGAGAGACATATAATTGGTCAGTTTTCAGAATAGAGAGAGGTAAATAGCTGTGTCCCTCAGGGGTCTGTAGTAGGACTAGTCCTATTCAATATATTCATAAATTATATGGGAAAAGGGGTAAACAGTAAGGTGGCAAAATTTGCAGATGATACAAAACTACTCAAGATAGTTAAGGCCCAGATAGATTGTGAAGAACTACCAAAGGATCTCTCAAAACTGGGTGACTGGGCAAAAAAATGGCAGATGAAATTCACTGTTGATAAATGCAAAGTAATGCACATTGGAAAACATAATTCCAGTTTTACATATAAAATGATGGGGTCTAAATTAGCTGTTAACACTCGAGAAAGAGATCTTGGAGTCATTGTGGATAGTTCTCTGAAAACATCCACTCAATGTGCAGTGGCAGTCAAAAAAGCGAACAGAATGTTGGGAATCATTAAGAAAGGAATAGATAATAAGACAGAAAATACCATATTGCCTCTATATAAATCCATGGTACTCCCATATCTTGCATACTGTGTACAGATGTGGTCACCCCATCTCAAAAAAGATGTATTGGAATTGGAAAGGGTTCAGAAAAGTGCAACAAAATGATTAGGGGTATGGAATGGCTTCCATATGAGGAGAGATTAATAGGATTGGGACTTTTCATCTTAGAAAAGAAATGACTAAGGGGGGATATGATAGAGGTCTATAAAATCATGACTGGTATAGAGAGAGTAAATAAGGAAGTGCTATTTACTCCTTCTCATAACACAAGAACTAGGGATCACCAAATGAAATTACTAGGCAGCAGGTTTAAAACAAACCAAAGAAAGTATTTCTTCACACAATGCACAGTCAACCTGTGGAACTCTTTGCCAGAGGATGTTGTGAAGGCCAAGACTATAACAGGGTTCAGAAAAGAACTAGATAAATTCGTGGAGTTTAGGTCCATCAATGGCTATTAGCCAGGATGGGCTGGGATGGTGTCCCTAGCCTCTGTTTGCCAGAAGCTGGGAATGGGTGACAGTGGATGGATCACTTGATGATTACCTGTTCTGTTCATTCCCTCTGGGGCACCTGGAATTGGCCACTGTCGGAAGACAGGATACTGAGCTAGATGGACCTTTGGTCTGTCCCAGTATGGCCATTCTTATGTTCTTATTAGTAAATAAAATGAAGAATGAATAACTTCCATTATTCCTCACTTTAAAATTGAGTGAATGATAGCTTCTCAGTTTGTCATTACAATCCATCTTTAGTGTTTACACTGGGTAGATTATTTTATTTATATTTTAGATTTAGAGTATTTCCACACTGTACATGGGGGCCCAGATCCACATTTAGTCTGTAATGGCATAACTCCATTTTTTACACTGGCTGAGGAGCTGGCCTTGTCATTTATGAATGGCTCTCCATAGCAGACAGTGTTTATTGTGGAGAATGCATACAACTGAGACTTCAAATGATGTACCCTTCTTTGCTTTTCTTCTGCACCATTTAATTATAATGGGTATGGTTTCATATTGTGAATATTTTGCATAGCCATTTTTCATTTTGTTCATCCTTGCAGTGCAACAAGAACTTAGTTGCCAGACCTCCTTGTTCTGGGTATCTTGGCAATATTCTGTAAATGTCAGATTACATTTAAGACTTAGAGCATTACTCAGATTGAAAGCAACAGCACGATCAGTCATGCAGTAGTAGCCTGGAAAAGATCCATTCAGAGCATACAGCTCTTAAAAAAAGAAAAACTAACTGAAAGGTTACAAGAACTATGCTACTGGAAAAGGTTAGTCACTTGCTATTTTAGAAAGTCAAGCCAGGCACACCTACATTCTGTATATAAGAATAATAGTTTGCTTTTCTGTGGAAACTCATTTCTACAAATGTCTGATATTACTCTGTGCACACTAGAGTAAAAAAAAAGATACGTTTATTATTGAACCACCTTTTAATTAAATATTTTTAAAATCCAAATAAAACAGCAGCTGTATTTAAAGAAATCATCCGGAAGGGTCTTGGGAGTGATCACAATAGTGCCCATAGAGTTCTAGAATATGTCTCCTTGCTGCTCTCATCTGCAACAGGACGAAGGGTCTAATGCCTCCATTTTGATGCTTGCCGAGATTGCTTGGATCAAGATGGAGTATCACGTCACATGTTGGAACCTGTGGCCAGTGTAGGCTGCACCTCTTAACAATTAAGAGCGAGATCCTTGGGTGTGCCTTCCCAGGGGATTCTGCTTGTAAATCCAGTTGAACTGGCCAAAGGAAGATTGCTTCAGTATAGGGGCAATGCCACCCCTCTGTCTCTGCTACTGGTATAAGTGATGTGGCCAAAGGATAAGGAGGTTGGCCAGGATTATGGCCAATGCATTCAGTGGATGATTCCTAAATGCCATTTCAGCCCACAGCACAGATGGTTCCAATTACCAGCTTCTAAGAGCTTCCTCAGCAACCTTTACATTCCTTTTCTGTGTCTAGCATATTCCACCATTTGGATCCTGCAGATCTTCTTAGCCTAAAGCCCTAGATTCTTTGTATATTCTGCATGGATACAAAAGGACTCTGGTTTCAGAGGGGTAGCCATGTTAGTCTGTATCAGCAAATACAACAAGGAGTCCTTGTGGCACCTTAGAGACTAACAAATTTATTTGGGCATAAGCTTTCATGGGCTAGAACTCACTTCATTAGATGCCTGGAGTGGAACATACAGTAGGAAGGTATAAATGCACAGCTTTGGACTCAGTGATTTTGAGTGAGTGCTGAACATTCCTTGCTCAGTTCATATTGTGCAAAAACTCTTACAATTAGGCTTAAATTGTGTAAACTTCTAAACAGAGCAAGAGAAACAAAACCTAACCTTTAAATAAGCCTTTGTATATTTTTACACCTTTCTTTTCATTCTAACACAGGGTGAATTTGAAACAAGAATCTTCCAAGCGCTTCCTACAAAAGAAACTCAGGTCACATTAGTTGCCAAATAAGGTGCTCCTCATAGCAGATTGTGTAGATATTCAAAATATGATCATGCATGCTCTCTGGGCTCCATTCTGCCAGATTCCTTGACTTGGGCTTCTTCTTGATCAGGAGGGGAGGAAAAGTGGTGGCATTCTCCCAAATGCCAACTACTTGTGGCACCAAACTGATCCATCCCTCACAGTAGATTGTGCAGATCTGCTTTTTTACCTGCTTTCATGAGGAATGAAATAATTTAAAATGTTGACATTTATCATCACTGGTCCTCCGCGTTAACCATTCTCTCTGAGTAATGGGACGCTTCACATCTCTCAATACTATTGTTATCTACTACCCATCTTGCTCACCTGTATGAGAAGCTGCTTGAGGACACAGAGATGATATGATATGATTTGTAGTGTTTTCAGTATACAGACAATGCTCTTATCCCCACGTGTGATGTCCCCATGTCACAAAACTGGAATTATGCAGTTCAGAGGCTCTCAGAGTTGAGCCAAAATGGAGATTTTAATGAGAGCTGGCAGAATGAGTTACCATCAGGGAAAGATAAATAATGCAGTTAGGTTAGCAGAAACACTTGGTAAAAATAGTGCGGGTAATATCTGATCCTGATAAAGGGAGTTTTGTCTGCCTTTTGTCACTTAGGTTTGCAATTTGAGGGGCTAGTTGAATTCTTGGCTGCTCCTAGTTGCTTAAATTCAGAAGTGGCCAAGAGCACTTGGTCTTCTCTTCTTAGCTAAGAGGTTGCATCCTTTCCTTCAGGAGGAGGATCTCACCCAGGTTCTCCATGCATTTGTCACCTACAGACTGGATTACTGTATTGCTTTCTCTGAGCTATAGGAGAAGGCCATTCCAAAACTTGAGCTACAGTGGAACACAACTGCCTACATGCTTGCAGGGCTTCTCACAGGAAGCACATTACACTTTGCTGAAGACTGCACTGGCCTCCATTTCATTTTCAAGTGCATGTTTTGATCTATGTAAAGTACTTAGTCGTTAGTCTCTTGCATGTCTTAAGAACAGCCACTGCCTTGATTGTATACAAGGTGGTTGAGAGCATCTGAGGTGCTGGAGCTTACAACCCCCAGAGTTAAACAGGAGAGGAGTTACTCTCACTTACGCAAGGCAGTCTCAGTATAGGACCTTGGGCTCTGGAATTCACTCCTCCTAGTCTCACAGGGTATGTCTCCGCTGCGATAAAAAGCCCTCGGCACTGAGCCTTAGAGCCCAGGTCAGCTGACCCAGGCTAAGACCCACTGAGTTTAAGTATGCTGACTATTAGGAAATGTTGCAAAGATTACCTACTTATTTGTGCTTTCTCTTGGGGGTGCATTGAGTGTGTGAGAATTTTGAGGGGAAGGCATCAAGGCAAAGGTTGGGGAAGGTTTGTCAATGTGGCCAGTAGGCCAACTGGAAATTTGCCTGTTTTTAAATGACTTGTACATTTCCCCCCCCCCCCCCTTCTTTGGAAAGGTGCATTTTAAAAATCCAAATAATTAAAACAACCCGAGTAGCTTGATTTTTGAATTATGCTGAGATCTTTAATTTAGTTAATGCTTCCCAATCATAGTCCCTCTGTATTATACACAAAAGTCTTAGACTTTGCATTATGCGTTGTGCATTATACACAAGAGTAAAGGGATGTGTTAGTGTCCTAATCCCATGACATAGAAGAAATAATGGAAAAGATCCAGTCCATCCCCCTGCCACTGAAGAATTATCCTCTATTGCGTATTCACTGGTATTTACTCCCATCTCATTTCAGAAGTGCTCAGCCCTGGGGCTTCCATCCATTCCCTTGGGAGACTATCCCACAGGCTAATACATCTTACAGTCAATGAGATTTTCCTGCTATTTATCCTAAATTTCCCCTTTTGTAATTTAAATACTTTCCTCCTAATTATAGAATCATAGAAATGTAGGGCTGAAGGGACCTAGAGAAATCATCATGTCCAGCCCCCTGTGCTGAGGCAGGCTCAAATAAACATAGACCATCCCTGACAGTTTGTCCAATCTGTTCTTCAAAACATCCCATGATAGGGATTCCATAACTTCTGCTTGAAGCCTATTCCAGTACTTAACGGCCCTTATCATTAGAATATTGTACGAATATCTAACCTAAATCTCCCTTGTTGCAGATTAAGCCCATTACTTCTTGTCCTACCTTCAGCAGATATGAAGAATAATTGAACTCTTTCCTCTTTGTAACAGCCTTTAACATATTTGAAGACTACCAGGTCTCCTCTCAGTCTTCTTTTCTCAGGACTAACTATATCAAATGATTTTACCTCTCCTCATAGGGCAGGTTTTTAAATATTTTATCATAATTGTTTATCCCTCCTTAATGTTCACATTTTTCAAATATTTGTATCTTGTTTCACTCTATGCTCTGGGTGACCCTAAACCTCCAACTGCCAGCAACATGGACTGACAATAGTCTATAATTGCCCTCTTCTGTTCATTTGCTCTGAAGCATCCGGCACTGGTCACTGTCAGAAGACAGGATGCAGGGCTAGATAGACACATGGTCTGATCCAGTATGGACATTCTTATGTTAGCATGTCCCCCTTGACTAGCACTTAGGCAAACTAGACATACTTAGCTTTGCAAAGCAGCCCATTTATTCTCCTGATAATTGTTAATGATTATTTTTGCTGGCTTTGCACTTGATCAATCTTGATGTCTCTTGTACAAGACTTGGTCATCTGCTCGTCTTTCACTGCAGCCTACTCCTTTGTGGCTCTCATGCTAATGCTGCTGATCTTGATCCTGTGGCTACCCCATATACAGACCTTTTGGCCTCTATGAATGTTCCACTCTGAGTAGCTAGAGTAACCCAGCTGTAGATGTAACCACCCCCATCATATCTGTGCTTTCTTCTATGTCACCCCTTTCATCTGGAACAGACTCTTTCTTGTACACAAAACAACTTTTTTCTCCTTCTTCAAATCCCTCCTCACAGCACAATCTCTGTTAAGCTTTTCCAAGTGATTACTGCAAGATCCTTATGCTCCCTCTAGCTCATGTTAGTATCTCATGTATTGTTCATTTTTGACCTCTTTTGTCTGTATCCCAACCAGATTGTAAGCTCCTTGGGGCAGAGACTGTGTATTCTTATTTTGTTGTAAAGCACAAATAGATAAAATAGTGATTCCAAATAAATGATGAATTTACTCATGATGTAAATGAGTTTACTCATGATGAATTGTTCCTTTATTTTGAAATTTCAGTGCTGCTCTGAGGAAAAGGGCACCATTTCCCTTTAATCAGCAGAAGGTCAGACAAGATGCTCATAAAGATCCCTTCTGGCCTTCAAATCTATGAATTGCTGAAAATAAGAGAACTGAATTAAAAATTATAGGCGTGATTTTCAAAATGCACTCTGTTTCTGTGGGTGCAACTTACACACCCCATTTTTGCATCTGTAATGAATTGTAGATACAGATATTTATAGCAATATGTATAACTGCCAGTTTGTACTCTCAAGCCAGGTATTTAGACATCTAAGTACTAATAATTAGGCCCTCAAAAACACAGGCAACAATAATTCACAATTTCAAACCTGCATCCACAAAAGTGGAAAATAAGGGAAGGACCAGTGAAAACTATTTCCTGTATGCACGTCAAGTTAAAATAGAACTAAAATTCTATCTATCTTACCCTTGGCCCTGCAATTATTATTTATTAGTAGTATTCTGCAGTAGCACTGAGAAGCACCAACTGAGATCAGGGCCCCATTGTGCTAGGTGCTGTACGTACACATAGTAAGAGCCTGTCCTTGCCTCAAAGTGCTTACATTTTAAATACACAAGACCAGCAAAGGTTGGAAGAAAGGAGGTATTATTACTAATGGTGGTTGAAATTTTTTAATTGAAATTGTCTTGCAACAGAAAAATGTATTTTCCATGTAAACAACATTTTTCACAAAAAGTATCTGGAATTTTTTTATTTTTCATCAAAACTGAATTCCCAAAATCTGAAGTTTTCAGTTTTCAGCCACAAACCAAAATATTCCAGACGAAAACTGAAATAATTTGATTTGGCAAAACACTGCTTTTGTTTTTTGTAGTTTGGTTGTCTCATGTCCCATTCTCCTCCTTGGCTGCACTTCATCTGCCATGATACACTACAGCCAGGGACTCCCATTCTATAGTGCTTCCCTTCACCAAGAGGGAAGGCTGAAGTGCATTTTGGGAGATGTAGTCCAACCAGTGAGAGCCCAGCCTACAGAGGATAATGGGAGCATGAGGCACCCAAACTACAGCTCCCATGAGGCACTGAATCAAACTATTTGTCTTTCAGACAAAATATTTTGGTTTTCCATATTTTGCCAAACAGATGAAATTTTCTGCAGAAAAAACAGACTAACTTCCAGCCAACTTTAATTATTATCCCCATATTCTAGAAGGATAACTGAGGCACAGAGAGATTAAATGACTTGTCTGAGGTCACACAAAAAGGCTGTGAGAGCTGGGAATTGACCATAGCTCTCCCGAGTCATTGTGCAGTGTGGTAACCGTAAGACTGTCCTTCTCAGTAGCATCTGAGTTTGTAGTGTCTGAGGGTATGTCTACACTGCCCTGAGTTCAGACAAAGGGGGTGTGAATAATATCGGACGCCAAAGTGCTGCACTGTAACTCCCCCAAAGAGCCATGAACTTAAAAACTCACACTAATGTAGTCCTATTTGAAGAGTCTTTGTGGGACTTAATTAGTGAGTATGAGTCTTAGTGCAAACGTGGGATCTTAAAGTTTGCGCCTGTGGCATCCACAAGGGGGAGTTACAGCACAGCATTTTGGTGTGCACTGCTATTCACACTCCCTTGGTACATCTAACCATCTACTTATTGGCTCCATATCACAAGATATGCTGCAGTCTAAACTTTGCCTCCCATTGCCAATGATAATGTCCACTTGTGAAAGTATTTATAGATTGCAATTGTAGGTATCCTACTTTTAATCTAAAATTCCCCATATTTTTACATAAATCGTGGCCCTTTTTAAGGGTAGATGTCACTTCCCATTCACCAGACATATGCTGAATTGGAAACTTACACTATTTGGAACAGGAAAGCCACATATTTGAAAGGGAGATTACTGTCTGCCCCATAATCACGTTAAATCCTACACACAGACGCTAACCCACAGCATTTAACTCTGCATCACGTCATCTTCAGGGAAGCTGCATGGTGATGGCGATAATAAAGATCATTAAACACAGCACCTTGTTGATTTCTGAAAAATTTTACACCTGTTTTGTTAAAAGAAAAGGAGGACTTGTGGCACTTTAGAGACGAACACATTTATTTGAGCATAAGCTTTCGTGGGCTACAGCTCACTTCAGTAGTTTGCCTCTTGCCTATTTAGTCGCTGTAGAACCTTTGGAACTGGTGCCCTTCACTGTGAGTGCCTGTGCATTCACTTACGCTAGGCAGTTTATTCCATTGGTATTGCTTTTTAGATCATTATTATTGGCCTAAGACTATGGCATTCATGACACTGCCCTAGGTAAGGGGTAGGGTGAAGTTGCACGTTCCAGGAGGAGCATCTGAAAAAATTTGACCTGTGGCAGACATATTGGGCCTGATCCAAAATCAGTGGTAGTCTGGCAGACATGTTTTGCTCAGCGGCTATTTTGTGCTCTTTAGCATCTCCAGGTTGGAACATATTGCTCTCCCTGGGGCACTGGCTCCACTGAATGGGCTGCCTTCATTTTTCCTTTCTGTATAATAGGGATAATAGTACTTCCCTATCTCACGGAGGGTAGCGAGAATAAATCCAGAAAATACTTGGGAGGTACTCAGATACTGCGGTGATGAGACCATATAAGTACCTAGCTAGATAGTTCACAGCCCTTCCTTGGACTGGATTTTCTGTTTTCTATAAATTATTATTTTTCACACCTTTCATAGTGGCATGGTTGTAAGTGGCTCTCTGCAACAGCTGAACTGTGCCAAGCAAATCAGAGTCCTTGCCAAACAGAATTTTCAGTCAAAAGGCAGCAGATTCAGAACAAATCAATGACCCACCATAACCATCCAAGCTGCAGTGTTCCACGGAAAAGATTGATCCTCAGAACTGTTATGAAGGTGAGAGAGATGGCTCCTCATACAGTAATTGTGATGTTGTATAAAATGAAAGATCACTAGTTCAGTCACCACAGTTGCAATAAATCTTGTACAAAGTATTTCATGTAAGGTATCAATGGAAAAATTATAATCTGTTAAATATGATTATCCTGTTTAAATCCAGGTATCATCTTTGTATCTGAAGTTATGAATATTGGCTATGTGTTTTTATCTCAAACATGTTATTTTCTCGGGTGACGCCCTAAGATAGATTTACATCAAGGCTCGCCTGCCTGCTTGATGGCCCATTAAGTATAATAAGCTTGCCCAGAGAGCCCCTAATGGAGCTGTTTCAGAGGGCACTGAGGCAATAGCTGCTCCGTGATTCAGAAAGGCATGTAAAGGCATGTGAACTAAGCCTCCATCTTTTTTCAGTAACTTTCCATGCACATGGGCTGAGGATATAGAAGTGGAGGCTGTGACATTACTTTGTCTTCATTCCTGCTCCACATCTCTGGACATGATTTCTAACAAAGGAGAACATTGACCAATGCACTAATGATCCCCAATCTGATGGATGAACCAGAGAGACTTTTTAGAAACTAGGCGATTTAACATCACTGCTATTATACTGACCTGCAAACTCTGAAATCAATTGTAATGTATATGCTTCCTTTAACCAATCAACAACTCTCTTCTTTTCTTTTTATATTAATAAACCTTTAGTTTTTAGTTACTACAGAATTAGCTACAACCGTGGTATTTGGTAAGATCTAAGGTGTATATATATTGACCTGGGGAGTGGCCAATCCTTTGGGATTAGAAGAACTTTATGGATGATGAATCTGGTTTCCAGTAACCTCTCAGAATAAAGACCAGATGTCTGGGTGGTGATAGGAGCTCGGAGGCCTAGGGGACTGTGTTTTTAGCTTCTTGTTAAACCAGAGTGGTGACGCCGGAGCTCTCCTTTGTTACTTACTGGCTTGGTGTAATCTAATTATAGAATAAGCAACCAGTTTTGGGGTGTCTGCCCTGTTTTTATCAGTCTGTCCTGAATTTGGCATTCAGCTGTGATCCACACCAGGCACAGTCATAGTAACTGGGACCTTATTCAATATGTATGGGTGTCAGGAAAGCATCAAGGACAAGAGGAAGAGAAAAAGGGTATGTCTACACTGCACACTCCTTATAGTGGCGGGTGGAGCACTTACACTGCAGGCTGCCTTAGCACAGGTTTAAAGAGCAATGTAGATAGTGAGGCACTGCTTAGGTGAGTAAAGACATGCCAGAACCTTAAGGTATATACCATACACAGCTCTCTACACACCCAAGCCATTCCATCTACGCTGCTATTTTAACAGAGGTTAGGCAAAGGAAAACACCAATAGCAATTTATACAGAAAGCAACTCCGTTTACTGTAGCAGCACAGCAGCAAGTATTTAAGAGGGACTCAAATTTGGACAGCGTCGGGGCCTTGCTGTGCCATTCATAGGGGGCTGGATGGAAGAAGTTACAGAGACGATTGTGCAAGAAACTAATAATTGGATGGAAAAGCCTGGGAACTCTGAGACAGAGGCTGTAGGAGTGGAAAGTCTAGGACGGATCTCAGAGATGTGAGGAGGAGGAAGGCGCAGCAGAGTGTGTAGACTAAGGAAGAGGGAGATAATCCCAAGACTGCCTCCCCACTGCTAGAGCCTTTCCCTGAGGCGGTGAAAGTCAATGAGGAGGAGGATGCTGGTGCTTTTGAACGTGACAGGGGGGCAGGAGGGGAGAGTAGAAAAGGGTTGTTGGGAAGATGAGGAATTCCATTTTGGCCAAGATCAGCTTATGGTGATGACACGACATCCAACAGGAGAGACAAGGGTGGGACACAAGATTGGATAGAAGGAGAAAAATTAGTGGTGGATATTGGCAAGTCGTCATCCTAGAAATGCTATCGGAACCTGTGTGAGCTCACGAGATTGAAGATTCTATAAAAGTTGCACATGATATCTCTTTCTTCACTTACCATTTTATTGTATTTTCATCTAACATTTCATGATGATTTCCACAAACATTTTATGTCGCAATTTCATTACAATGCAGATTGCAAGCAGAACCGCTGTAAAATAGCCTTCCCAGTGCACGATAATTTCCACTGCAAATTTACTAATCAGTTACCAACCACTGAAGAGTTCTATGCAAAATAAGTTAAACAACTTTTTTTTTCATTTTTCTAACAACCTATCATAACAATTAGACGTTGTATTGCAATGCTACATTTAGAGTACATAATAAATCAGTCCTGACTTTGTACAAAGCATCAGCTGATACATCTTTGTTGTTTTGTCATAAGCTGTATAAAATACTGACTCGGCCTTCAGTAAATTGCTTGGGTCGATCTTGTCATTTTAATTGTGTACCAAACAACTGTGGAGTTTACCGTATACAATGTCATGTCTCTCATTGTTTGCCAGACCCTATGTGTTCTCCTCAAAGGAACATGGTCTCCTTTTTCACAATCATGATGAAGAATTTTAACATTACAATAGATGGGGGAAACTATAAACTGCTTTTGTTTTGTGTGTCGATTGTGGAGAATGCATAGTAAATATCATGGATGCTTCCTGTACTGCTTAGTAGAGATGGAATTCA
Organism: Dermochelys coriacea; assembly: GCF_009764565.3. Lineage (NCBI taxonomy): Eukaryota > Metazoa > Chordata > Testudines > Dermochelyidae > Dermochelys > Dermochelys coriacea. The sequence goes on from NC_050068.2 coordinate 161,175,168, forward strand.
TTATGGGGCCACTGCAGACTTCTTATAGTTAATGTGGCATTTTAGGTTCCATTACAAACTAAATTCCCTAAAATGTACAACAAATTAAATATTGGCCGCAGAATTGGCACATTTTGTCCTGTGGCTATTCTAGAATTTTTCTGCCAAGTCTGAAACAAATCAGGCCAATGATTTCATTAATTCTAAGATGCTAAAAATATATTAATCAGAGTTCAAATGTCTTTTAGCTTTCATTTGCCAGTGTGTAACATAAATATGGAAAGGAAGGGGAGAGAATTAAAGCAGCTTATTAGATTCGGCTAGTCAAGGGCTAGTTCCCAGAACCAAAGGTTAGTTGATTGAGGGTGAGATTTCCAAAAGCACCCAAGTATCTTAGGTGCGCAAGTTTCACTGACTTTCCATGGGACTTGTGAACCTGTCACTCAAGCCTACTGAAAAACCTACCCTAAGCTCTGATTTTAATAGTAATGTCAAAATGGAATGATGGTTCTGACTGGATATCAGAATATCATGACTCTAGACATTCTCTTGGAGAGACAGATGTCAGAATGTAAAATAATCACTGCCTCTGAGCTAATAGTATTACATGGAACAAAGGACACTGGGCCCCAGATCTCACACTGCACAATCTTTCCCTTGCTCTAGAGCAGATTCCAGCTTCTACTACTGCAGACCTTGCGAAAAGGGAAACTCCCCAGGTAAAACTGAGTGTTGCAAGAGTATTGGAGTTATTTAAAAGAAAAAAACCTCAAGAAAAACAGGAAATTCAGTGTCAACATTACAAGAAACTTAGCTTTTTTAAAATTAAAAATACAGGAAATTATAAGTTAAGGTTAAAATTAAACCTATATGCATGAGACCAAGGAAATTCACAGTAGAGATCATCTAAACAGTCATAACTCTTCCTTGTAGTGACTCCCAAATTTTCTTCTTTGTAGTTTATTCTTCAACATTTCATGGGGAAAATATAGGATACCTTGGCTCCATAAGCTGCACTGGCTTCTAGAGCTGTCTGGAAAATGGAAATTCCTTTCTGTGAAAAATGTTACATATTTGAAAAACATTTTGTGTTTGTTTGGGATGAAAAAAAGAAAACTATGGCTTTTTTTCAAGAAGGGATTTTAAGAAAAAAATTCCACGGTGGGAGACCTGGAATAGAATTATTTTGGCTTCCCACTTCCTCTCCTGGAAGGCTCTTGTCAATTTCCAGCCTGGCTCCTGGAAATAGAGAAAGCCCGGGGTGCTTGGACCCTCCAACATGAGAGGTGGGGAGACTGAGCGCTCAGCTCTCTGCCTCTACGCCCTGAAGCTGATGGGGAGACTGAAAGGCACGGAGGCAGAAAATCAGGGCACTCAGCCCAGCATCCCTCCTGGAAAGCTTTTGTAGAAAGTGAAATTGACAAAGCCTTGGAGGCCTGCAGCTGGGAAGCTGCCATTTCAATGTTCCTGAAGGAAAACTGAAATTTTCATGTGGAAAATGCTAATTTTGCAAAAATGACCTTTTTTGGTCAGAAAATCATTTTGATGAAAAGTTCTTCACCAGCTCCAGTGGCTTCCAACTCCTTTCGGGTTACAATCAAGGGGGCTGGATTGATTTCCAAAGTCTTACCTGGTTTGTGTCTTCAGTGACTGCCTTTCCTCATGTTCTATCCAGGAAGCCAAGGCCAGTTAAGGTGACCGTGCTGAGATCTGTACATGTGTATGGGCTGAGGGCAGAGTCCTCCATGGAGATACTCTAAATTCTCAGTGGAAGGGCTTCCACTCCCTCTTTCAGCGAGGAGGAGGAGGAGCTCACTTCCCCTTACCTAGCCCCTGCTTAGCATCTCTAGTTGGCTGGGCTAGTAATGTCTCTCAAAGCCCTGTGACTTGCTAACTCTATGTTCGTGGGCTGTTGGTAAGGCACAAGACTTTATGAGCTCATTGGATCACCTCTGCTTTGTTGGCTGATTTTCACAAGTTTCGGTGGGGTCTCTGGCTCAGCTTCTTTCGCGTTCTGGGCCAGTGTGAAGAAACATACCTGTGAGCTCAGCCCCTCTGTCATGCTGGTCTAATTTCAAGGCACAGGTTTCTGAGGGGAGTACCTCAAGCTTCTTAGACTGATGGCAAAGTACAGGCCTCTGTCAGCTCACTGGCTCACCACCTGAAGCTCGTTGGGTCGCTGTCAAGGCACAGGCCATTGGGATGTCACTGTATTAGCACCTCTAAATTTATGTGAAGAGCCGACTCCTAGGAGGTCTCCAGCTCAGCACTTCTAGCTGGCTGGAATGATGCCAAGGCTGAGAACTTTTTGTGGTGCCAGGGTCCATAGCAGAGGATACAGTTAATTAGGATAGGAAGGAGGTGCTTACCAATTCTGCCATCATAGGGGATGATGTGATGAAATGCCCTGTAGCGTCTTGTGCAAAGGGACATGGCATGGGGAAGATATGGGGACAAGGCCATACATGTTTATGAAAGGAGTCTTTGTCTTCAAGCAGGCCCACAGCCAGCCAGCTACCGGTTGCGTGTGTGTGTAGCAAAGGGAGAACGGGGTATGTGCACAGGCAAATGCACAGTTTGGAACTCTGTAGGGGGACAGCTACCCCCCACCCCCAGAAAAACCCTAATGGAGAGCCAAGAGGGCTGAGGGAACTGACAGGGCCATTCTTCTCCCCTTCTCCCCTTTTCCCTCCCATTCTGTCTAGGGGAGGGAAAGCAATGGCAGGATCTCCTTCTTCCCCTGGAGGGAACAGACTGTTGGAGGAGGCAGATTCTGCCTCCTGCTTTCTTTCTCCTCTAGAGGGGAAGCAGGAACTAGTAGGGGGACAGGTTTTCCGGAAGGAAAAAGGAGGTGGGAGTTGATGGAGTCCCCAGGCTTGTACAATTCTTCTCCCATCAGCTGCTGGTGCTGTTCCATCTAGTGGCCTGGAAACCCATTAACTCCCTCCGGTGTTGGATTAAAGAATTTTTGGGTCCTGTTTGCTGTGGAAATTAGGGGGCTCCCACCTTCACTCTAATTTGCCCCCCATCATGATGGAGAGGTGGCCAGGCCAAATGTGAATGGCGCTGCAATCCCATGCATCAGGTTGTAACACCACTCTCCTAAATCCCATGGGCAAGGGCCTCCCTGAAATGGGGCCCTGTGCAAGTGCACACAGGCTAATCAGAGTCTGTGGCCAGCCATGTACAGCTCCTCCTCCTGCTCCCACTGCCAATATTTCTGCCAGATGTAGTCTCATTTCACCAGCCAGCAAAAGGCGAGGAGGAGGAGGAGGAAATCTGAGGGCACTGAGCTCCCCCAAGTACAGGCGAGGGAAAGGAGGGGGAACTTCTGCTTTCAGCAAAAGGGGGTGAGCTGCACTCCCACATGCTCCCTCTGTAGCCCCTTGATGTATCTTTTCCACATGCAAAGCCTGCCAGAGGTCTTGTAGCTCTTATTGCAGTAATATCACAATCGCTACACTCCCTACACCAGGGGCGGGCAAACTTTTTGGCCTGAGGGCCACATCGTGTTTTGGAAATTGTATGGAGGGCTGGTTAGGGGAGGCTGTGCCTCCCCAAACAGCTGGGCGTGGCCCAGCCCCCACCCCCTATCCAGCCCCCCCTTGCTTCTCACCCCCTAACGGCCCCCCCGGTGCTCCTGCCCCATCCAACCCCCCCTGTTCTCTGTCCCCTGACGGACCCCCCGGGACCCCTGCCCCATCCACCTCTCTCTGTCCCCTGACTGCCCCCCGTCACCCTATCCAACCCCCTCTCATTCCTGACTGCCCCCCCGGGACCCCTGCCTCCCATTCAACCCCCCTGTTTCCCGCCCTCTGACCGCCCCGGCCCCTGACCACCACCCTGAACTCCCCTGCCCTCTATTCACCCCTCCCCCACCCCGCTCCCTGCCCCCTTACCGCACTGCCTGGAGCACCGGGTCAGGCACTAGAGCCGCACTGCCCAGAGCACCGGGTCAGGCTGGGCTCTGCAGCTGCGCTGCCTGGCAAGAGCTCGCAGCCCCGCTGACCAGAGCATTGCGCCAGCGGTGCAGTGAGCTGAGGCTGTGGGGGAGGGGAGACAGCAGGGAAAGGGTCAGGGACGAGCCTCCCGGGCCAGGAGCTCAGGGGCTGGGCAGGAGAATCCCGAGGGTCAGATGTGGCCTGCAGGCTGTAGTTTGCCAACCTCTGCCCTACACCTAGGAGTGTGGTGTTCTGAGCAGCAAGTCAGAAGTTACTCTGTTTACGTTCCTCTAATACGCTTGCTAATCAAGTCGCTTGAGAGACTCTATCTGACTTGTGTTTTCCCTAATAGCACTTTACTGGTGTTGTATCTATTATTTAATATTCTAAAGGAATATAGATTTTAAGAGGATCAGGTTTTGTAAAAAGAGGCATAACCATCTTTCTGGTACCTCCCTCCCCATCCCTATCTTCCCACCTCCTTGGGCTGAGTAAAGCTTGGAGAGTGGGGAAAGGAGGTCACATTGTTTGTTTTAAGATGTCACCTGAGCTAATAATTCTGAAATGCCTGTCCTGAAATCTAGATTGTGCCTTCTGGCCCAGCCCAGAGTAGGCAGGAGTGCTGATTCACAATGTTTCAGTGACACACAGAAAGTGCTCAAACTGCACCATTTTTAGGAGGGAGAGACAAATTAAATAGCCCAACCCCCTGTTCCCAACCATCCCACCTTGGGTGTGATTTGTGCCCATGGGTTCACATGGAGGGAGTAATCCATGGACTCCTTTAGTGAAGGGATTGCAATTGTTCTGCACCCTTGCACGGGCATGTAAGTGGTGAGGTTCCTTCCACCCTTTCCTCTGTAGACACCAGTTCAAGGGCCAGGAACAACCTGGTCCCATGTGAAATAGACTGGGAAATAAAATAACTGGAATAACTCTGCTACTTGTGTTCTCTTCATCTGTCACGGCATATACAACTTCCCCCCAAAAGATGGCACTAGGATTCACTGAAAAAGAGTGAATCTCCTGTCTGAAGATTTTATTTCTGTGCAAAAATTCCATTGGTGCTCTTGGACTTTCCTCTCCACAATTCCACCTCCAATAAAACAGATAGCTAAGCATCTCCTGCAAGAAATAGAATCACTTAAATAGGACAAACCATAGCTAAAGGGCCCTTAATTATGGCTAATAATGACAGAGTAAGAGAGGGCGAGATTTACACATGCTGAGGAACGTAAGACGGAGGAATACATGACAAAGGAAGGATCTCTTCTGTGATATGAGAAGAACTGATTGTTTTTGACAATATCTGAACTTTGTTTATAAGGCAGAAAAAATGTGAAATATTATGTGAGATTTAGAAATATATTATATTGGAAGGTGAGAATCAGGCTACTGAGATCTGCTCTTATCTGCTACAAAATACTAATGCTATGAGGTTTTGTACTGAGTAGTTTTATTATAGCATCACTGTTCATAAGCCTGTAGTTTAAGTGACAGGGTCTGTCTGGTAATTTAGGCCCAAGATTTAAATTTCTGAAAAAGCAAATTATTTTACATAATAGTATTTATAAAATATGTTCATGATTAAAATAATAAAATATTTTTGGGGACTTGCATTCTGCAGTTTTTGTAAAGTACAAATTAAGCAGTTTACCAGTTTAGTAAATCAGTAGTTTTATCTGTAAGGACAGAATAAATGCCAACTTCCAAGAAAATGGACTCTACCCATACAACTGCAATACCCCTCATCACAGTATTTAGAAAGATTTTGGAACATTCAAAAAATAAGTGGACAAGAACATAACTCTGGCAATGAAAAAAGGTTTAGCCAGACTCCTTGTTGTGCTGAATAAAGATGTGTTTAATACACTGTACCACCAATTCTATTGTCTCAACATTTTTAAAAATTGAGGTCATATCTTGTAGAAAAGATCCACCTTACAGTGATGCTCAACAGCCAGCATAGATGCAGAAACACAAGGTCTTTGGGCGGTCCCAGTCCTAGCTATTCATATACTATTGTTTGCTTTGGCAACTATTAACTAGGAACCTCAAGCTATAGACACTCCTTGCAGGATAAGTGCTCTTGTACTTTGCATATGTGGGCTGGTATCATCTGAAAGGTAGTTATCCCACTCACATGGGTTCAAAAGGAGAGGATAATGTTACTCCTGGAGGAATTCTGCACTATTGTGTGTGCATATTTCATGTACTGCGCATACTTTTAATTTTTTTTGCAGAAAATAGCTTCTGCTGAAAAGTTGCTGCAGTTCTGCTCCCCAGAGGGTGCTTTGGTGCTAGAACAGAGCAGCCACTCCTGGCCAGCCTCAGCTAGATAGGGAAGAGAAAGAGCCTGCTTCTTCATAGCACCTGTCAGGCCAGGTCAGGAGACAGGGGATATGTAGAGAAAGACAGCATGCAACTGCTGGGGGGTCAGACAAGGGCTCATAAGTGCTAGTGGGGGAGGACAGACTGGTCCAGTGGCTGAATGGCAGTGGAGGCACAGGCCACAGGGTGGAGGGTCACATGGGCAGAGGGGGAGGCGTGCAAAGCTACAGGGCAGAAGGGAGATCGCTGAATGGGGGCACAGAGACACATGGGTACAGGGGCAGAGGTGTCTGACTGAATGGGAAAGGCTAGGAGGTCAGCCAGACTCTGCACAGGGGAAGCTCCCTAATAATCCCTCCCCCTCCTCCTCCCCAACCCCCCCCATTCCATACTTTTCCCACCCATACCCAACAACTCTTCCAGTTCATACCCAGGCTCATTCCCAGCAATTACTTCCCTCTCCCTCAGCTTTTCCATTACCCCTATCTCCCCCAAGTCTTTGCACTGCTTCTGAGGGGTGTGGGAAATACATTTCTGTATTGTAGTTTAAATGAATACTCAGAGTTCTGTATTAATATGCTTAGTAAGGACTCTGTCAAAAAAACATTTCCTGAATCTTTTTGTTGTCTATATTGTTACAGACATAAGAACGGCCATACTGGATCAGACCAAAGGTCCATCTAGCCTAGTATCCTGTCTTCCGAAAGTGACCAATGACAGGTGCTCCAGAAGGAATGAACAGGTAATCATCAGGTGATCCATTCCCTGTCACTCATTCCCAGCTTCTGGCAAACTAAAACTAAGGACACCATCCCTGCCCATCCTGGCTAATAGCCATTGATGGATCGATCCTCCATGAATGTATTTATTTCTTTTTTTGAACCCTGTTATAGTCTTGGCCTTCACAACATCCTCTGGCAAAGAGTTCCACAGGTTGACTGTGTGTTGTGTGAAGAAATACTTCCTAACATACTTACTGACATGTATTTTGAAATAAATTACCAAAATAATTGAAACTGGTGTGATTATATTATGTTATTTTCACAAATAAAATACGCAGAATTTTAAAATATTGTGTGCAGAATTTTTAGGCACAGAATTCCCCTAGGAGTAATAATTTACATGTGATCGGCACACTAGCACTCAGAAATAAGCCCAAAGACTCATCTCTCAAGATGATTAAGAATTGTCTCCAAAATAATTGCATGTTATTAGAGACACAAATGTGAAACGTAATCTGTGAACTATTATTAAACCCGGAGTATGAGGGGTCCAGGTTGTGGCCCCTGAAAACTCCCTTTCTCCTGTGAGCTGCCCCATTAAACCTACAAAGTAAGGTATTACTCAACGTGTAAAAGAGGAATAAGCTGGCATCAAGTTGGAAAGTGGCCAAATCTCATAAGAACCTTTCAGGAGATATTTGGCAATATCAAATCCATCCTCAAACCCTGGCTCTGTCTGGGCCTGTAACCTGAACCAAAACCGAAGCCTAACCCTAACCCTAATCTGACACTGGATCCAACACCGGTGTCTTCTTAGACCCATCTCTAGTTAAACCTCCTGTAAGCATCTACAGGTTCTCTGGTCAAAGACAACTAGCGAAGTGCATTTATATAATTAGGCCTGTGTGCTTTTCGGTTTCTTTATGATGTAGAAACTAGGTCTGACAGCTTGGTTGGCTTTTATTTTTTAAGGCTTTTTATCTGCTATTTTTCACTTTATAAATGTTAGAAATGCCAGCTTTGGTTTTCCTTGATTTCAAAGGAAGATTGGGTGGAAGTCTGTAGTGAGGCAGAATAGCCTCCTTCCTGTACAGAGGGAGGTTAACTCCCCCTGATGGGCTCAGGAAGTGGAGGGGCCTACAGCTCAGTTGTGGCCAGACATGGGGAGGAGGCAGCTGTCCCTCTTGGGGAGCTGAGCAGAGGCAGATGAAGATTTATTGGGGCCCCGGACATAAAGAACATTTGGCCGCCCCCCAGTCACAGGGCCCCACCTCCTGCTCCTTCCCTTCCCCCCAAGGCCCCACCCTCTGGCCTGGCCAGAAGCTTGAGCCGAGCCGTGGTAAGAGCTGCTTATGGAGACCGGGTCGCTGTGGGGAGCCCTGGACCCTCCACCTGCCCTGGGCAGCGTGCCCTGGGAGACAGGGACATAGGCTGGGGGCTGCTATCAGGGCCCCCAGGCTCCCACCCTCAGCAACCCGGGGTCCCTGGGCAGCTCTTAAGTGATTCACAATCTCAGCATCTTTCCTTCTCTGGCTCTGGAGGGGGTTAACCCTGTGGCTCCCTTGCTTAAATCAGGATCAGGGCTCCATTTCATGAGACTACATAGACATCACAATCACAGACTAAAGAATGGCCCCTACTCCAAAGACCTCCAATCATTCTTAAAAGCCAACACAACAAGTGAACAGGATGGATGCTAGGAGGGTAGTGATGAGGGACTCTTGCAGTTTGCAAGCCTGACAACAGGCGGGTCCCAAAGCAGGTATTTTTTTAAAAATAGCATTGTTAGAGTTCCCTATCAAACCAGATCCCCTCAACTCCCTCAAGACCCCACCCCAGGAACAAGTGACCCTGGGCTTGCGGCCCATTATTTTTAGAACATTTTATTTATTTTCCTCTTCTGTACAGACTCTCCTCACCAGGGCCTTTTACCCAACATCATTAATTCCCATCTCTTCATCCCCCACAAACCATGGGCCAGTCCCTCAAGGTGTGTTCTTTCCCCGTCTCCTTGTTGCTACGCAGGGGGCCAGGATGGGCTCATGAAGTATACGGAGTCCACTGATCTGTTATGGGGAATGCCTGCTTTGATCCCCACCTGTGAGGGTGCCCCTGGGGCCTGCCCATTACCTAACTCCTTACTTAGGCTGCCTGTCACTAGGGACTTCCTTATTGCTATTGATCTGATGTGGAAGGCGTTCAGATACTAAGGTGATGGCCAGCAGGACAAACCCCTAAGCTAGCAAGCTAGACATCTCCTCCTCCCATGAGTCAATCTCCCAACCCAACAAAAACATGTCCAGAGTCTGGAAATGCTGAAACCCAAGGGGCTTCTCACACTAAAAGGAACCTCCATGTAGCACTGCTGAGAGGGGACATGGGGGTTACCAGGGCCACGTGCTCCCAAAAGCCTGGCATTGCAGAAAGGAGGGAAAGAGGTCAGCTCCATTACCAGTTGCAGTTATTAGCAAGACTTAGTTCTTTCAGAACAGCCCCTTTGTGTTGCACAGAATGCCCCTTGGAGGTAACAGTCAGAGCTACTGGCTCCCAGGGAAACAAAACCTCCTGTTAGCCCCATAGACTCAGCCCAGTGACAAGAGAGGAAACCAGAGGCTAATCTGGCTCACACATCACCAGTAGGTTAGCTAGACCACGTACTCTTGATTACACATGGGCAATCTAATGAAGGCAATGGGGTTAGGGCTGTGTGGGGCTTACCTGGGGCAGGACCCAAAGGTGATAAGGGGGAGGAGGCTGTGACTGTACACGGGTCACCTGTGGGTCTGAGCTGAAGGTGATAGAACAGTTGGGGTGGGTACTAGAGGTCAGGATGTGGCCTGCCAAATCATTTTTGCTTTGGTGCTACAAGGTTGGGAAGACCGTAGCATGACTCCCAGCTCCTGGGCGGGGTTGAGGCATTGTGCCACTGAGCGATGAGTCCAGGGCTCCGTGAGGTGGGCTTTGACAGTCACTCACTAGAGCAGAGCTGCTCAATGAGCACCATTTCCCTGTGCTCTGATGGGGAGGCACACCCGCGCCTGCTAAGCTGGGGCACAGGAGGGACCTTCAGCTCCTGATAGAACTTCCTGAGCAGGGAATGGACTAGGAAAACCCTTGCGCAGAGACTCCTCCCAGCCCTGATGCTGCTGCGTCCTCATCCCTGCATGAGCAGCTTGTGCCCAGATGAGGTTCCATAGTAGAGTAGGATGCCACAAAGTGGAAGACTGTGGTTGCTTATGGAGACCACAGCTTCAGCAAAACCCAGGGTAGCACATGGGGTTGCCAACTTTGCAATTGCAGAAAACCAAAACACCCTTGCCCCGCCCCTCTACGAGGCCCGCTCCAGCTCACTCCATTTCCCCTCCCTCGGTCCCGCTCTCCACCCCACTCATCCACCCCCCCCCCCCCCCCCTTCCCTCCCCACTCTTGCTCACTTCATTTCACTGGAGAAGGGGTGAGGGCTCCGGCTGGGGGTGCAGGCTCTGGGGTGGGGTCAGGGATGAGTGGTTTGGGGTGCAGGAGGGGGCTCCGGGCTGGGGGGAGTGGGGCTGAGGGTTTCAGAGTGTGGGAAGGGACTCTGGCCTGAGGCTCTGGGCTGGGGGTGCAGGCTCCAGAAGGGGACCAGAAATGAGGGGTTCAGTGTGTGGGAGAGGTTGAGGCAGAGGGTTGGGGTGCAGGAGGGGGTGAGGGCTCCAGCTAGGGGTGCAGGCTCTGTTCTGGGGGCAGGGATGAAGGTTTTGGGGGGCAGCAAGGGGTTCCAGGCTTAGGTCAAGAGATTTGTAGTGCAGGAGGGGGCTCCAGGCTGGGGCAAGGGGTTGGGATGTGGGGCAGGGTGCAGGATCCAGGAGGGAGTTTGGATGCAGGAGGGGGCTCAGGGCTGGTGCAGCAGGTTGGGGCACAGGAGGGAGTTTGGGGTGCAGGCTCCAGCCAGCACTGACCTCAGGCAGCTCCCAGGAAGTGGCGACATGTCCCTCTGGCTCCTAGGTGGAAGGGTGCCAGGGTTGCCGTAGTTCCAGGCTAGTGGGAGCTGCAGAGCTGGCACTCGGGATGGGGGCAGCGCACAGAGCCCCCATAGCTGCCCCTGAGCTGGAGGAACATGCTGGCCACTTCCCAGGATCCGTGCAAAGCTGGGCGGGGATTCTGCCAGCCCCACTGCACCGCCAACCAGACTTTTAATGGCCTGGCCCTACAGCGTTACTGCAGAGGTCCTTGGCAGGGCTCTGCATGGGGGGAAATGAGATGTTCAGCAGGGCGCCACACGGGGAGGGAAGAGGTGCTTGGGAGGGCTCCGTGTGCAGCGTCGGAGGAAGAGGTGCTTGGGATTGCTCTGCGGGGTGGAAGTGATGCTCGGGCCAGCTTGGGGTAGGGGAGCATTTGGGCACCCTACCTACCACAGCCGGGCTCTGGCTTTCAGCCTGGCCAGTGGGTGGGGCCTCAGGGGGAAGAGGAGGAGCAGGGTGGCAGGACCCTGGGTGGAGGGGGAGAGGAAGAGCAGGTCCCGGGGATCATGTGGGGGCCCCCAAATTTGGCTGGGGCCCCGGGACACAAGCTCCATTGGCCCATGTGATAATCTGCCACTGGAGCTGAGCCCTCAGTGGATCCTGCAACCAGCATCAGGAAGAAAAGACCAACCATTGCCCCAGGAGATGGAGGCGCCAGGGGAGAGACCAAAGGAAAAGCTGCCTGATGGCAAGGCTGAGATCCGTTCCCAGTGGCAATTGCGCTGCACCAGCAGGAACCAGTAGGAAGTAGCCCAGGGAAACAAGACTTTGGTCTGGTTGTGCTGCCGAGACATGAAGGAGTGACTACACTTTACCCCATCAACCCAGTGGCAGGATTGCACATCTCTGTCAGGGCCCTGGGCTAGAACCCAGTGGAGCAGGGTGGGTCTGGGTCCCACTTCTCCCTTACCTTGGCCCTGTGCATGGGGCTGACAGTGCACTAACCTTTAGGCCAGAAGGCTGGCAACATAGGCTGTTTACTATTATTGTTTGCCCCAGCCAGGAAGCTGAGGGCCTTAAAGTCTTGCTATGCACCCACCAGGAGGCTGCAGCTATCAGCTGACTGGTGGGTGCTGAACCCTCCTTTTGTGAAGCCTGGACTGCTAATTTGGTGATTATGTGGCTGCAAGGTAGACCACCTGACAAACAGCTGGCGGACATACTGACTCCTCGCAACCCCCAAAAACTGAGGCCGTGACCGCAAGGGGAGACAGTTACAAGATCTCACGAACATTTTTTGTTGCATTCACAGCTTCAATTAAGGGCAAGTCTCTTGAATGTTTTAAAAAACACTCTTCCTGCAAAATACTAATTAGCCACTGAAGTTGAAAATATGTTAACAAAATCCCTTCCTGTCTCACTTGTTCAGCTTGCAGTCTCCTGGCTCTTGTGGTCATTTCAACATTTTGCCAGTCATCCTAAAGTTTTCCCAGTCAGAGAGGACATGAATGTCTAATGTAAAAAACAAGCAGGAACCCCCTCTCTCCCAAAAAACTTCAAACCTTCCTTATACCTCATAAAAAAGAGAAAAAAGAGCACAAGTCCATTTTTTGTAGGACAACTTTAACCTCTTTTGCAATTTCTGGTATCTCAGGACTAGAGATGTATAGATATGAGGGTGTGACGTCAGTGAATTTCCTTGTGGTAATATCATACAGTAGTTAAATTAGAAATGAAGTTCACTCAAGTCAGTTTAAAAAACTCTTGTCTTGAATGGGAACAGGTTTGGGCCTTAAATTGCTTTAAAGAGGGCTCTGGGAAAAGAGGTATATAACACAAATAATTTCTTAGTCATGAGGGATTAAAAAAATGCCTTTAGGGGACCCCAAATGAGATATTATGAAAATGTTCTAACAATGAAGTTAAGGGTGAAGAAATGTGGAACCATATTATAACTGAATAAGCCATGCCACATGACAAAAGCAGAATTCACCAAATAGTAATTGTTTTTCAATTGTCTCTCTACAGTCACCATAGAACAGGGCATGGCTCCCTAACATTTCTTCCTTAAGGTTCTTTAGCAGAAGAAACACTTTGTAAAGTTATTTTTTTCCCTGATAGAGTTTAAAAAGACAAGACAAATGGGAATAAGATGAGTTTCGGGGGGGCGGGGGGGGAGACAGAAAATAACGATTGAGCTAAAATCTGATTTCACCATCAGGATTGCAGCCGCAACAATTTAGTCACTCTTATGGAGTACATCTAGATGGGTAAAAAAAAATGACTCAGGAATATTTTTGTAAAAAGGGAAGTGAGTTTGGCTTGTTCTGATTCACAGGTTCTAAGACCAGAAGGGGCTGTTCGATCATTTAATTGGACCTCCTGCGTTACATAGGGACATGCATTTCATCCAGTTACCCCTGTATTGAGACCAGTAATCATGGTCATATTATTATTTATGAGTATTCAGACAACTGCAGAGTAGCTGTGAAAATCTTCACAGATTCCTTGTTTCACCAACTTTAGCACAAATGTTTAGCCTTCTGAAAATTCATCCAATGCATAGTTTATTTGCTGTTTGTTATTATCCCATTTAAAAAGCATCAGTCTTCCACTCAGGAAGCAGAAAAAAATATACCCTGTAACTTAGGTGACCCACACGCTTCATAACTAATCAATTGCCAATAGCTGAAGTGAATAGTTTATAGGCTGAAAATTATTTATCCAAAATATTCAGCAAATATTTAATAAGGAATACATGCAAAGGAAAGGAGGAGGAGTTTGTGAATAATTCAGCAACCAAAAGAGCTAGACTGTCACTTTTTAGTAGCATTATAGTACTATCTAGAGGTCCCAACAAAGATTAAAGCCTTATTGCGCTAAGTGCTTGGGGTAAAAAACAACTTAGGGCTTGCTTGTCTACACCGTGGGGTAATGCACTCTCCGGGGGTGTGATTTCTCAAGGGCACAAATGTGTTGCAAATTAATTGGTCTCTGTGGACCCTGCTTGTGCGCTTTAACGTAATGCTGTTGGAAGTAATACCACATTAAAGCACCCTTGGGAACCTTTAGTGTGCACCATCTGGACCTACAGAGACCAATTAATGTGCAACACATTAGTGCACTTGAGAAATCAACCCCCTAGAGCGCATTATCCTATTGTGTAACTAAACCCTTAGTAAGGGTTAGTTCCCATCTCAGTATTTCAACACTCTAAATAGACAAGGCAGACAAAGGGTAGGAGAAAGGAAGTATTATTATCCTCATATTATAAACGGAGAATAAACTCAGAGAGAATAGTGTCAAATCCCATTTACTAGTAGTACTCCTTAGTCACTTAGGTATGTCTGAAAATCCATCCCTAAGAGGCTTGATCAAAGTGATACAGGAAACATATTGTAGATGTAGGAATTAAACCAGGGTCCCAATTCAGTTCATTAAACACAAAATCATTTTTTGTAAATAATAATTCAATCCGATGCAATCTAAAGCAGGAGGTGGTGCTTCTAATTAAAACATGGAGACTGAAGCTTTTGTGGAATTTTTTACAGGTAAAAATTAAATAATTACCATTTGCTTCAATGGCATTTTTCTTGTCTCATAGGTGATTTTTTTTTAGTAGATAGATTTTTGTCAGAAACAAGAAGTAAATGTGTGTGTTGTTACACTGTTCCAAAACTGCACGTAACTCTGTCCACGTTATCGTACGTGTCCCTGTCAAGGACACAGTGTAAACACATTTCCACAAGAAAACATTGTCTGGACACGTGAACAAATATTTGACTAAAAGTGTAATTGACTATTGTTCAAGAACTGCCACCTGTTCCATGGTTTCTGGTGCTATCTCAGAATCAGACAACATTGCAAACCACTGACTTCAGCCAAAAATCATGCAGCAGCCAGCACTTGATCAGCATTCAACGATCAAGTAAACACTCCACTCACTTGCTGTTTTCCAGGCTGGGTCATTTTTGATAACAGAGGAAATGTTCTAAAGAAAAAGTGAAAAGGCAACTAGCTCTGCCTCGGCTACAGCTGTGTGAAGGATATTATATATGTGGTGCCATATTCTGCATTTAGATGCACGCAAGTGTTCGCATTGCCTTCAGTGAGACTTTTGCCCATGCATCAGGAGGAGGAAGGTGACGTGTAGTCAAATTGGCTTACTTAGTTACTTCATATTCTCACAGATGGTGAAAAAGATCACATTTTAAATTTCTTCCCTCAAAAGAAAATATGATATTTTTGCTTGGCTAAAATGATAGCCAGGCACCTGTGGAGTTATGTAGTCAAGGGGAGGGGGGAGAAGGGGAGGTGACAGGCAAAGGGAGGCTACACCTTAAAGCATCTAGTTTTAATCTGAATCTGAGTAGCTATACACAGTGTGAGTAAGAGGAGAACTGAAGGGGACAGAGAGGAGTGGAGCTAGCCAACTGTGCAAGACAAGGAGTATGATGCACTCCTTAAAGCGGTGTAGCAGTGTCCATGCTTCCCTTGCACATTGCAGTGTGTTGTTGCTGTTGCTACTACAGCTTCTGAGTTGTATTTCCCCTTTGCTTCTGTATTTTCTGTTCTCCACCATACTATATTGGGAACAATTATTTGCCTTATTACCACTGATCTCTCTGTCCCTGCAGAACATATTGTTATTGTTATTGTATAATAACAATACGGTCCAGAAATGGAATCCCACATTCTGACCTATTCAACTGTTATGACACCTCCATTATTTACCTAAGTTGTTTACATTTGTGCAATAAACACTGGAATTCTACCTGGTCACTATTGCCTCCTACTTGATCCACCGAGGATGACATGCTGCTTTATATATACAGCTAGTCAAATACTTAGCCAGCTGGAGTAACTATAGACTTTGACTACATGAGTGTTCTGTACTGTGCTGACTATGAGAAGTTCTATGAAGGCAAGGTGCAATACATGACACACTGGTAAATTCCTCAGCCCCATGGCACCCACTGCATTTAGGCCAATATAGGGGGTACAACAGCAGCTTTAGCCCCAGACAAAAGGCAAACTTGTTAACTGCTCTGTCTTCTGATGTGGCCTTAGCTTAGTCACAAATTGGTTGGCTCCCTTTCCCTAACAGAAGGCTTTCCACTAATTTATTCTCTCTTCAGCTACATAGTGTTGATTGAGCAAGCTAACCATGGCACTTGCACTCCCCTTCAAATTTCCCTTTCCAAGGCTTGATATTTAATAGAGCTAAGCAAAACAAATAAGAATTTCATGGAAAATTTTGATATTTAACATTTCCCCTCCCCAAATTGGGAGAAAAAGTTGAAATATTGCAATTTTTTTGCAAAAAATGAAATATTTTAAAAAATCTATTGGGAAGTGGTGAAACGTTTCATTTCAAGTCAGTTCAACCACTGCAATTCCTTAGATTGGCACACTGTCTCATGAGAGTTGAAGTTTGGGTCTGGTTCCCCCCATTTTCCCTTATGGGCCATGCTCCCAGGCAGACTACACCTCCTGTAATTTACCATGCCATTCAGTCAGAGGCAAGACTGCATTACATCTTGGAAATAATCCTAGCTTGATTGCCTTTCTTTTTGGGGGAAAACTTTCTAATACCTGAATTGCCACATGATATGATATATGCATTCACAGTCCATCTTAAACAGGACACCTTTATTGAAGAAAACCACTGCAACTCCAGACAAAGAGGCTTCCGTGCAGCTTGAGTCCCAGCTTTGCCTCCTTTGTTTACCAGAGCTCACACCCTTTCTGGAACTGTATACAACTCATAGAGACATCTAGTGGCTGAATATTATTCTGAAAGTAAAATTTCATTATCCCAGATGTGTTTCTCTGTAGTTTATCCAAAAATGTAATAAACCTATTTGCCATCATTCAGCAAAAGTTTTCAATGTTTTACTTCCACTAAAAGCCCCAAGTCAGTTAATGGCCAAATTCCTGGCTAGTGTAGCTCCCTTGAACTCAATGCCCAATGGTTGCCAGATCTCTCCGACTCCATGATCATTTACTTTTTCTTCCCAGATCTCCCCTAGCTATAGGAGTCTCTTACCACTTTCAGAACATTTCAAGAATTGACCTTATCTTGACCCTCCTGCTAACATCCTCACTCTCTTCTTCACTCACCTATTGCAAGTCCCTCTTTTATGGCAAGCTTAAATCTATACTCTCTAAGGGCCTGTCCATACTGCACAAACAGCTCTGTTTCAACTGTGTTATGAAACATAGCTGAGGCTAAACCATATTATTGTATGGTGTATTCTTGCCTGAGTAGACTGAAAAAACATACAACAACATATTTTAACCAAAGTTTAAATGTGGTTTCTTCATGTGATTATAACTTATCTTCTTCATCTACAGGGGCAAGAAAGAATGTGAATGTGTTTGATCCCCAACACTGTTTAAATGTGATTATTTTGGTAATATAGATGGTGCGAAAAAACGTCAGGGGATCCACAATACCGAGGAAGTGAGATCATAATACTCCATCTTGCTCCAGGGAGTGAGAAAATAATAAACCCATCCTTCATCATTTACACCTGTTTTCTATCTGTCTTCTACTCCAACCTGGAGTGACCCTCCTGGTTGTCAAATCTCTCTATGGACTCACTCCATCCTTTACTTCTGGCAGTGTATCCATTTACAGCACCCCATTGCCCACTCATGCCACTGTTCTCTGGGGAGACAGGTGAAAGATATCCCACACACAGCTGACCTTCCTTTAAAATGGAGTGAGTCAACAAGGATACATACATGTGCATGCTGGAGTACCCCTGCTGATCTGAATCTCTTCGCTCCCTGGGTGTCTTTCTTTGAGCTAACACTATAATTTTGTTGTAGCATCTTAACAAATTTATTTGAGCATAATCTTTTGTGGGCTAAAGCTCACTTCATCATTCGCCTCTAAGGTGTCACAAGTACTCCTCATTCCTTCTGCTGATACAGACTAACATGGCTTCCACTCTGAAACTTATAATTTTGTTATGACTTTCAGGGATGGTGACAAATCAGGTAAACAAGAGTCTGTTAGCAAAACATCTCAAAATAGCCTCGCCTTTTACCTCTTGAAAAGTCCTTTTTCAATTTCAGGTGACAAGAGCCCAAAGCAGAAAATCTTGCCTCCCTGTGTGTATATCAGGAGAGACTGCTATCTCTAAAACATGCCACTGTTCAGAGCATGCACAAAAGGGCTAGGAACTGTACAGTCTCAATTCATAAATGGAGTTGCTCTCCTTCTCTCTGAGCCTGCAAGAGGCTCAAAAGAAAATTGCTCATCTGTGATCTACTGAAGCTGGATACCATAGGATATCTAAGTCGATACCCAGTTTGAACAAACTTTTTCAATATAAAATGGATCAGCATCCCAGGTACAGCAAAGATCAGAAATTGGAGGACTAGCTGTGCTGGCCAAGAACACTGAAAGCTAGCTAATGTCATTGCACAATAACTGCAAGATTTGCTCAAGTAGAGAGAGGAATGGGGACCAGGGACTCTGATTTCTGCCAGAAGATTGCTAACAAAGGCTGCTGCTTCTAACAATCCTAGGGCTTTTCCTATTGTCTGTTCTAGGAAAAATCAGATGTAATTAGATACTAATGGAGCTTTATTTGTGGTAGCAGTGATAGAAGACGTGGCATGGGAGATTTTACTACTGTCTAACCCTATTCAGAATAGGGAGGCGAGGTGGGGGAATAAGAGTAATTGAGAATGAATTATTATTCGACAGCATGACTGGGGCTAGACTAAATGGTGGCAAAAACACCTGAGCCCTCTTTAGACTAGAGCTTCTACCATTGTTATCACTGATGGAGCAATGCAGTTCTGAATTTCCCCATCTACACACTGAGACACAGCCTCAGCTGGTGCAAGTAAGTTGATCTATTCCAGCTGAGGACCTGACCCATTGTGTGAAGTTTTAGCTGTTGCAAAAGGAAACAATTCCTTGATGCATGCCAGTTCTATAATTGGGGAATGTATGCAACTGGGAAATACCTAGGCTTTCTTCATCTCTTATGAGGAAATTGAGGCATTTGTCAGCCAAATATTTGTTTTTGTGAATGAAGAGGAAGCAGAGGTGTTTATTCATCAAAGGAAACAGGAGGGCTCAGCTGCTTCTCAGAGTCATTGTCTGAGTGTTTTACATTTACACAGATAATAGGCCTACCATGCTCTCATCCTGTTCCCATTACTACATAGGAAGTTATCATCTTCCATTCTGCTAATACACATTGCAACTGCAAAACCTAACATTTCATACATATTGTGATGCATGTTTTGAATAACAAGTTTTCTTTTTTCTTCATGTCTGATCTTTGAATGATGCTGCCAGAATGAGCCATAGCAAAAATTGATTATTTTTTTTAGCCAAAGTTCATCTCACATAGCTCATTCCCCATTGGCTGCAGGTTTGGTTCTGCTTTGGGAATGGAACCCACCAGAAAACCTTTTTTCCCTAACAGCCTTAGCCAACATCCATTGCAGGTAATGGAAAGATGCTCTTGCCTTCAATGGGCATTCTGTTCTTTATAGATTCTTATACTGCCCTCATCCCCACACTATCTGTGTGCTTTCCAGTAGTGCATTAAGCAACATGATTAATATCTATTGTGTGGTTCGTTCTTGTTCTGATCCTCTCCCTGGGGACAACTGTGTATGCAGTGGAATGTTTTGATTTGGTAGGTTTGGATTTTTTCTTATACACACCCTGCTCTCTGGTTTTGGTCAAAGGAGTGCATCTTGTACTTGGAATGGAAGGTGGTGAGGTCTGTGATGGTCCTTAGTTCCTGTGGGAATTGGTTCCACACTCTTAGATTGGCCTCTGAGAAAGCTCTGTCTCTCGCACAGACCAGCTTTATCTTTATGGAAGAAAGTTCATTGTGCCTGAGGAGTGAAGTTGTCAACCACAGTCAACATCCCAGAGCTTTAGGTCATCTATTAGATATGCCAGGCCCAGGCCATTGAGCATCTTGGAAATAAGGACCAAGACCTTGACTCGATATTCTATGGAAAGCCAATGCAGAGGGTGGAGGACAGGTCTGATGTGCTCATGATAATCCATCTTGCTGAGGAGATATGCTGCAATGTTCTGTACTAGCTGGAGTTTTCTAAGAGCTGATGGCTTCATTCCCAGGTATAATGAATTGCTGTAGTCCAAACAGCAGGTGATAGCGGCACTTCTATAACCCAGACCAAGTCATCATCCATCAAGATGGGATGCAATCTCCTAGCCAACCAGCAATCATAGAAAGAATTATTTGTGGGTCCTGCCATGTGAGATCTCAGTGTCAGTGAGGAATCCAGGAGTCCCTAAACTATGGACTGAATTGACAAGTTGTGGCTGTGTTCCTTCATCCACAGGAGACTGCACCATGGCTACAAACTCTTCAGAGCGCTTTCCTCTGCCCACCACCATAATCTTCATTTTGCATGGGTTTGGGATTGGATTGCATTTGAAAAGAAACCTGGATCTGCCTGGTTATACCTGCCTAGCTAATTCTAAAGAACAGTTCTTACAGCAGAATGTTGATATCTCAAGGAATGTAGATTAACAAAAAACCAACTGAGGTTTATTTGTAACAATTTTGCTGGACTAATACTCCTTTGGAAATTACCAGCACGGAGTGATTGCAGAATGGAAAAGGTATAGTATGTGCCATATTATAGTCATGTTGTTGAATTAGGATAATTCATTGTAGATCTTTGTCCTGCTAAAATTGTAGTGAAAAACCCTCCAGCAGTTCAGAGCTCTAGGGGACCTCTTTAAGCTGCTGTAGATTTCATTTTCTTGTTCCACCCTGGCCTACCCCTGCCTCGAAACACTGTGAGCAACAATGCTCCACACAGAGCTGTACCCAGAGCTGTGTTGCTCAGGTGCAATGCACACTCTACCTTGGGTCCTCAAGTCCTACATCTACCCAACCCTGTACAGTAGATCCATGCTATTTCCCCCATGGATGTGGCCCTTTGCAACCACTGTGGAAGAAACAGTGCTCATTTCCACAGTCCTCTGTGAGCCTGATCCAATGCCCTTTGAAATCATGAGAGTATTTCTATTGACGGCAATGAGCTTTGGATCTCATATGAGCAGGGAAATCTGGGGACCCCTTGAATTTATTTCTTTACATAGGTATTACACAGTACATCAAATATTTTCTGCCATTTTTGCTAGTGGGACTCTTTCATTTTTGCCCAACCCTACAAAGCATTTCTAGGACAACAGTCTACAAATTTGTAAAAAGTTGTAAAGAGAGCGTTGATCCATTGTTCTCCATGTCCACTGAGCGTAGTGTGACAGATATAACAATATCCTGGACAAACCTTATTGAAATGAGTTAAACCTTAATGAATTGAATTTAATGCTTTTGGGGCCCATTGTATTAAAAATTCAGTTGTTTATGTGTTATTGTGAGACTGTATGTAATTCTTTCAGTCATCAGCTATTTGATGCCACCTCCTGGCGACATTTGCATATACTAGTTCAAGGGTTGCCAGGTATCTAGTTTTTCACCAGAACATCTGGCCAAAAAGGGAAACTGACATCATCTGGTCAGCAGTCCAGTTACCTGCAGTAATCAGCCTCCGCCACCAGGAGCGCGGGGAGGGAAGAACAGCAGCTGCTGCTGGAGGAGTGGCTCTGCTTAACAGCTGCTGCTCTTCCCACAGCCTGGCTGGCTTCCGAACCGGGCTCCAAATTCGATACCGGTGCCATCCAGAGGGGTGTAACCTGCCTGTCCCCCCCCCCCGCC
Organism: Dermochelys coriacea; assembly: GCF_009764565.3. NCBI lineage: Eukaryota > Metazoa > Chordata > Testudines > Dermochelyidae > Dermochelys > Dermochelys coriacea. The sequence goes on from NC_050068.2 coordinate 161,196,824, forward strand.
ATGCCCTGATTTCCCCCTGCTTTGGGGACCTCCCACCATCCTGCTATGTCCTGATTTCCCCACCCCAGCCCCTCGCTCCACGGATAGACCCCTGCTCCACCTAAGGGAGCTGCATTTACAGTCTGTAGCTCAACAGGCAACAGTGGCTATCTCAACTCTGAAAAATTATTTGCATGTTAACAAAACTAAAGGAAATTGACTTGGAGTCAGCTTTGTTTATAATCTACAGTGACAAAGTGGGTTAAAATCCCTAAGAAAGCAAATGCTAAACCTAGTCCACTTCTTTGGGAATCCAGAACCATGCAAATTCATGAAGCTGCAATAGAGATGTAGGCTGCAGATGGTGTGGATGTGGGGAGCAGAGGGTGCTGGCTGCAAGGAGTGTCCCTGAGCTACCCTGCCAACAAAGAGCAGGTTAAATCAGTAAGCCAGAGATGGCAGAGTGTTTATTGTTAATAAAAGGACAAGGAGGGCAGAGTGCTGACAAGATCGAGCAGAGTGTCCACAGGATTGCTTTCAGTTTTATTTCCCAAAACTGCCCATAAAGCTTTAACAGTTACCAGGTTAACTGTGCCTCTGACCCTTCCTGGTCTCTCAGTGCACATCCCTCTAGGGATCAGGCCTTAGGTTGTCTCCTCTCTTAGGATAGGATGACATGATTCTCCACTCTCAGACCAGGTGCTGGGATGCAGTCCCCTGGGTCTCAAGTGTGATCACCTCAGCAGGTCTGGTTTATGTAATTCCATTCCCCTGGGGCAATAATAGTGATCATTAGTGACCAAACTGCCTCCTTAAAAGAAAGGATCATTTATTTAGAACAAAAGCATTTTAGAGAAAGTATATCTTAAAAACAATAAAGCCTATTGTACATACCTAGTTCTTTTCTAAGGCTTACCATTCCCTGGATCTAGAAGGCCCAATTCCTTCAGACTCCTCCATACAGCCCTGTCTGTGCCAGCCTGTCTGCCTAGATGGCTGCTCACAAGCAACTCCTCTTCAGGAAGTGCTTTTTAACTCTTCAGTCTCCATTTGCTCTCCAGCCTCCTAGTTCTGGCAAAACAAGGTTTACAGGGTGTTGGGAGACTCAACATAGGTTCTTTGAAGCCAACATTTTGACCCATTGTTTTTCTAGAGTGCACCTAGATCAGTGGTGGGTGTAGCAAAGCAAAGCCTCACTGGTGCAGCACCTCCTACTGGTCTTCTTGGGAATTAGCTCTTGTCCAGCCCAGAGCAGCCTCTGCAGGCCAGTGTCTCACCTGCCTTAGGATCCCCATGTCCCTCCCAGACCCCAGTGCCCCTTACCCCAGAGTTCTGCCCACCACATACTGGGTCTCCCCTCCCAGGGGAACCCCAAACCTCTACACCCACCTTGCCTCAGTGGCTACTGCTAGTCATCATCATCATCTAGCCCCCCTCTCACTGGGGCAAACTGCAGTTCATAATGGCCGCTCATCATCAGCAAGGGGGTTGGACCAGCTGCCTCTGCCTATCTCTGGCTGCACCTCTGTAGCCTAGTACCTTCTTTGGCCCTTACCCAAGGCCTCAGCCTGGGGAGTTCCCAAGCTGGAGCTCCCAGCTCCTATTGCCTTTCTCAACATTGCTCTGCACCTGGTACCCTGCTCCCAGGCAGCTAAGTCCTTCTCTCTCCTCAGCTAGAGAGAGACTGACCTAGCTCCTCCCTGAGCCCTTATAACAGGGCCGGGTGTGGCCCTACCTGTGGCTGCTTCCCCAGTCAGCCTAGCCCTTTTTCTATCGGAGTGAGGTAACTGCCCTGCTACAGTGGGTAACCTGTGGCCTGTCTGGGTAATCCGCTGTGGGGGGCCAGCATGTCAATGTAAACAAACTATCTTGCAGCCCACCAGTGGATTACCCTTATGTGCCGTGTGCGGCCTACCTACTGCAGGTTGCCCACCACTGACCTAGATGATCTTCACTTGGAAGCCGTTATGTTGCTTCCCTGTTTATTCTTCCCACAGCCCCTACTTCATTCAATAAATATGCTACTACCCCAATATAAATTATACAGTCTCCCTCAATAACTAGGCTACATATCACTATTCTCAAATGCTTACCTAGCACGTCAATAGTTTTCATAACACTGGTGGTGCATCTTGCCCACATGCTCAGGGTCAGCTGATTGCCATTTTTGGGGTCGGGAAGAAGGAATTTTTCCTCCAGGGCAGATTGGAAGAGGTCCTGGGGGTTTTTTTGCCTTCCTCTGTAGCATGGAGCACAGGTCACTTGCTGGAAGATTCTCTGCACCTTGAAGTCTTTAAACCATGATTTGAGGACTACAATCACTCAGAAATAGGTGAGAGGTTTATTGCAGGAGTGGGTGGGTGAGATTCTGTGGCCTGCATTGTGCAGGAGGTCAGACTAGCTGATCATAATGGTCTCTTCTGACCTTAATATCTATGAGTCTATGTATCAGCTCCACTTCTCTCACCAGTGACAGAGACATCAGTAGTTCTTTACACAAGAAGGTAAGAGTTGCATTAGGGGACTATAGGTGGGAAGGTTTTACTGCGTATGCCAAACATAATATAGTCTTTTATACTTGTGCTCAAAGGTTGGTTATGATTTCTGATAGATTATATGAGTTCTTTTAAACTATGGGGAGTTTCAAACATTTTTCATTATCAAAGCAAAAACGCCTGCCAACCCTGAAGAGTAGTGTTATGTATCCACAATGCACAGGCTTTTAACCACAGTAGAGTTTGTTCAGTCATGCTCCAGTTACTGAACTATTTCCTGTTTATTTTCCACTGTAACACAAAACTAGGCACATCAATGGTAGTTACCAACTTCTATCTCAGGTTAGGGGGGGACCTAATCATTTGGACCTTGTAATGGGATTGCTCGTCACCGCTGGCGTGCCACCTCGTGACTCATCTGGGGATTAACTTGCTACTGGTCAGACACCCTTCCTGCGGTCACTCAACTTGTTATCTCCATCTCACCCTCCAGGTCTGGGTAGTCTTCTTCTCTGTTACTTGACTCTCCGGCCAGGACACTTTAATTCTCCCCTTCCAGAGGGTCTGTCGATGTTTCTCTGGACAAGATGTTCCTCTGCCCTTCCAAGCAGTCCTCTGTTCCAAAGCTGTGCCACATACCCAGTGGCTGGTAGGGGAACCCAGGCCCACGCACTACCCCAGGTTCCAGCCCACATACCCTATACTCCGCAACTATGGTTCTGCTGACTCCCAGACCTGGTTGTTACTTCCCTGGGCTCTGTCCTACCCCCTCTTTCTTTCCTCTGGGTTTAGCACCCACCCAAGCTTCCTCCACTCCCTGTGGCTACTTCCCCTCTGGCTTCGTGCCAGACCCTGTAAATCTCTAACAAACCTCCCTCCTGTTAGGGAGTGACTGCAGATTATTTCCCCCTGTAGCCTCCTTCTGGTCTCAGCTTCTTCACTTTATAAAAGCCCTACCTGTTCCTGCCCAGGTGAGCTTCATCCTTAATAAAACGTTATTGATCCCTGGCTCCCCTCCAAGTGCAGCCTAGGTGGTTAATTGACCTGTCTAGACTACCTTCACCCCTTCAGGAATGTTGTAGGGTGAATACCTCCATCACAGACCCTTTCAACTTTCTGATCACTTACGAAGGCTATAGTGCAGACACTTTCATCTAGACCACTTCATTCATTAGCTTTTTCTTGAATGTCAATTGAAACAGAATCCCGAATGTCTCCATTTGGTATAGCATACACTGATGAATGTGAAGTTTTCTCTCAGTGTAACACGGCATCTCCTCAAATGTAACAACCAAGTAATGTGATGCCAGACAGCAGTCCCCTACTTGGGCCTGAGCCTGCAAGATGCTGCAAGTGCCTCCTGTGAGGTGCTGGGTCACCTTGCCTCTGATTGAACCAGAGGCTGATACAGTATTTCATTCGACCACCTGTGGGAGGCTGTATCTGGCTGTGGGAGGCCCTCACCAACTGATCTCAAGAACAACAGCTTCTCCTCTGGACAATATTTAGCATGCACAGATGAAATTGCTTCATAGGTCTTCAGACCCTTTCTCTTCACTCATGTAACTATGGGTATAGAGCCAAATGCTGTGCTGAGGCTCACTTGAGGCTTGCTACAGCATGTAATTCGCCCCATACAGGGACTGTGCTGGCCAACCTCAAAGATTTGCCAGCCTATTTTATTTACACCATTTTTATACCAGGCCCTATGTGTAGTGAAGCTATACTGTGACAAGGTTGAAGTGCTGTTGGTTGGTTAATCGCTATGGTTTGTTTGTCTTATGATAGAAGGTTGTAAAGCTAGTTCAGGTATGTCTATACATGATGCGGTCACAGCTTGGATTCCAGTGTTAACATTCCTCAGTATCTGGGTTTCAGTTCCCATTCTGCCACCGACTTCCTGTGTGACCTTGGGCAAGTCTCTGTGTGCCAGGTCCTCATCTGAAAATTGGGACTGATAATCCTTCCTTTTGTCATCCCTTTGGTGGTCTTGTCCATTTGGACTGTAAACTCTTGGGTGTGTATGTTTAGAGCAGAGGAAAACAGCAGCAGCCAATGGACAGAGGAGGAAAGGAAGTGACTGGTTTCTGCCCTGTGCACCAATTCTGACATGGGAAGGGCACAAAAATATTTTAGTATTTGTAACTATCTCATGACTTTTAAGCCAATCTTCTGATTTTTGGTGGCATGACTCCTGGTTTTTGAATGTATATGTTGGGTCCTAGCAAAACGTCACTTAAGAGTTTAAACAATTGTAAGATGCTCCAGCCATATTTGTGCTCTGTGCATGGAATATGCAAATGCAATATAATCATTTTAAGGCAAAGGTTTGGATCCTTTCCCTTTTGGCTAAGTAGTTGAAAATAATGGAAAATTGGTGCTATGCACTGCACAGATAAAGCGCAAAACCAATGGCAGCATCAGCCATTGTTAATGGCAGCATCAGCTTGTGATATGAAGCATATCAGGTGGGAAGGTCTAGTACATATTTCAATGAACTTGCTTGTCTGCATGCAGGATTTGTTGTTCCTGCCAAAATATACATTTACTGTATAAGATAAGAGGGGGCCGAGGTATGCACTTTTAAGGACAGAATCTACTTTTGAATTAAACTATCCCAGGATATTGAGGAAAAGTTGTCTAAGAAGGGCCCTGAACCTGGAAGCAACTGAGCAACCCAGGATGTGCTGAGCATCCTCGACTCAGACTGAAGTCAATGGGAGTTAAGAGACCCCAGCACCTCCTGGTGTTGCTCAACACCTTGCAGAATCAAGCTCTAAATAAAGCAATAATGCATATTTATGTGGCTGGGCATAACAAGACATGGACCTGAAACCAGAATCTCTTTTGAATTTCCAGGAACTTCTCATTCAGTTCTCAAATCCAAATCTGCTTCTATCGTTCTAGTTCTGGACTGGGTTTAGAAACACAAGAGTTCTGTATTGCAGCTCCAGGGGCTGACTTGGCAAAGTGCTGGAGTCATACCATGGAAATTCATGGAGCATTACACTGGAAGTACTCAGGACCCTGCAGGATCATGACCCTGCTTCACTGGGGACTGAAAGCTCACAAGGACCGCTTCCTGGTAAGGAGTATCATCAGATGAACATACACGATTGCCTTTCCCTCAACTATGAATCTGCACTTTAGCCCTCAGTCAGCCTTGAACCACAATGCCCACCTAAACCCCATCCAGATTCAAACATGCTTCTTCACCCATTCATAACACGAAAGAATTCTAAAGCTGAATTTTGGAATTCTCCGTGGTACGTTAAAATCGACATGGAACAGCATGTGGGTAAAACAAGCACATAGTAATATTTGGTTACTGAGGGGCTTCAGAGGATCCAGAAGAGTTGGAAGTAAGCTTCAGCCTCTCTTTCCCCTCCCCAAATGCCTAGCGGACTCCTCGAGCTGCAACTAGCCCATTTCCCGTGTGATCAAAGCGACACATCCCACGCCAGCAGTGCTATGGACAGCAGGGACACGTCCAGTTCCAAGTTAAAGCTTGGGTCATAAAATGGAAACTTGTTCTGCTGACCCTGGAGTCAAAGAGTTCAGAATATGTGCAAAAGGAAGAGCAAACATGGAGCTCTGTGCAGGCAGTTGCCAGATCACAGCAGAAATGTTTACTCAAAACCTGAAACATTAAAGCTGTGAAAAGAGCAAGAGTATCAGCTATTTTCATCTGAGATTCCAATACTGAGTTGCTCCCCACAGGAAGAATTTTCCCTTACAATGTCTGATAGAACAGTGCAAAATATTCAAAATAGGTGTGTCATAAATATAAAGGGAAGGGTAAACACCTTTAAAATCTCTCCTAGCCAGAGGAAAAACCCTTTCACCTGTAAAGGGTTAAGAAGCTAGGATAACCTCGCTGGCACCTGACCAAAATGACCAATGAGGAGACAAGATACTTTCAAAGCTGGAGGGGGGAGAAACAAAGCTTCTCTCTATCTGTGTGTTGCTTTTGCTGGGAACAGAAAAGGAATGGAGCCTTAGAACTTAGTAAGTAATCTAGCTAAATATGCGTTAGATTCTGTTTTGTTTAAATGGTTGATAAAATAGGCTGTGCTGAATGGAATGGATATTCCTGTTTTTGTGTCTTTTTGTAACGTAAGGTTTTGCCTAGAGGGATTCTCTATGTTTTGAATCTGATTACCCTGTAAGGTATTTACCATCCTGATTTTACAGAGGTGATTCTTTTACTTTTTTCTTCAATTAAAATTCTTCTTTTAAGAACCTGATTGCTTTTTTATTGTTAAGATCCAAGGGTTTAGGTCTGTGTTCACCTATGCAAATTGGTGAGGATTTTTATCAAGCCTTCCCCAGGAAAGGGGGTGTAGGGTTTGGGGAGGATTTTTGGGGGAAAGACGTTTCCAAGCGGACTCTTTCCCTCTTATATATTTGTTAGTTGCTTGGTGGTGGTGGCAGCAATAAAGTCCAAGGGCAAAAGGTAAAATAGTTTGTACCTTGGGGAAGTTTTAACCTAACCTGGTAAAAATAAGCTTAGGGGGTTTTCATGCAGGTCCCCACATCTGTACTCTAGAGTTCAGAGTGGGGAAGGAACCCTGACAAGGTGAAACTCACCTCTGTGCAGAGGGACTGCACAAAGGCTTTCACTGCTTAAGAGTCCCATTTAACCCTATTTTCAGGGCTTAAAAGGTGGATGGGCGGTTTGCCTCTTGCAGGCGGTTTGCTGCTCAGAGATGTATTTCACCCAATGAAATGTGAGCTACCTAAAACCTACCTCATGCTTCCACAACATTTAGCAAAAATGCAGGAACCTGCAGGAAATGTACTATGGAAATTGTATGCAGGAGGGGCGTTTTTGCTCAGCTACTATGTCAGTGAGGGACTTTATTTAGCAAACACAATTTGCATAAAAAGTCCTTGCCTGTTTTCTAGGGGTCTAGTCAAATGCCCATGGAAGTCAATGGGAGACCTTGCTTTGACTTCAATGGGAGCTGGATTAGGCTATATCTCCCTGGGAGTGATTTTTCCTCTATCAGCTAGTTTCCAGGTAATTTGCTTGTAATCCAAGCTACATGTTAAGATTGCACCATACCAAGTCAATACTGGATAGAGAAGAGGGGAGGGAAGAAAACTGCTGACAAAGGAAATGGCAGATGAGCCTATTAGCTAATTATTTAGGGCTGATCTGCCCCTATGTTTTGCAGCAAGGGGGCATGGAGAAGGAATGGCTTTGTAAATCTGAAGAGTAATGGAAAATATTCATCTGCTGAGCTAGCAGGATGCATGTTAGAGTTTGGGATTTAGGCCAGCCTCTCCTAAGCACCAACAATTGATTCAGAAAAAGAGTGAGAAAACACATTATGAACTCTATTCAGCTAAGCACAATTCCTATCAATACTGGCAAGAGTGTTTGCTAGGCCAAGGCTTTTCCCAGAAAAATTAGAGACCGGACCCTGGTCTGGATGGCAATATGATCTGAGACATTCCCTTACAGCAAAATAGTATCGCTAATGAAAAATGGAGGCATGGTTGAACAGATGAAGGAACAAACAGGATTTTTTTTTAATGACAGCACTGGATTGTGAAATGAAGAACATTACTAGGAAGCATGTGGCATTGCTGATCTGCATTCATGTTGTGAATGCCAAACTATGTATTTAGGACTGAATTCATCCCAGTGCAGGGGATCAGCACCAGGACAATGCTTGACTTCAGTCTCACTTAAATCCTATTTTAAGAGATTAAGTGGGATTTAAAGTCTGGCTCCAAGAAAACATCTTCAACAAATGTTTAACATTAAGCATATAAGTCTTGTTGACTTCACTGGAACCACTCACAGGTTCAACGTTAGCATGTGCTTAACTGCTTTGCTGAAGTAGCATCTAATGTTGGATGGGTCTTGGGCAAACTCTCTGCACATGAGTAAATATCACACACTGTTTACAAAATTAACAGTTAGACTCATAGGGCTGGAAGGAACCTCGAGGGATCTTCTATTTCACCCCCCTCTGCTGGCACAGGACCAGGTAAATCTAGACCATCCCTGCACAGGTGTTTGTATAACCTGTTCTTAGAATCTCCACAGCCTCCCTTGGTAACCTCTTCCAGTACTTAACTATCTCAATAGTGTAACTATAGTGCCCTTGTGGCCAAGATGGAGTCTGCTCTGTAGGCAGCTCTGGCCAAGAGAAGGTGTACATGCAGGAACGCAGCCGTGAAACTCTCTTCCACCCCAGGGGCATCAGTTCCAATCCCCTCCTCCTGAGTGAACACACACACTGGACTAGTACAATGAATATAGGAAAAGGAAATATTTATTTACAGATGGCTGAATGGAGAAAAACAACAGGGGTGGGGGGAGATAAGGGGAGCGGTAAAATAGGGTTATATCCAAAATGAGCCCCACAGACCTAGTGGTACCACAATATGAAAGGGTAGACACAAAGCCTACCTCCTTATTCCCAGTGCAAAGTCACAAGCCCCAGTACTCATGGCCCCATACAGCTCTGGGAAGTCGTGATACTGGGTCCAGCTCTGGTTTGGCCTTCTTGGGTGATTCCTCCCTGGGACAATGCTCCTCCTGGCCCTGGCCCTCTCCATCCCAGGCTTCAGGCTGGTTCTCGGCTTTTTCACTCTGTGAAGGCCCTGCTTGCTGCAGCCGTCTTGTACACCCTATTACCCTCCCTCTTTCCAGTCCTCTGAAACAACCAGCACTTCCTCTGCCTCAGGGTAAGGCTTTAAAGGGGCCAAGCTTGTTAAGTAGTTAGGTTGGATATTAGAAAAATCTTTCTAAGTAACCCTTGCTGCAGATTAAGCTCATTACTTCTTGTCCTACCTTTAGTGCACATGGTGAACAATTGATCACCATCCTTTTACATCAGCCTTTAACATGCCCAGTTCTTTTAACCTTTCCTCATCTGTCTGATTTTCTAACCCTTTTATCATTTTTGTTGCTCTCCTCTGGACATTTGCCAATTTGTTCACATCTTTCTTAAAGCGTGATGCCCAAAAATACTCCTACTGAGGCTTCACCAGTGCTGAGTAGAGCAGAACAATTATCTCTGTGTCTTACATATGACACTCCTGTTAATTCCTCCCAGAATGATATTAGTCTTTTTTTTTTTTTTGCAACTGCATCACATCATGGGCTTATATGCAATTTGTGATCCACTATAACCCTCCAAAGCCTTTTCAGCAGCAGCACTACCACCTAGACAGTTTACCCCATTTTGTCGTTGGGCATTTTTCCTTCCTTAGTGTAGAACTTTGCACTCGTCTTTATTGAATATTATCTTGTTGATTTCAAGCCAATTCACCATCCTCTAGATCAGTGGTGGGCAACCTGCAGCCCATGGACTGCACACGGCCTATCGGTAATTCGCTGGAGGGCCACGAGATAGTTTCTTTACATTAACCGTCTGCAGGCACGGCTGCCCACAGCTCCCAGTGGCTGTAGTTCACCGCAGCTCCCATTGGTCGGGAACGGTGAACCACAGCCACCGGGAGCTGCAGACAGTCAATGTAAACAAACTGTCTTGTGGCCTGCCAGTGGATTACCCTGATGGGCTGCATGGGGCCTGCAGGCTGCAGGTTACCCACCACTGATCTAGATGCCTACAAGCAGTTTGTTTAATAATTTGTTCCTGTATCTTTTGTTCCAGGTATGGAAGTTAGGCTGACTGGTTTTGTGGGGAGTTAGGCATGCTTTGAGCCTGCCTACTGGATTGCACCTCACAGGCAAGATAGGTGGAGGAACTCCTATCTATCTTGCATAGGTTTGTGAAGCACACTAGGGCTTAGCCAGGAGATATAAATTCAGGTGCCTCGAGTGAGGCAGCAGTGCATGTGCTCAGAAGCAGAAACATAGGTGCCTAGGGAATGTTTACTGCAAAAATTTAGGTGCCAAGTGAGTTTCAGTGCCTACAGGGTTCAGCAGCAGCTGAGTGGGGGTTTTGTGCATACCAATAGTTCCTGTAGCAATTAGGTAAGTCCTTTTGTGAATCTAAACCAGTGCCTCTAATATATGCACAGAATGAAGACTCTTGTTCTGGAAAGGTCAGTATTCAGACAACTCTACATTTCTGCTACATCTACTAAAGTCCCATATTATATCCTATCAGAACTTTTACAAGTCACATGATTTCATGTTTCCTCTATTAAAAGTCCACGAAATGAAAACCATGAAAATCATATAATCAACGCTATTCTATTGCCAGTGTTTAACAGAGAGGGGGCTACCGTGATTCACAAATATAACGAAAAGAATAAAAAGTATACATGCAAATGGTTAATGTTTCAACAATGCACTGAAACACAAGAACACATTTAAAAATAATTGAGGGAAAAAGCAAAACCTTCTTCACAGTGTAATTGGGCACAGAATGTAGTCTATGTGCTGATGGGCATGAAAATGTAATTATTACATCAGCTATTGAAATGAATGATGCAGCCTCCCATTCCTATAGAACAGTGTTTCCCAAACTTGTTCCGCCGCTTGTTCAGGGAAAGCCCCTGGCGGGCCAGGCCGGTTTGTTTACCTGCCACGTCTGCAGGTTCAGCTGATTGTGGCTCCCACTGGCCGTGGTTGGCTGTGCCCGGCCAATGGGGGCTGCGGGAAGCAGTGTGGGCTGAGGGACGTACTGGCCTCCACTTCCTGCAGCCCCCATTGGCCTGGAGCAGCAAACCGCGGCCAGTGGGAGCCACGATCGGCTGAACCTGCGGACGCAGCAGGTAAACAAACCGGCCTGGCCCACCAGGGGCTTTCCCTGTACAAGCGGCGTCCCAAGTTTGGAAACACTGGTCTAGACCATCATGTTGACCAGACATAGTACTGCAGCCCAGACCAGTGCAGGAGTGGGAATGGAGTCCCCAGTAGTTAGTGGTTCTATTTCTGTATCTCAGGGTCAGGTCAATAACTAGTCAATGTACATTTAGAGTAATTCCATTTAATAATTAGACCATCCATTTGCTTGCATTATAGTTACTGTCAAAGTGTTATCCCATCACCTAACATATTGCTCACCAGCAGCCACACAAATTAAGGCTATTTTGAATCACGCTTCATTGGAAAAGATATGATTATGGGCCAATGCATTCTTGCACTGCACCAGCTCTCTATTCTTTAAGCCTATCCACAGAAATAATTTCCCAAAACAAGTTCTTAGGTAGAAGGTAGGTGTGAAAAGAAACTGAGAGAGAGAAAATAGAGAGAGAGAGAGAGAGAGAGAGAGAGAGAGAGAGGAAAATGTATTTTTAACTACCAGTTAACACCTTTTATTTGTAGATCTCGTTGTTATAAAATATTGATAGACGTTTACAGCCACTGGCTTGTGTGACTAAAGTTACTCTAATTGTAACTGATAAAGAAATGCAGCCAGAACCCAGTGCAATGTGAAGCTTCACAAAAACTGACAGATTTAAGAGTAGCAGCAGTGTTAGTCTGTATTCGCAAAAAGAAAAGGAGTACTTGTGGCACCTTAGAGACTAACAAATGTATTTGAGCATAAGCCTTCACGAGCTACAGCTCACTTCATTGGATGCATTCAGTGGAAAATACAGTGAGGAGATTTATATACATAGAGAACGTGAAACAATGGGTGTTACCATACACACTGTAAGGAGAGTGATCACTTAAAGTAAGCTATTACCAGCAGGAGAGCAGGGGTGGGGAAAAAAACTTTTGTAGTGATAATCAAGGTGGGCCATTTCCAGCAGTTGACAAGAACATCTCGGGAACAGTGTGTGTGTGTGTGTGTGGGGGAACGTGGGGAAATAGTTTGACTTTGTGTAATGACCCATCTACTCCCAGTCTCTATTCAAGCCTAAAGTTAATTGTATCCAGTTTGCAAATTAATTCCAATTCAGCAGTCTCTCGTTGGAGTCTGTTTTTTGAAGCTTTTTTGTTGAAGAATTGCAACTTTTAGTTCTGTAATCGAGTGACCAAAGAGATTGAAGTGTTCTCCAAATGGTTTTTGAATGTTATAATTCTTGACGTCTGATTTGTGTCCATTTATTCTTTTACATAGAGACAGACCAGTTTGACCAATATACATGGCAGAGGGGCATTGCTGGCACATGATGGCATATATCACATTGGTAGATGTGCAGGTGAACGAGCCTCTGATAGTGTGGATGATGTGATTAGGCCTTATGATATCTCCTGAATAGATATGTGGACACAGTTGGCAACGGGCTTTGTTGCAAGGATAGGTTCCTGGGTTAGTGGTTCTGTTGTGTGGTATGTGGTTGCTGGTGAGTATTTGCTTCAGGTTGGGGGGCTGTCTGTAAGCAAGGACTGGCCTGTCTCCCAAGATCTGTGAGAGTGATGGGTCATCCTTCAGGTTGTAGATCCTTGATGATGCGTTGGAGAGGTTTTAGTTGGGGGCTGAAGGTGATGGCTAGTGGCGTTCTGTTATTTTCTTTGTTGGACCTGTCCTGTAGCAGGTGACTTCTTGGTACTCTTCTGGCTCTGTCAACCTGTTTCTTCACTTCAACAGGTGGGTATTGTAGTTGTAAGAATGCTTGATAGAGATCTTGTAGCTGTTTGTCTCTGTCTGAGGGGTTGGAGCAAATGCAGTTGTATCATAGAGCTTGGCTGTAGACAATGGATCATGTGATGTGTCCTGGATGGAAGCTGGAGGCATGTAGGTAGGAATAGCAATCAGTAGGTTTCCGGTATAGGGTAGTGTTTATGTGACCATCGCTTATTAGCACCATAGTGTCCAGGAAGTGGATCTCTTGGGTGGACTGGTCCAGGCTGAGGTTGATGGTGGGATGGAAATTGTTGAAATCATGGTGGAATTCCTTAAGGGCTTCTTTTCCATGGGTCCAGATGATGAAGATGTCATCAATGTAGTGCAAGTAGAATAGGGGCATTGAGGGACGAGAGCTGAGGAAGCGTTGTTCAAAGTCAGTCATACAAATGTTGGCATACTGTGGGGCCATGCGGGTACCCATAGCAGTGCCGCTGATTTGAAGGTATACATTGTCCCCAAATGTGAAATAGTTATGGGTGAGGACAAAGTCACAAAGTTCAGCCACCAGGTTTGCTGTGACATTATCAGGGATACTGTTCCTGACGGCTCGTAGTCCATCTTTGTGTGGACTGTTGGTGTAGAGGGCTTCTGCATCCATAGTGGCCAGGATGCTGTTTTCAGGAAGATCGTCGATGGATTGTAGTTTCCTCAGGAAGTCAGTGGTGTCTCGAAGATAGTTGGGAATGCTGGTAGGTAGGGCCTGAGGAGGGAGTCTACATAGCCAGACAATCCTGCTGTCAGGGTGCCAATGCCTGAGATGATGGGGCGTCCAGGATTTTCAGGTTTATGGATCATGGGTAGCAGATAGAATACCCCAGGTTGGGGTTCCAGGGATGTCTGTGCAGATTTGTTCTTGTGCTTTTTCAGGGAGATCTACTGATGAAAAGTGATATGTAAGAAATAGGCATTGTTATTAACTAGCAACTGCATTCAGGTATCAGCTGGGTACTTGGACAAGCTTCTTGGGCTCACAATGGTACTTGGACAACTGGATGCTGATAGCAGATGGTCAGGTTTGAAAATATCACTTGCATTTCATTTCTGGCTACTATCAGACTACAGCAACTCTTGTTTACTCATCTGCTAAATATTAGCACTGAAAAGATCTGAATTCAAATTCCAGCTAAACATCTACATTTAAGGCATAAGAAAGAGAATTTAGATAAACCTTTATCTGTGATCAATTTATCATCATAGGGCAGAATTAGAGTTAGGCAAAATATTTGTTATTAAATTCAAAACTATCTGATGTGTATTTCATATTTAGTTATGATCTCAATTGTGGACTCATTTTTTGCATAGGATTTAATTGAGGCATATTTTTTTTAATCAAAATGAGGCCCATTTTTCAGTGGACCCAGAATAGTCTTCATGCTATTTCGATCTATGCCAGGGAAAGTCTCAGCTGGACTGTTATGACGGCTTTGCACCATCAGAGCAGTGCAAAAGGACCATTGTGAGCCCAAGATTCTGGCCTATTGACTTCAGTGGCATTACACCCAGGAAATTTGACTCGGTATGTTGAGCATATGTCAATTTAATTAATCCTCACAGGCAGGGGATAAGGAACCATTGTTCACAATATCATGTAGTAATAGTGCATCTTTCCTGTGAAGGAACATTTCAATAAATGGAACTACAACCATTACCAACAATCTGAAAAAGCCTGGGGAACTCAAGTGTTATCTATAACTGGGGGAATTGGGAAATCACACCGGAAGCAAGTTCTGTTTGGTTCCTCCCCAAATTTAGCTCATTTGTCCAGGTCAGTGGGTTCAGTACTGTAAGTGAACAGAGAAATCAATGCTTCAGAAGAGAGCCATTTTGGAAATCAGAGCCTTTTTTAAAATCGCCAGCAAGCAGATTCAGTTATTTTTTGGCTGGGCTGTTTGTAAATATTGTATTGCTCTGGCCAAATTTTGTGCCTCTGCTTTTGTCTCTCAAGTGCTGTGGAGAGGAGGAAAAATCAACTTGGTGTCTCTCTCTGATTTATTTATAGAGGTAAGCAAGGGAAATCAAGCCAATAGGTTCCTGAGCTTGAAGGGCTAGATTTACAAAGGAATTTAGGTCTGGCGATGCTGAGCATCACCACACTCAACTTTTAGGTGCCTAGAAAGTCACTGAGATTCACAAAGTCTGGTATAGGTGCCTCAGGTCATATACACTGAATGAAAAGAGAGAAGCACCTCAGAACAGGAATCACAAAAATCAGCATATTAAGTGGCTCCCTGGCTAAACTAGCCAATGGGAGATGCCGAGGCAGGGGACGAGTCCTAAACCCGACCCTTCTCAGGGAATGAGGGTCCTAAATCCAGGCTCCAGGGAGGTGTCTTCCTCTGCTTGGGATTCTCAACTGCAAATCTTCTCTTGGGATTAGGCTGTGAGGGCTCTACTGCGCTTATATCATAGCACATGAAAAGATGGGAGTTGTCTTACCAAGTGGGGTGGGGGGTCAGTGCTAAGGAGCCGATTCAATTAAGGTGGAAGTGGCCTATTCTCAACAGTTGACAAGAAGGGGTGAATACCAAGAGAGGGAAAATTACTTTTGTAATGCTAATGAGACCAATGCAATCAGGGGGGCCCATTTCCGACAGTTGACAAGAAGGTGTGAGTATCTGCAGAGGGAAAATTACTTTTTGTATTGACCCAGCCACCCCCAATCTTTATTCAGGCCTAATTTGATGGTGTCCAGTTTGCAAATTAATTCCAGTTCTGCAGTTTCTCGTTGGAGTCTGTTTTTTAAGTTTTTGGTTATAATATTGCGACTTTTAGGTCTGTAATTGAGTGACCGGAGAGATTGAAGTGTTCTTTGACTGGTCGCAATATTACAACCAAAAAAATTCAAAAAAAGACTCCAACAAGAGACTGCTGAATTGGAATTAATTTGCAAACTGGACACCATTAAATTAGGCTTGAATAGAGACTGGAAGTACATGTGTCATTACACAAAGTAAAACTATTTCCCCATGTTTATTTTTCCCCCTGCCACTGTTCCTCACATGTTCTTGTCAACTGCTGGAAATGGCCCATCTTGATTATCACTACAAAAGGTTTTTTTTCCTCTCCTACTGGCAATAGCTCACCTTAACTGATCACTCTCATTATAGTGTATATGGTAACACCCATTATTTCATGTTCTCTGTGTATAGAAAATCATCCTACTGTATTTTCCACTGCATGCATCCGATGAAGTGAGCTGTAGCTCACGAAAGCTTATGCTCAAATAAATTTGTTAGTCTCTAAGGTGCCACAAATACTCCTGTTCTTTTTTCAGGGAGATTGAAGTGTTCTCCTACTGCTTTTTGAATGTTACAATTCTTGATGTCTGATTTGTGTCCATTTATTCTTTTGAGTAGAGACTGTCCGGTCTGGCCAATGTACATGGCAGAGGTCCATTGCTGGCACATGATGACATGTATCACATTGGTAGATGTGCAGGTGAACAAGCCCCTGATGGTGTGGCTGATGTGGTTAGGTCCTATGACAGCGTTCCTTAAATAGATATGTGGACACAGTTGGCAACGGGCTTTGTTGCAGAGATTGGTTCCTGGATTAGTGTTTTTGTTGTGTGGTGTGTGGTTGCTGGTGAGTATTTGCTTCAGGTTTGGGGGCTGTCTGTAAACTGTCTGTACTACTTCCACCTTAATTGAATTGGCTTGTTAGCACTGATCCCTCCCCTCCCCTCACTTGGTAAGGCAACTCCAATCTTTTCGTGTGCTATAATATATATACTGCTTACTGTATTTTTCACTCCATGCATCTGATGAAGTGAGTTTTAGCCCACAAAAGCTTATGCCCAAATAAATTTGTTAGTCTCTAAGGTGCCACAAGGACTCCTTGTTGTTTTTGCTGATACAGACTAACACGGCTACCCCTCTGAAACTTGTTCATTTCAGTTTTCTCAAGAGGAAGGCAGTCGTCTACAGAGTCATGCTCAATGACAATAGCTTCATGGCACACAACAGGCATCCTTTACTGGTTAGGTGAAACCATTGCTATAATATGTATTATTCCTTCCAAGATTTGCCCTAGTGTAGGATAACATAAAGACCTGTACTTAAAGACCTCTCCTACTTAATGCAATGTTCCCAGAGAATTGTTAGTGATCTCTGTGAAAATAGCCCTCCCTTTTCTTGCCATAAATAGCAAGGTTAGCAGTTTAGCAGGCATTGCATACTTTATTCCAGTTTGTGGATTTTCATATTTATTCTGAGTCATTTCTTAATCTGGAGCACTGCAACGGGTACATTTTCACACACAATTTTACCAGTTTATTGGATTAAAGGATAAGCAACAATCGCATAACTTGAAAATTATTGTTTGACCACAGCTGTTAAGTGAAATCTTACTCTTCTCAGTGACTTAAGGGTATATCATCTTAGCAGAGGAAAGTAAGTGAGTTGTGACCCTATCTGAAATCAAACAATTCAATCCTTAACATGTACAGTACAGGAGGAGAGACTTTGGAATGGAACAACAGGAGGCTAACACTTCGTAGTAGAAAAGCTATGCACAAATATTGAAAATATATACGGTCCTTTAAAGTTCCCGGTCTAAGTCTCCTCTACAGGACACTAGATTTAATGGAGTACAGAATCAGGCCTATAGTATCTTGTTTATGAAAATATTCATCTGAGGTTGTTGTGTCTGCTCCAAACTTCTAGCAGATACCTACGTCTATATACAGCACTTAGCTCCTATCAATTCTAATGATGTCAGACACATATCACATCTTGTTCAGGCTGATAATCAAAGAAGGTAAAATTGAATTAATTTAATACAGCTCACACAATCTGTTGAGATGTGCAATAATCATCAAAAAGTTTATTATTAAAATATATACAATATATACAAAATACAGTTGCTGTACTATTTGTGGATTACATTATTTGGTTTCTGTTTACTATGTGGTGACTCAGAACAGGACAATTCTGAGTAGCCTCTGCTGACAGACTATATAAAGCACTGGAAATGTTTCAAATGTTTTTCCAAGCCAGGTGGGTACAGGATGTTCAGCAGAAATCTTCTCCATTAAGAAGACCCAGAACTGGTAATCTAATATTTTCATAGAATAGGCTGATGGCAGACCAGCCTAGTAAGAGCATAACATTCCATTATTCATGTAATAACGTACATAAGTGTAAGAGATAAATAGTTTATATTCCAGCCAGGCAGAATTTTAATATCAAATATGCAAGTGCTACAATCTACACGATACCTTCTTTTGTGCTGCTTTACATTATGGATCAGACACAATCAATGCATAGTCATCATACCTGTTTTGAATTGAGAGCAGTCTGTCATAGGAAGTGTTCTCACTGGAGCTGGGCAAATACTATCAAATGTAACGGTGGAGATTTGTTCGATATAAGATCATGAATTCACTTCAGTGCTGACGACCTGTTTTATTTGTCTATAAACCATGAGAGCCATTTTTGCAAGAAGTTTTGCACTTGTTTAGAAAGCAAAGGCCTTCCAAGTAGAACGGGGGGAAAAAAATTCAGTGAATAGTAAATTTGCCCAAAAATGCATGTTGAGGGGCACTGAAACTATTCACAAATTCAAAATTACTTGTTTGAATTTGATGAATAGGTTTGGCTGAAAGGACCCTGAAAAATTTTTTTTTAAATGAACCCTTTTGACATTTTGCTTCAGAACAACATTTGCAAAATGAAATGACAGTCTAAGTATTTTGTTCAATCCAAACACAATGTTTTTTGTTTTGTTTTGGTTCAGTGAGAATTCACTTTCAGTTTGAAACTAACTAACTTTTTTTTCCAGATTTTTCGGTTTAGAGACTGAACTAAAAAATCAATTATTCACTTACCTCTACTCACAAATACTTGTGCAAATGCATTTGCACAGTGCTATACACTAAGGGTGGGATCCACGAAGGGACTTGGGCTTTGCAAAACTGAGCATCATGGTGCTTAACTTTTAGATGCTTAGAAAAATCACAGGAACAACGAAGCTGAGTTAGGTGCCTAAGCTCCCTATACAATGAATGGAGAGAGACAGGCACTTTACAATGGAATCCACAAAAGCCACCAGTGCGAGGCAGGGAGCCGCCTAAGCTAGGCAATGGGAGACGCCGATCAGAGGAGTGTGTGCTAAGCACGTCTCCGCTCTCAGAGACAGGCATCTAGATCTACTCAGCAATTCACAAACAGGAACCCACCCTTGGGGTCAGGCAGCGTAGGTGGCTAAGGCATTTCTTGCAGGAATGAGTTAGGTAGCTGCCTCCACACAAAATGGCTGGAGGAGGAAGTAGTGGTGGTGCAACCCACCTTATAACCTTTAACCCAGTAGTTAGAGCACTCACCTGGGATGTGGGAGACCCAGGTTTAATTCCTCCCTCTCTTCCAGAGGGGAGAAACAATTTGAACAGGGATCTCCCACCTCTTAGGAGGGTGCTCTAAGCATGAGATATGGAATATTCTGACATTGGGCTACTTCTGTTGAAGCTGTTCCACTGGGGATAAATAATGAAAGAGTGATCAGAGCAGGGGGACTGAATCCCCGTTCTCCCATGTCCCGGAAGCGTGCCCTAACCACCAGGCTATGGAGTCATTCTTTCTGTCTAGCCCAAGGACTTTTTCACTGTAGATAAATCCTTAAATAGTTATTGGGCTAGAGAGACCAATGGAACCCGATCCAGTAGACATGCTCTGAGGCTGCCTGTCAGATTGGGCCCTGCACATGAGATAGGCAACTGAATGCTTATCCTCTCCCAGTTTGTGATTCACTCTGGGGCTTAGGTGAGGAATAGACATGCAGATTCCAGACACCTAAGGTGAGGCAATGGTGCTTGTGCTCAGAGGCAGTAATGTAGTCACCTAAGGAACTTCTACCCTGAAAACTTTGGTGCCAAGCAAGTTTAGCACCTTCGGGGCTTGGCAGGAGTTTTGTGGATCAGAGTGGAGCAAAAACTGGGATTTTGGCACCTAACCCTTAGACTTAGGTGTCTAGGTCTGGGGTTTAGGCACTTAAGTACCTTTTGGATCCCACCGTAAGTGTTCAAGGCCATCTCAAAATATCTTTAATTTCTTTTTTCCTGTTTCTAAGATACCCAGGGAAGTAGCGGAAGATAGCCCAAGTGACTTTAGCCACTTAACATCATGGAAAAACTAGTAATGAGGAGTTGAAGACATTGATGAAGCAAATAGTTCATAAACAAACCATAGGCTGAAATTTCTTCATATTTGTTCATGGGTTGTACAGTTTCAAATCCTTAACACATTTTCAAAATCAAAGTCTACTCAAAGCTAATTTATGAGCAGGAGAAAAAAGGGCTAACTTTCTACTATTATTTGGTACAAGTAGATTCACAGAGTTTAAGGACAGACTGGGCTATTATAATCATCTAGTCTGACCTCCTGTGTAATACGGGTCACAGCATTGCACCCAGTGATATCTGCATCTAGCCTAGTGACTTGTAGTTCAGCTAGAGCATATCCTTTAGAGTTTGCACAGCTCTAATTCTAGTCAAGTGCAAGTGAGCTAACATTGTTCTTGGCATAAAATCATAGAAATGTAGGGCTGGAAGGGAACTCGAAAATGATTTACCTTAATGGCAGGACCCAGTGCTGCCCAGCCTACATACACGACACACCCAAAGCTCACACTCAGGTAAACAGGCACATTTCTATGTACCAGGTTTGCCAGATCAGGGCCTCTGGAGCTCACTACTGCCACTGTCAAAAGCACACCTGGGGCTGAAAGGAAACTCATTTCTAAATTATATCGGACAGCTGTTCTTCATGCAGAAGTATGTTTCCAATTCACCACTGGTTTCTCCCAATTCCCTGACTATTTAAAGTGAGTCAATCTGTAATCTTTGCTTTTGCTGTATGTAAATGAATATGCCAAGCATATCCTAACTACCACACCTTTTGACTGCACCACAAAGAAATCAGCAATTGTTCAAATTACATTCCTTTATTAATAGAGTGGTTTAATAGACCAAAACCGAAATGGATCAAAGGAATGTTTGTCCATTAAAGTGGCCAGAAACAGTAAATATTGGCTACAGATGTCATCAAGATTTCATTTAACAAAAATTAAATATAGCCCATGGCAAAACAAGCAACCTTCAGAAATGCATTGTTAGGCTGCTAGTAGAAATGATTTACACTTTATGAAAACAAAAGTCTTGGCAAAGCCAGTTTTAACTCGGTTAATTACTGTTTTGATTCGGCGTTAACTGCCCTCAGCTCTCTCCCTAGATGTTCTATACAAGCCTGCCATTAACATGGTAAAAAAAACAAATGAGTGTTCAAGAAACTAAGGTCCCTAATTGAGCAGAGAACACCCTTTTAACAAAGCCCTGCGGGGCTATTAGTGTACAAGTCATTTTCTCTCTCTCAAGATAAAAGAATGCGTTTACCGGCTATAGGTTTCAGAGTAGCAGCCGTGTTAGTCTGTATCCGCAAAAAGAACAGGAGTACTTGTGGCACCTTAGAGACTAACAAATTTATTTGAGCATAAGCTTTCGTGAGCTACAGCTCACTTTATCGGATCTCCTCCGGGATATAAGAAGTTCTTCTTTGGCAGATGGCAATAGTGGATTCTACTGTAGCATTCAAGAGGACAACCAGTTCAAAATCTCCCCACTGTACTTTCCACGGCATGCATCCGATGAAGTGAGCTGTAGCTCACAAAAGCTTATGCTCAAATAAATTTGTTTAGTTTCTAAGGTGCCACAAGTACTCCTGTTCTTTTTATCAGCTATAGTATGTCTGCATTGATTGGACCACACTACTCTCACATTAACTTAGTTAAGACCACTTAAAGAAAATAAAGCACTGGTATGAAAATAAACACTTTAAAGGAGCCTGTTTCTTTCTGGAAGCACTGTGTGCTAACTTTGAGATCCCACTGTTATAATTAAACCATGGAAAATATCTATGTGAAGAAATCTTCTCATGGTATCAAAGTCCACTTACCAAATGGAAAGTAGTATGTCTGATCTGACAGTTGGAACAAGGCAGATTCTCAAAATAAATCCAACTCTGTTAAATCCCACCTAATTAAAACAAATACTCGATTAACAACTTGACTTGACAAAAGGACGGATTTACTCTATACCAAGGCACTTGCTTAAGAGGTCTCTGACGCATTTTCTTAAGAGCCATACAGTATATAATGTATGTTTTTGTTTCAGTTTGTAAATAGGCGTTACTAATTTTAAAGTTTGCTAATACAATCAAACATTGCTTTGCTGTAACAACATTGTTCTCAGTCCTCTCTCTCTTTCATCTTCCTGTCTGTATCTCTCTTCTAGTTTCTGTTTTTCAGAGTCCATGCTATAAAAAGTAGTGTCTACACTTCTTCTGATTTGCTCAAACTGACTAAAATCAGCAACATATTTACCATTTTGAGAGAGAGAAACCACAGGTACAAATTCATAACCCCAGTGGATCTCCTCTGGGATATAAGAAGTTCTGCTTTGGCAGACAGCACTAGTGGATTCTACTGTGGCATTCAAGAGGACAACCAGTTCAAAATCCTTTTCTTTTAGGTTTTGGGGTGTGAGATCTCTTAAAGGGCTACTTTCATCCAATATATGATAAAAGGTTAAAGGTAAAATCAGAAAAGGACTTTCTGAAGAGGAGTCAACATGGAATTTGACACTGGCTTGGTTGAGCAGGATCCTCTCCCCTTCTTTGGTTTCATAGGTTTGAAGAAGCTTCCCAGACAGCTGACACTGAATCAGAAGGCTCTTCCTCATATTTGCCACTCTGATCACAAGGCAAAGCTCTCTATTGTGTTTGGTAATTACAGCACAATGACTGAACTTAATAGTCTCAGCCCGTTTTTTGGGTCTTGCAATTTTGGCCAAGAAGGTACCAGTGATGAAGATTTCAATCAAAGTTGTGATGACCAGCTGAGCAACCAGGAGGAATATGGCATGAGGGCACTCCTCTGTGATGAAACGGAAGCCATAACCAATAGTTGTCTGTGACTCCAAAGAAAAGAGAAATGCCCCAGTTAGTGAATTGACTTCCTTGACACAAGGCATATGTTTGGGGGGGAAAGGATCCCTTTCTAAATCTCCATGAAGAAATGCAATGGCATAATAGATAACTCCAAAGAGGAACCAGGTCATCACAAAAGTAGCAGCAAACAGGGTAAGTTTGTATCTCCACTTCATGTCTATAACCGTTGTCCACAAATCTTGAAGGTAAAGCAGGTATATACCATCTACTTTGTCAATCCTCACATTGCTGTGACCACTTTTGGACATCACCCGGGGTCTGTGTGTCTTGAGGTCAGCACTGATGATACTGTTAACAAGTGGGGTACTCGATGTATTGATTTGAGTGGTGCCCATTTTCAGTTCCTCAGTTCTAAGAAGAGAAAAAAAGAATTTTGTTATTTAACAAAGTCAAAGTGCATGAGCCTTAAAAATCATGTGAAAAACACAGAAGGACAGACGGTACACAATCATGACCGTATTACATATGTATAGTAAAGGAATGCCCCTGGAACAAAAAGCTACCATCATATAGCGTCTGATATTAAAGCTAGTTGACTTTTTTTTTTTTAAAGTAATACTTTGACTTTAGTGACTGCCATATAAGGAGAAATGGACTATCTTATGGTAGCTTGGAAAAGAAATTTGACCAAGCTAAAATCCTATGTTAGGACTGTGTTTTTTAAAAAGGCATAAGGTAAAATTCTTCTCATATATTGGCGAGAAAGCAGGAGAGACTTGTTTTGATTACTACATTTATTCCCACTCATTCACTCAGGAGAGGGATTTCATTAAAATTAAACACATTTTGATGCTCGATTTAGAATGCCGGACCACCTTTGTCTCACAAAACAACACAGTCAAAATAAGCAAAACAAATTTTGTTCATGGCTAATTAACTTCCATAAGTGATTTAATCAATCATTTCTAGCTCTTCCCTAAACATATAACTAAGCTACAGGGAAACAGCATAGTCCTGTGAACACATAAAGGAGAGTTTTTGGAAATAAATATTTGCACCTGAAACTCTTCAAGGCTCTTTGTAACATATAGCACTCCAATTTCAAACAGTCAGTGGAAAACAGGAGACAATTCACAAATTCAGCATTCTAGCATTAGGCCCTGACTTGTGCAAACACAGGACTCAATGGAGCACAAGACTGAAAAAGTTTGTTTACTGTGAACCAAGTTCAGTGCAGATGGAGATTAAGTGGGAGTACATTCAGGACGGAACAAAGCCCACAAAGTGCAGGAGAAGTTTGCCTGTGCCAGTTTGATGAGGCAAATAAAGAAACACTGCTTCCAGGACAAGACAGTGGTTGCGTAGTGCAAGGACAGGGGATGTTACAGTAGTAGTTTCCAATAACAAAACTTCCTGCTCTAAAAAAAGCCCCCATGCATCCTTTGTGCTTTTGGCAGTTCATACAACAAACATCGGTTTGTTCCATTGTTTTGCTTAAAAAGAAGCTTTAATAAGTGTTTCTTTTTTATGAACCATAGGAAAAAAAAGTTCTCCCTTGTAACTACTTAAAAGAAACTTGCAGGAAACTCAAGACCTATTGGGGAAGGGGGAGGGGTGCCTGCCCAGGACAACAACATAATTGTTCAGTGTTGTAACTTTCCTGTTATGTCAATAAAAGAGAGTTTTGTTTACTAAATACACTGATAACCACATTATGGTTTTTCAGGGGGAAAGTAATTGCAATTTTATTTGTATTGTCACACTGTAATTCACTCAGATTTTGTATTAATCATTAAAACTCATTTTAGGCTCAGTTTTAAATGATGATGATCCCAGCAGGAGACCTTTTATGTGACAATCAAACTACCACACAGACTGCGCAGCGTGTCCAGATAAATAGAAAAAAAGAAGAAAAAAAAAAAAGACCAAGTGATCTTAAAAAGAACTACAGGAGGAAGCAGAAAAAGCAAAACAAAACAGAGCAGCATATGAGCAACTGCTATTTAGACAAGCCCAGAACTCAAATGGTGCTGCTGGAGAAAATACAGCTTATGTAAGTATATGCAACATGCAATGCAAAACTCATGAGGAAAAAATGCATGCCATACAGTCAAGAAGCTCCATTGCCCTCATCAAGCATTACCATGATAAGATATTGATATAAAAAGTGCCTAAAATCTGTCCTGATATCAATCCTATCTCCTCTAAAGCTCACTTCTCCGTAGTCTCTGCTTCTATTCATGAGAAGTGATGGGTTACAATCAGTTCTCTGCCGCAAGTAGCTTTAATCTTCTAAAGGCCAAATTGTACCTGGAGTTTGAGGCCATGCAGTGTAGTAAGGGCCAGCCCCACTCCCCTGTGCAGCCTACCAGCATTGCTGCTTTGTGTGCAGGGGGCAGACCAGGTTCCCCAGAGCTGCTACATCCTCCCAGTTGTGCAGTTGTGTGAGGCGTGGGTGGAAAGAGCCAAGGACCTGCCCTTTCCCCTCAGTGCACCAGTTCGTGGAGTTGAGCTGTGGGGGGATCGCGAATGATGGGCCTGTGAGGTGGGAGGGTCCCAGAGCTCGGGCATCTACACTGCAATTAAACATCCCCTTTGCCTAAGCCCCGGGAGCCCAGTGTAAACATACCCTAATGCGCTATAGCAAAACAGTCTCCTCCAAGACAGCAGGGAGTAGCCAGGGAAGGCAATGAGATTCTAAGGCGTGATTCTTTCTCAGGGTTGCTCGTAGCATGGAACAGTACAACATGTGTGGCCTCTTCCAAAGACATCAGATTTCAGTTTAGCTGTAAGTGACCTACAGAATGTTCCAGGTAACCTCTCATTCACCCCTTTACTCAAGCGATCTGACACTCTGTCCCTGACATCCCCAGTCTTTTCTCCACTTCTGTGGTGGGGACTTATTGATCTGTAGATTGCTGGATCTCCCTTAGCTTATATACGAATTATAATGGCTTCATTCTGGTCTTTGCTAGGCTCCTCTCTTGATTTTTATTTCTATATTGTCTCAAGGCTCTCAGCTCTTCAGATACTTCCTTTGGTATTCTGGAATGGATCCCATCTGATCCTGGACTTTTTTCTGACTTCCTTCGTTTTCCCTGTTACATCATCTATTCTTGCACAATTTTGAATTTTTTTATTATATTTATTCCTCTCATGGAAAATTCATGTTGTTTTTTTCTTACTGTAAAAGTACTTTGTTTGGTGTCATCCTTGCTGCATGACAGAGGCATTGCAATACTGTACAAGACCAGCAGCCCATCTAATCCAGTGTCAGATGCTTTAGAGGAATGAACCCTTTAGTAACCAGTTATGGGATAACCTGCACCCAAGGTAAATTTTCTCCAAACCCAAATAGTTAGCGATTGGCTTATTCCCTGAAGCTTGAGGGATTTTATCCCTTCCAAAGCTCTTGGTTTTAAAAATATTTTCTATTTTAACAGGATAGTCTTGTTACTCAGATAAATATCTAATCCCTTTTTAAACCTGCTAAACTCTTGGCCTCTGATATCTTGTGGCAATGAGTTCCACAGGCTCACAGTAAGCTGGCTGGACAAGCATTTCCTTTTTGTATTTGCCACTTTCCAATGTCATTGAATGTCCCCTTGTTCTTGTGGAGATTAGAGAGAAAGACTGAACAGAAGATGCCAATCAACCTTCCCTAAATCATTCATTATTTCGTATACTTTTACCTGATCCCCTCTTAGTCAGTTCCCTCTAAGGTTAACAGTCCCAATCTTTTCAATCTCTCTTCATATAAGAGCTTTTCCATGCCCTTAATAGTTTTCATCACTGGTCTCTGAACCTCCTCTAATTCAGAAATGTCCTTTCTGAGATGGGACAGAACCTTTCTAACCTGTACAGTATCCCAAATGAGGGCAAGTCATTGAGTTATACAATGTTATTATAATATTTTCCTTAATATTCTACATCTCATTCTGTATGCATTTTATATACAGGCACCTTAAAATATTTCTACAGGGGGACTTCCTTACATCTGGAAGTTTTTAGTTCTGTCTTGATTCCCTGCCCAGCTTTTATTATACTTCTTTTCCTTTTAATTTTTTCCTAAATCAGCAAACATTCCTAAAACAACAAATTTACATTTTTCAAAGAAACATTCCCAAAAACAATGACATTTGCTAGTTGTAAGGGAGCAAACTACTTGATTTATACTGAAGTGAAAACTATCAGGTTACTTAGCCAAAATAACTTGTTTAAAAAAGAAACCAAACCCGCCCCAACCCTAACTATTGAATTCATTGATAGCTTAAAGAAACAGTAGCATAATAAGGGCAGGGAAAAAGTAGTCTCAGATTTATTTTGTATTGTAATGCCCAACAGTTAGCCCCTCCAGATTTCTGGTCAGAACTTTGGAACCACCAAAAGAGAGATTTCCCCCCCCAGAGTGTGTACTGGTAAAGGACTTTAGTGCACACAAGATCAAGAAAGCTTAGGGTATGTCTACACTACGAAATTAGATCAATTTTATAGAAGTTGATTTTTAGAAATCGATTTTATACAGTCGATTATGTATGTCCCCACTAAGCACATTAAGTCGGCGGAGTGTGTCCTCAATACTGTGGCTAGCATCGACTCATGGAGTGGTGCACTGTGGGAAGCTATCCCACAGTTCCCGCAGTCTCTGCTGCCCATTGGAGTTCTGAGTTAAGCTCCCAATGCCTGATGGGGCAAAAACATTGTCACGGGTGGTTTTGGGTACATGTCGTCAGTTGCCCTCCCTCTGTGAAAGCAATGGCAGACAATCGTTTCACGCCTTTTTTCCTGTGCAGACGCCATAGCACGGCAAGCATGGGGCTCGCTCAGCTCACCGCTGCTGTTGTGAGCATTGTAAACACCTCGTGCATTATCTTGGAGTATGTGCAGAATCGGGATAAGAGACGCCAGCACGAGGACGATTGTGATGAGGACATGGACACAGACATTCCTGAAAGCACGGGATGTGGCATTTGGGACATCATGGCGGCAGTGAGGCTGGTTGATAGAGTAGAACGCTGATTCTGGGCCCGGCAAACAAGCACAGACTGGTGGGACCGCATAGTGTGGCAAGTATGGGATGATTCACAGTGGCTGCGAAACTTTCACATATGTAAGTCCTCTTTCCTTGAACTTTATGAGTTGCTTTTCCCTGCCCAGAAGCGCAGGAATACGAAGATGAGAGCAGCCCCGAAACTTGAGAAGCGAGTGGCGATAGCCCTGTGGAAGCTTGCAATACCTGACCGCTACCGGTCAGCTGGGAATCAATTTGGAGTGGGCAAGTCTACTGTGGGGACTGCTGTGATCCAAGTAGCCAGTGCAATCAATGACTTTCTGCTATCAAGGGTAGTGACTCTGGGGAACGTGCAGGTCATAGTGGATGGCTTTGCAGCAATGGTTTTCCCTAACTGTGGTGGGGCAATAGACGGAACCCATATCCCTATCTTGGCACCAGACCACCTTGCCAACCAGTACATAAACTCTAGGGCTACTTCTCAGTGGTTCTGCAGGCACTGGTGGATCACAAGGGACATTTCACTAACATCAACATGGGATGTCTGGAAAAGGTGCATGACGCTCGCATCTTTAGGAACTCCGGGCTGTTTGAGCAGTTGCAAGAAGGGAATTACTTCCCAGACCAGACAATTACCATTGGCGATGTTGAAATGCCAATAGTTATGCTCGGGGACCCAGCTTACTCCTAGCTCCCATGGCTCATGAAGCCGTACACAGCCAGCCTGGACAGTAGTAAGGAGCAGTTCAACTGTAGGCTGAGCAAGTGCAGAATGGTGGTAAAATGTGCCTTTGGACATTTAAAAGCTCGCTGGCACTGTTTGCTGGCTAGGTCAGACCTCAGCACAACCAATATTCCCATGGTTATTGATGCTTGCTGTGTCCTCCATAATATCTGTGAGAATAAGGGGGAAACGATTATGGTGGGGTGGGAGGTTGAGGCAAATCATCTGGTGGCCCATTTTGAGCAGCCAGACACCAGGGCAATTAGAAAAGCATAGCTAGGCGTGCTGCACATCAGAGTGGCTTTGAAAACCAGTTTCATGACTGGCCAGGCTTCAGTGTGACAGTTGTTGATTTTAATTCCCTGTAAGCCAACCACCCTCTCCCCTTCGATCACAGCTGGCAAAGGAAATAAAGTAACTATTGTTTTGAAACCAAGCATTCTTTCTTTATTAATTAAAAAAAGGTGAGATAACTAACAAGGTAGCCCAGGTGAGGTGGGGTGTGGGAGGAGGGAAGAACAAGGCCACATGGCTTATTGTAGTCACACTACAAATCAAAACTGTTTGAATGACAGCCTTCTGTTGCTTGGGCCATCCCCTGGAGTGGAGTGGCTGGATGCCCGGAGCCTCCCTCCCCCCCCCCCCTGCGTTCTTGGGTATCAGGCTGAGGAGGATATGGAACTTGGGGAGGAGGGCAGGTGGTTATACAGTGGATGCAGCGGGGGTCTGTGCTCTTGTTGGCTTTCCTGCAGCTCCAACAGATGCTTCATCATATCTGTTTGCTCCCCTATTAGCCTCAGCATCACCTCCTACCTCTGCTCTTCGCACTGACTTAATGCTTTTATGGCATCTGCCACTGAATGCCTCCATCCATTAAGCTGTGCCCTATCAGTGTGGGAAGACTGCATGAGCTCGGAAAATATGTCATTGCGAGTGCGTTTTTTTTCTCCTTCTAATCTGTGATAACCTCAGGGATGGAGATGATGGGGGAGCATAGAAACATTTGCACCTGGGGGAAGATAAAAAGGGAGAGTAAAATTTAAGATGATACATTTCTTAGAACAAAAGGGAGACTCTTTCACAGTGAATCAAGCAATTTGCAGCAGACAGCACATGTGCTTTAAGTACAAGGTCTCATTTTGCCTTTTATATTGAGCACCTGCCAGTATGGTGACACATCACACATGGCTGGGCAACAGAATTTGGTTTCCAGGCAGCCATGGTAAGCCAAAGGGTACGCAGGGTTGGCTTCTTACGCCTTCATAACATGTGAGAATGGTTTCAAACTGCAGCACCCTCCTTTCCCATAGCAAGCAATGATGGCTTAATTTCACATTTAAAAGGACGGGCTGCAGTTTTCGGGTGGATGTGCAGCATACACCTCCCCCCAACCCTACTGTGTGGCTGTTCTCTGGGATAATCCCTTCACCCCTCCCCCCACCACGTGGCTATTCTCCGGGATGATCCCTTTTAGCCAAGCGCAAACAGCCCAGCATGAACGGGGTCCTTTTATTGTTCCCTTGCAAAGATTCCCCTATTTCAACCAGGTGACCAGGAATGATATCACTCTCCTGAGGCTGACACAGAAAGATATAGACCAAATGTTGCTTGAATGCAACCAAAACCCAGGACCATTTGTTGTCATGCTTTGTGCTGCAATGATTCCAGACTACTTGCTACTGGCTTGGTGTGGTAAAGTGTCCTATCGTGGAGGACGAAATATGGCAGCCCTCCCCATAAACCTTCTGCAAAGGCTTTTAGAGTACCTTCAGGAGAGCTTCATGGAGATGTCCCTAGAGGATTCCCACTCCATCCCCAGATATGTTAACAGACTTTCCCAGTAGCTGTACTGGCCGCGAATGCGTCCCAATTCTTCAGGGCAAATCAAACATTAAACACTATTGCTTTTAAACCCCGTACTGTAGTTACAAATGTGCACTCACCAGAGCTGCCTTCTCTGGCTTCAGGGCCGAGGATCCTGTCTTGGGAGGGTATTGCCTCCAGGGTGATGAAAAGGTCCTGGCTGCTGGGGAGAATGGATTCAACCCTTGCCTGCTGCGCGTTCTCCTCCTCCTCGTCCTCATCCACAAAATCCTCGTCCGTGTTGCGTGAGACTCCCCCGTTGCAGGTGTCCACGGGACACCTACCGGGAGATGTACCAAAGTCGATTTTAAGAGCCCTTTAGGTTGATGGAACAGGGTTGCTTATGTCGACACATTCATTATAAAATTGACCAACACGGCTACATTCAACCTAACCCCGTAGTGTAGACCAGGACTTAGAGTTATGTACCAAAACACTGACTCCAAGGGCCACATTATCAAAGAGCTGAGACCCACTTGCATACACACAAAAATGTCCTCACAGTGCAACTAGATATGCTTGTTTAGGCCCTGCTTGGGCCTGCACAAATCGATTAAAGAAGTACAAAAGCATTATTTGATCAAATGGCCTCAAATGCCTCCTTTCTTATCCATCAGATATGCTTTGCCAATGGAGCCTCCCCCACCCTCCTCTTTAATATAAATGGCTAAAACTTACTTTGCACTTTTAGCCATTGTAAGCTAACAGCATTTGAAGAAAAGAAAACAAACCTTTTTCATCTTGAGATCTTTGGTAGGTCACACATAGGGTTGCCTGGTGTCCGGTCTTTGACCAGAATGCCCAGTCGAAAAGGGACCCTGGCGACTCTGGTTGGCACTGCCAACCAAGCCATTAAAAGTCCGTTCGGCAGCGCAGTGGGGGCCTGGGGCTAAGGCAGGCTCCCTACCTGTTCTAGTTCCTTATTGCTCCTGGAAGTGGCTGCCAGGTCCCTGCAGCCCCTAGGCGCTGTGTCGGACAGGGACTGGGAGGCTCCATGTGCTGCCCCTGCCCCAATTGCTGGCTCCGCAGCTCCCACTGGCTGGGAACCGCAACCAATTTGAACTGGGAGCGGGCAGCACCTGTAGGCACAAAGGCACCGTGGACACCTGTCTGGCCACCCGTGCGACTAGAGGCCGCAGGGATCTGGCGGCCGCTTCCTCAGAGCCAAGGTAAGTGACACCGGGACCCCGTAACCCTGCCCACACCCCAAACCCCGCATTCCCTGCCCCACCTCAGAGCCCACACCCCCAGCCCCAGCCTGGCACCCCCTTCTGCACCCAAACTCCTCATCCCTGGCCCCACTCCCAGCCAGAGCCCTCACCCCCACTCCCACACCCCAACCCTCTGCCCCAGCCTGGAGTCCCCTCCCACACCCCAAATCCCTCATCCCTGGCCCCACCCCAGAGTCTACACCCCCAGCTGGAGCCCACACCCCCTGCTAAACTCCAAACCCCTTAGCCCCATCCTGGAGCCCCTTCCTTCACCCCAAACCCCTCATCCCCAGCCCCACTCAAAAGCCTGCACTCCCAGCCCAGAGCCCATACTCCCTTCCGCACCCCAATCCCCTGCCCCAGCCTGATGAAAGTGAATGAGGGTGGGGGAGAGCAAGGGAGGGAGGGAGGGAGGATGGAGTGAGTGGAGACAGGGCCTTGGGGGGGGCATGGGCAAGGCCTCAGAGAACTGAGGGTAGGGTGCAGGGCAAGGGTGCTCGGTTTTGTGTGATTAGAAAGTTGGTAGCCCTAGTCACACAAAGTTCAGAGGGTTGTACACGTGTCTCAGAAATTCTCACAACTTTGTCCACCATCCCTCTGGGCTACACAAGTGCTGGACGGTGGCAGGTTCTGCTGTGTGACAGTCGACCAGCTAGACCCTCCTCCATGTTCCAACACATGGAATCAGAAAAGTGGGCAGTACCTGAAAATGAGCTCCTCATCTTCCCCAGGCTGCAGCATCCAGTAATAGAGCCTTGTCACCTGAAACCCTGAACTCTTCCAGCGACTGTTACTTCTAGGCTCCAGGCTGGAGTAAATGTCTTCTCTACAGCTGGGAACAGGGAAGGACAGGCTGGTAGCCCATCTGATCAACAGTGCCAATATGTTTTTTTAATAAATTGCTTTTTATTTGGAAAAGGGCTGGACTCTCATGCCTATAAATATATCTGCCTGTGGCTGATAGATCAGTTCCTAAAGCTAGCCTGTCCATTTGCCTCTCCCCAACCACCAGTTGATACTAAGGCACATAAAACAGAGTCCAATGGATGATATGAATAGCTCTCTCTGACTGATCTTAGACATGCATCTCTCAGCAAAGGGAGTAAAACATCCAAATCCAGTCATAGGTCTTCATAAGTTTTTCTCTGCCTGACTGATATTTGGTTAGTCAAGGATTAGGTCAAACCAAAGAAGTCTGGGTGTTCCACTGTGTCCAGCAGAGATTCATATCTCTCCAAGGGCCTGATCAGGGCCATTGCTATTGATTTTATGTGTAAGATGCTCAGGAACCACAATGACAGGCAGAAGAAAGAGAGAAAGAAAGAAAGAAAGAAAATCCATCCAAGTCAGTGGAGAGATTCTGTTGTTTTCAATGGGCTTTAGATCAGATCCCCAAACAGGATTGAGGAACATAGTCCCTGCAGTATGGAGAAGCTTTCACTGCCAGTGCCCATGTTCAGAAGATAAACAGAGGGTTTTGCTGTTCACAGAGCTATCAATCTGGAATCCTTCATGAGCACCATTTTTTTAAAACAAACTAAACTGTTACTAAAGTTTGTTTTTCTGTTGTATGAAACAAGTTATAAAATGCTGCTGGAACAGAGACAAACATTTATGTGAAGCGTCACCGGAAACCTGTTATATTCAAACTTTTTTATGAATCACTTTTCCTCAGTAACAAAATGTTCAATATTTTTTTATGTGGCTCTTGCTGAGGTATTATTTTTTCAAATTCCTTAAATTCAAAGCACTTTCATCTTTACTCTTTATTAGCATAGCCAGGCATTCTGACTCCTAATTCCTGAGTGGTGCTCTGCCCTCCCATCACCCTTCCCTCAGTTCTTTCTGTGCAAACCTTACCTGTCTCTTTAGGAGGGCAAGTCTAAACAGACACTAGTTCATTATGAAGTCACACTTTCCATTTCTAAGGCTCGGAGTGCTAGAATTAAACTGCAGGTTACAAAGAGCCATTATCAGCTGAACATGCTTATCATAATAATACTTAGCACTTGAAGTGAGCTGTAGCTCACGAAAGCTTATGCTCAAATAAATTTGTTAGTCTCTAAGGTGCCACAAGTCCTCCTTTTCTTTTTCACTTCCCCACTGTATCACTTACAGCTTCAAAGTGCTGTGCAAATGCTCACCACACTGCTGTGAAGCTGGCAAGCATCCCTAGCCCACTTTATGGAGGCAGAAAGGAGCAGAGAGAGAGGCCAATGTCTTATCCAAAGCTGCATAACAAGACAGTAGCCAAGCCAGGATTAGAACTCTGGAGATCCTAGAGCCTACCCATTTTCTTGTCCAGTAGGCATTGCTGTATGAGGTTCCCCATTTCTTTTCTCCTTACCTTGTTAGTGTACCCTTCTGGGGTCCTCCATTCCCATGTCCTCTCCCCCTTCCCTCTGGAGTGTGTCTTTTCCCTGTGAGGTATTCCTTGGTGTCCTGTTTTCCCTGGTCCTGGGAGGTATCCCCTTCCTGTCCTGCCCTCCTTAGCTCTTTGAATTAAAGGGGCTCTGCCTATTTACATGTGTGTTACCACATTCACCACCACGAGTATCTTGGTATCCTACAAGTTTTATTTATTGCTTTACAAATATCTTGTGTTAGGCAAGGCTGATAACACCACCTACAGTGAAGGTGGTCCAACACTTCCCATTATCACACCCTGTTTTCAGTTATAACTGCCAAACTTTAACCATTTGGGCTCAAAATTTCCATGCTCTGTGTCTGCTGCAGGGTGAATTATTTATGGGAGTTTCCGCCAAAATGGTTCAACCATTTCCAAGAATGAGGATAGGGAAAATATATTGTATTATGTAGTGTCAAGTGTCCACAGTTCTGGGGCAGCCCCGTTGTGTGGCTGGCTTTGGGGATAGAGACCTCAGAGCTTCCAGGGTCCATGGTTTCAGGGCACCTCCTCTCTGGCATGGAGCCAGGAGCCTGGAAACTCTGGGATCCCCTACTCTAATTATGGCTTGGCTCCAGTCTCCATAGCAAGGAGCCTGGAAACCTTGAGGTTTTCCCAGGGCTTCTAGGCTCAAACTGTGGATCCATAACCTGGAAACTCTGTGGGATTCACAGGACTTCCTGGTTCCCTGCCATGGAGCCAGGAAGTCCTGGGATGGATTTGCCAAATGCAGCTCCTGGGCAGCCCCATCCTACAGACTGTCCTGGGATGTGGAACCCAGGGCTTCCAGACTCCCAGGCCAGCTGGCTCCTTGGGAGCCTTCTATCTGGAAGTCCTGCCATCCCCAGCTCAGGTAGTCCATGCAGCAGGGCCGCGCCTAGCCACAAATCCTGTAAGCCCTTCCCTGGCAGCTTGTGGTGAAACTGACAGGATTTTTGTCAGATTTACTGCTGCTCACTCCTGAATCCTGTCAAGATTCCTGTCAAGACAAGAATCCTATCAATTTCATGCAGCCTCGAGGAGCCTTTTTCATTTCAGAAACACTCTGAGTCAGCATTTTCAAAACAAACCATTTCTGGAGTTTCAGGTTTACAGAAAAATGTCAAAAAATGGTTTTGGTCCAAGACAGAATGAAAAATTTTAAAATGTCAAAATTTCTTGTGAACTAAAAATTCTCAGTTTAGGCCATCGCTAACAAAGAGCTAATTTCTTAACAGCCAGCAGCAATTAATTGATCTTTGACTATTAGTAGTAAATGTGCCCAATGGCCTGTGATGGGATGTTAGATGGGGTGGGATCTGAGTTACTACAGTTCTTTCCTGGGTGTCTAGCTGGTGAGTCTTGCCCACATGCTCAGGGTTCAGCTGATCACCATATTTGGGGTCGGGAAGGAATTTTCCTCCAAGGCAGATTGGCAGAGGCCCTGGGGGTTTTTCGCCTTCCTCTATAGCGTGGGGCACGGGTCACTTGCTGGAGGATTCTCTGCATCTTGAAGTCTTTAAACCACAATCTGAGGACTTCAATAGCTAAGACATGGGTTAGGGGTTTGTTACAGTAGTGGGTGAGATTCTATGGCCTGCGTTGTGCAGGAGGTCAGACTGGACGATCATAATGCCCTTCTGACCTTAAAGTCTATGATTCTATACTCAAGGTGCTTAGCACTCTTAGCTCACTTCACTGTGAGAAACAATGCATACCAAGGACTTTGCTGCAACAGACAATGCAGAGGACTTTACGGTGCAGGACAGTGAAGGGGACAACAGTTCATTGAATGGACTCCCCTTAGTAAACCTGAATTATCAAAATAGGTTAGGTGGTGGTACCTCCAGCCAGGACCAGGCAAGCTGCTCCTTTGGAACTGGAGGAGACCTGCAAAGGGACACTTGGACTACTGATTCCAACAATGAGTGGGTCTTGGTGGATGGGTGAGGCAGTACAGTCAGGGGACACCCATACCAGGGGGGATGGAAGTTAGGCAGGCAGACTACCGCCAAAATTACTGAAACGGGTTGGGTTTATTTGCATATACATTCTGGTGCTGCGTTTCCCCAACTTTAGCACTGGGTTCTCTTTCCCCTACTAAAGATTTTCTTCTGCATACGCAGTTGGAGAGAGCTTGTGCACAAGGAAGTTCAGTCTGTTAATGGCTAGAATGCATTTAACTTTCCCAGGTTTCTGGGAGGGGGCTCGAGACATTAGTTTAGTTATTTGGCGAGAGGGACCCTACTTGTATTGAACCTGGCCCTTATTGCTGCTGTTAACTTCCTGGCAGAAGGATTACCTATGTATATACCTTAAGAGACACTCACACTGTTGCTACTGATGAGGACTAGAACTGGTATCTGCCTCCCCTGCTGTATGCTGCAGAATCAGAGACAAAACTAGGGGACCAGTCCCGATGGGAGGTGGAGGCATACAGTGCAAATAGCCAGACAGTTGATGAAGCAGAAAGCAAGGCAACAGTTGCTTCTTAGACAGCTCCTGCACAACGGGACCCCCCTGCTGGCACCTGGGGAGCAGCAGCACTAAAACCTCACACAGGGCTTGTCTTCACTGCCATGCTAATTCGGTGCCACTGCATCAAGTGTTCTCCTGGTGACTTAATTACTTCACCTAAATGAGAGGCAGAAGCTAAGTTGGCAGGAGAGCATCTCCCACCAACGCAGCACAATGTAGATAGCGCTTCAAGTCGATGTAAGTAACATCGCGGGGGTGGTTCTTTCACACCACTGAGAGACGTAACTTATATCAACTGAAGCGGCAGTGTAGACGAGCCCTCAGTCTCAGTTGCCTAGGAACCAGAAATGGGGCAAATCAGGACTCTCCCAGGCAAACTGGGGCAGCTGGTAAGTCAGTCTTGATTTTTGTTAAATGCTGATGCTCAATTTTGCTAAATTGCTCAGCATTGTTAATTCTGGATCTCAGCCTCTGTGTAAGCAGAACTATCACTGGTCAAAACCTCTATCCAGGGGCTCAACAACCTCGGGGGCGAAGCGGAGTGAGACAGTGGCCTTCAACTGCAGGCAGATCATTCATCCAGTTGTAGGCTGGACACTCCTGTCTTTGTAAAGTTTGTCACCCTGTCCAGGACTGATATAAAACCAGGCATTGTTTTGTCCAGCATCATCGTGATGTGGATGTACGGAGAATGTCATTTTACAGGGCATGCTGCCAGCATGGCCTCACCATTGCGCCCCTGGATGGAGACTTTTATCAGTGATATTTCCATTTGGTTTATACCACGTTATCTATTACACGGTCGCTGAGCTCCAGAATTAAACATTGTCATCCATTTAGCAAAACTGATCACCAGCACTTAACAAACAACAAGTCAGGGTCACCCTGTGGTGTGACTGTGCATGTGAGGTCACGCTGCTGGGGGCGAGGCAGCAAGCTCTGCAAAATGGCATCCTCTGTGTGGTGTGACTGAGCAGCAGCAGGATCATGACAGCAGGGGTGGGCCCACACCATTCCGGAAGTTCATGCAACCAAGCTGGATGTCCTGTATTCTGGGGCTGCATCAATGGCCTCCCTACCCCCTTTGGACCTTAACCAGAGCAGGAAATTTGAGTGGCATTGTGCCCCCCATGCACCAGGTTGCAACTCCACTCCCTGGACAGCAGGGCCACATTGGAATAGCATTGCAACCCCATGTGCCTGCTTGGCCCCCCAACTTTTGTAGTCTTTCTGGTGCCCATGGGCATAGGGGCCTCCCAGCTCCTGGGGAGAAGTGGAGCAGGAGGTACCTGGAATTCCCAGCATGGTGAGAGGGCTTTCAGTGCTTTCTGGGGAAGTGGAGATGCAAAAGGGATCTGGGGCTCCCAGAGCTGCCTAGACTCTAGTGGGGATGGTGCTCTTCAGCCTTACTGCCTCACTGGGTAACAGCATGGAGCTGGGTGTGGGGGCAGAGAGACTGCGGGCCTGGGTGCAGGGCGCATGGGGCTGAGTGAGTCTGGGGCCACAAGAAGGGACTGCAGGTGGAGCTGAGTGCAGGGGGATGAGCACAGGTCTTGGTGCAGAAGGAGAGAGCTTGGGGGTGAGGTGCAGGGCTGGGGAGGGAGAGTCCTGGGCCCCTCCTTAGGAAAATTCTGGTTGCACCCCCACCTCTATCCATCTGCCATATCTGTACTGCCCCCATTACCACATTATCTGAGTACTGTATTTATTATCCCCCTTTTACAGATGGGGAAACTGAGGCAGAGAGCGAGAGAGACTAAGTGACTTGTTCAAAGTCACACAGGGAGTCTGTGACAGAACCCAGGGCTCTCAAGCCAGCGCTCTAACCACTGGACCATCTTTCTTCTCCCCAAACCAATTTATTAATGTTAATAGGAACAGGCTCTTCAATGTTTACTTCAGCCATTTTCTACTTAGCACCATTCTCCCTCCGCACAACCACATAGTAAGAGACACTTCCTGCTCCAAACTCCTCAGAAGCCAAATAGACAAGGGAGATACAGATTGAGAAGAAAAATAGAGGCACAGCAAGGGAAAAAGTGACTTGCCCAAAGTCCCAGAACAGGTCATGGCATAGTCAGAAAGAGAAAACAGGTCTCCTGGCCTGCAGATGAGTGTTCAAGTTACTGGCTAACAATGCATCTAAAATTAACTAGATTACACTAGTTTTTCACATGTTTCCATTTAACTTCTCAATGATTTCAACCTAAACCAGCTTTCCCAATGCAGCATTGTTGCAGAGTTGAGAAAATATATTTTAAAGTGTGCCGCTCTCTGCTGGGAGCATAATTGTTGACAAAATTGACAACTCGGTAACTCACAACAGTATTAACTTACTCTGGGCTTTTCCTAGTCAGGAGTTCAGCAAGTAGATGAGGAAGCAGATCAGAGTCTGTCTTAGGCACCAGCGATACTTAGTGAAATGGAGAGTACGGTCGCACCTATAGGTATCGCTTTTAAATGGGCAAGGTTTCTTCACTGTAAATAAATTAGGAATAAACAACAACCTGGATGACTCAGAGAATTCCTATGGGGTACCAGAGCTTTGCTAGGTCATAGGTTCAGTACTGGCGCACAGGCACTAGTAGTGACTAATGAGTTACAATCTGTTTGGCTTTCTAGGAACTATATAAGACTGGAACCTAGCAGGTGTAATTCGGGGTATGTCCATTTACTTCACTAGAACTTGGACAGTTTATAACAGCTGAGCATCTGGCTGATAACTTGTTTAGGTCCCAGAATAATTGATCTTTCATTGCAGGATTTTGCCCAGGGAAGGCTGCCGTGTCCCCTCTGTCACCGATTTCAGTTTTTCTTTCTCTCTTTTAACAGACCAGACCTTCCCACTGCTACACCTCTCAAGCTTACTTGCTCTCCAGTGGAGGTTACTATATGTGGCCCAGATCATAACCCTCCATGGAAAATCCCACAAGGGCGCTGGGGCCTACACAAAGTTCCCCTCATGGATCCTCCTGTCAGTTGGTCAGGGAGTCCCCGCAACACTGAGGAAAGAGGGGCTTGGTCCCCACAACTGAGGATCTTAGGGCGTCAGTGGAAGTCGGGACCATGCACTACCCTTTAAACCCTCCTTAAAGAGGATTCCACAGCCTGGGCTGGGCTTTACTCTCCACAGGGTTAATTCACTCCTGAGTTTGCTCTCCATGTGCTTGGGGAAGGAGGCAGAAGGAGTAATGCCTGGCTTGACCAGGCACAATCTGCCCTTAGGAACTAACGCAGTAAATCAGTTACATATTGCCATGCTATAGGAGGGTTGGCTATGCTTCCATATATTGCATCACTCATACATGCGCTGAAGAGCTCTTTCTTTTAGGTAGTTGCAGTAAACTATTTGCTAATTAATTTCACTGCTGCCTGCATGTGCTCTATTACAGTCAAGTTGGGTTTGTTTTTTAATTAGTCTCAATACACTGTTGCTTTCATTGCAGAGGGTAGGTATGGCAGCAAGGTGTGGCTCACTGGAGCGTGTCAAAATTTTGCTATGGCAGATTTTGTAACAAACTCACTCCTTTAGTCAGCACCTAGAAGCATCACGAACAAAGGGTGGGTAGGAGTAATAATCAGAGAACCCCCTCCCCCCGCCCATACTCCCCAAACACTCTCTCTCGCTCCAAAATAATTTTATTTTACACACTGTAATGAAAATACCAAGCATAGCTCTGAAGAGGGCTTAGTAGAACGTTTATGATGAAACAAAAGCATTGCATCAACCTGGAAACATCTTCGTAAAATAAAATTCTTCTGGTATACAGGACACACAGCATGCTATTTAAAACCACACTACAGCTTCATAAGGGAAGTAAAGGGGCAAGGCGTACAAAGTCCTGTAGTAAAAGGTCAGTATATTATTGGGTCTTTTGGTCAGCTCTGATCTAATGTAGAAAGACTCTAATCTAGCTGGGGGAATATAGCATATTCGTTCCCAGAAATGGGAGAGACCCAATCACACTGCTAGAGTTTTCCATCTCTGAGAGCTATGGGCCAGATTCACCTGTACACTTCAGCTGCTATGCAAAGTAGCAATAAATCTACCATAACCTGCTAGTTGCATCAGATTTGCATGACCAGAGCATACCAGTGACTCTGGTCTGATGATCTTACAATATTACAAAGTGAGCTGTAGCTCACGAAAGCTTATGCTCAAATAAATGTGTTAGTCTCTAAGGTGCCACAAATACTCCTTTTCTTTTTGCGAATACAGACTAACACGGCTGCTACTCTGAAACAAGAAAGGATGACTCCTCTTATCAAGGTTTCATCTCAAAACTTGTTATACGCTGGTTTTCTCAGGAAGTGCTTGTGCTATGCAGAAGAATTCCATTGCCTGTGTGAACAAGTTCATGCTGTGGAAGGGCAGATGATAAGAGAAAGCATCTTTTTTTCTAAGTCTATTAGTTTTTAAAGCAAAGCTTTAATTTCATTCTGCTAAACACTAACTCAGGCCAGGTCTACTCTATATACTTGCTTTGGTATAACTACCTTACTCACGAATGTGGAAAATTCACATCCCTCAGCGAGGTAGATATACCGACCTAACTCCTCCCTTCCCCATGTAGACAGTGTTCGATCGGTGGCAGAGCTTCTCCTGCTGATCTAGCTACCACCTCTCTCAAAGGTGTAGTTACTAAGCCGACAGGAGAACTCTCTTCTATTGGCTTAGAGCGCCTTCATCAGAAGCGCTACAGTGGAGCACCACATTGTTTGTAGTGTAGACCTGCCCTCATATAACACATGATAGCATTCTGCTCTAAGCTCAGCAACTAAAAAAACCCAATTACAGCAGAACTTCACTAATTTGCACGAGCAGCTAGGAAACACACTACAGTCTGGGTGAAATTCACTCCTGTATAGCTGGCCAGTACAAGGTCTATGTGCCACTTAAGCTACAGAGGCGAAAGTGGGAAGTAAATGGTGCCTTAGATTTCATGCTGATCCTTTGCACAAGCACTAATTCCATCCTTTGTTAATCAGTAAACAGCCAGGATGTAAAACTATTTATATTTTCAAAATGAAAACCTGGGTCACTTGTGTAGACATTCTTTATAAGGCTACAACATAGCCATTCAAAAGATAAAAATACACGGTGGGTAAAAATGTGGCTGCGCTGAAGTCAATGGCAAAACTCCCACTGTCCTAAAGGGTGAAATCCTGGCCCCCTTTATTTTGAAAATGTGTGCTGGTGTCATATTGCCAGCTTCTGAAACAGCAGTGACACATGCATGTTACTCAGAGTGGAGGATTTTCCTGCAGCTACTTCGGGTTTTGAATGAGCTGGTCATGTATTACTGAATAAGCATGTTGAACACTCACTCAGAGTCAAAGAACAGCTTCTAGAATGGTCACTCTCATTTGAGTTTTCACTTTAAATGCCAAATGTTGTAAAGCACACAACCACTTATTCCCTTGGACTGTTTGTTTCTAGTAAACACAGAGCAAATTCCACTCAGGCTTGAACAAACACTCTTTAGCTCTTAAACAGCCAAAGTGAACTGATGAAATGAAAAACTGGTACTGACTGGGAAAATCAGGACATGGAGTCACCTTACAGATGATTCATCAGTACCTATACTTTGTTCATTTATTCTGACCACCTCAGGTTAGCTTTCACTATGTATAATGGCACTTCAGAGGATAGTACTCTCTTAAATGACCAGTAGTATATTTTGTAAAAGTAACTTTTGGTGCAGCAGCAGGGTCTACACAGATCTATTAATGTGCAGCACGGTAATGTGCTTTAGAAATTACATCCCTGGAATGTGCATTACCCACCATGTAGACATGTCATTGGTAACATGATCTATCAGTGCAATACTCATTGGCTGCATCTTTGTTGAGTAGTGGATTGAGAATGAGCAGTTGCAAGTATGAGCAGGTTTGCCTATTAACCAAGTGTTAATTTGTGAGGTACTGCTGGATCTAGGCTCAGTTTGGAAACATCTGGTTTTGAATACACGTTCCTTTGCACTTCTTGCCTACAGAATTGCTAGGTTCAATTAGGAAAAGTCTTTGGATCGTGACACAAATGGAACTTCTGAACTGACCCTTTGTGATACCTTAGCCATATCACTAATGTCCAACAAATACAGGGCTCGGAGTATTCTCTTTGAGCTAAATCTTGAAGTTCTTCATCAAAAT
The DNA here is from genome assembly GCF_009764565.3 of Dermochelys coriacea. Classification (NCBI taxonomy): domain Eukaryota; kingdom Metazoa; phylum Chordata; order Testudines; family Dermochelyidae; genus Dermochelys; species Dermochelys coriacea. Next base: position 161,239,573 of record NC_050068.2, read on the forward strand.
GCCCACTGAGTTTTGCCAACGGGCCATACAAACATGCAGTTCATGTCCTCAAAGAAGCCCCTCTAACCTATGACTGGCTGCTAACTGAAGCAGTGCAAAAGGGCTACAGCAGAATGGAGAATTGGGCCCTAAGCCCAGACTGTCAAAGGTACTGAAGCACCTAACTCCCAATGGGAGTTCCATGTCTAAACACCTTTGAGGATCTAGGCCTACTGCTTTACTCCAGCAGCAGCTGGTGGTGCATATGCCACTGAGCCCTCACCATCACCCACGTGGATAATGGTTTAAAGCTACAGTCTGAATTTATAATGAGCACTAAAATAATTACATGGTTCTTGTAAGCAATTAAAATGCTTGGGCAAAAGGGGAATCTTTCACCTGCCACTATGAAACTAATGGAATGCTATTTAAAATGCCAATGGCACTTTCAAATTGGGGCAATGGTGCTCGTTTTCAGTACCAGCTGAGTGTATTATTTCAGGGCAAATTTCTGTTTCTTTCCTCACCAGTCCATGCATGTGATCAATTTATGATTTAAAAGGCTTTCTCTCATACACACCCATATATGTTTTCCACTGAAGTCTGTGCTTTTTCCTAGACCCACCCAAATTCCAGTACATAACTCACTTGTGTGCCAAGCTTTCATACTCTCCATGCACTGAACGGAAAAAATGCCTTTCCCCCCCCCACCACTTCTGCACATTTTTGGGGAGAGGAAGGAAAGGCCTCCAGAGGATTTTGGTTATACCTGCTGTTTCAGAGCAGAAACATGAGAGTTCCACTGTTAATGAGAACATTCTAGTGCTGCCTGTGGAAGGAAGTTTATGGTGTTGGAATCCCAAACTATTTGATTGTGTTTTTAAGCCATAAATGTAGAGTGCTACAAAGACTTTTTAAAAAAATAATTATAAAGTGAAAATAATATAAACTACTAGATTGTGCGGCTCCCTGTCTATTTATACAAAGTATTCCTATAACACTCTTGAATGCATTGATGTTTTATGAGGGAGGGTAAACAAAAATCAAAGCTCAATGGGGAGAAATATTAGGGAACTTTATAAGGAAATGGTAGCTTGCAGCTGTAACCTCAGAGACTCCCTTTAATCCAATATGGCAGCGGATTGGAGAGGCTTTGTGAAAGGTGCTGGACTGACAGCATTGCAGTCCTCTCCTTATCCACAGTGCAGAGAGGAGAAAGGCTGCAGCACTTCAGGCTTCCCCACACTGCCCCAGTTGCTGCTTTAGAGGGAACCACTTTTAGTGCTGAAGGGGTCCACTGGCTGCACTTCTTTTCGAGCCCCACACTATCTCCAAAGCTAACTGGAATGCCTGTAGTGTTCAGCAAGGCCTGCTTCTGTTACCTTTACTCACACTGCATAGTAGCTTACTCCACAAGTGGCTCCACTGAAGCCAGTGCCCCAGCTCATCCCCATGGTGGTAAGGCCCTCAGGACAGGCTCTGAGGGCATTTCCTCATGGGGGTGGGAGGGGTTTTTGTCAGCTTCCCTCCAACCTGAACTTGATAATTCCCAGGCTATCTGCTGGAGGTCAGGGCCATCCACACAGAGCTCCTGGGCAGTATGGCTTCATTGAACTGGGCTGCTGTGGCCACTGGGATCCCATATGGTGTGGTGCTCTGTGGAAGAGATAATAAAGCCCCAGGCTTCTTGTTTTCCAGATAAACTCCAGGGGAATGGAAGAGAATGTGTATGTCCCCTTGGTCCTTTACCCACTTTCCCACTGCAGTCTCTGCCCCATCCCACAGCAGAGACGCCCCTCCTCCCCAGACCTTCAGAGAGATCATCATAGATTCCAGAAAGGGAAAGTGTACTGTGGGTAAGTGCAGATAGGGAAAGGGACTGTGAGCACCACTTCTGCATGGGTCATCTCAAGGGCACTCTCTGAGCCAATGGAACTATTTGTGGAACAAGTTACTACTCATCCTAGGTAAAGGTAGCAGAATCCATGCCTAAGGTCTTTATTTGGGGGGATAACTTTGTGGTATTCCATCCTAGTTTATTTTCTCTTCACTTTATGGCTCCTTAGGAAACCCTTGTAAAACCTGTGGCTATGCTGCCCTGCAACATACTTCAGAGAACAATGGTACATTCCCAACAAGATAAATACCAACCTGTTTTTCAAAGTCAACATATATATAACTTCACTGAAGGGAGGTTGTATTGCTTGTTTATTTACACTCCATCTTATTTTTATTATTGTTTCTTTATGGTCCTGTCTCAGCTCAAAAGTTCAGTGATCTTATGCACTAGGGAACTTGAGAAAGTCTAGCTTTGATCATTAAGAATTAAACTGGATATTTCTTTCATGCTCTGTTGAGAAATAGGTTTGTTCTTTTTTCAGAGCTCCCCAAATTTATTCTTAAAACTCTACAAAATTCAACAACTTGAGTAATTATATTAAATTATTTTTGTCTTAACTTTTCCAGATGCCAAAAAGGTCAGAAGTTACTTTGATGTTTTCCAAGTCATCTGCTTTACCAGAATAGCAAATATGACCCTTCCCCAACTACCTTATTATGTGATACTAGGTGTTTGGTTGACAAGGATAACTTATCAGGCTTTTAATGGCTTCATAATGTGTATCACAGAAGAGAACTGAGAAACATTTAAATTTAAACATGAGAGCTGGTTGGAAAGTGGCATTTTTTTCTGCTGAAATTTTCAGTGAAAACAAATTATAACTTTTCAGATAAAAATTGAAAACTAAACTATGCTGCCGAAAACCAAAATATTTCTAGTCAGAAATGCTACTGCAGTGACTCAGAGGAGTTGTAGTTTGAATGTCTCATGTTTCTGTTCTCTTGTATAGGCTGGGCTCTTTGGTCGCCCTTCTTGGGGAGGGGAAGTAGCGCATCATAGGAGTCCTGGTCCATAGAGAAGAATGGGGTCATGAGAAAACCAAAGCACATCCCCACCATGAGACACTCAGCAGCATTTCCTGAATCAAATTGTTTCAGATTTCAACTGAAAACTCTTTGGTTTTCAGCTGTCTGTTTTTGGATGTAAAATGTAAATTTTCCATCAAAATCAGACACTTTTAATGAAAGATTTTGTTTAATTGACATCCCAATTTTTTTGATCAGCCCTAGTAAACAGCCATATGTAGTCTCATTGAGTGATAATCCTATATAAAGGTAGCTCTTATTCTATCATCAGTTGTTAAAGAGAAGTGAATCTAACAAGGAGTTCTGAAGCGTGAGTTTAAAGGTACTGTAGGCTAAAATACTACATACTATTACAAATCAATAAATGTAAGGAAATTTTTTCTTGTTTTTACTACATAGCACACTATGAGTCACCTACTCTTGGTGATAGATAATAAAAAAAATAACTAAAAAAGACCCAGGAGCATTAATTTGCAGTAGTATATTTCAGTGGAATCTGTTTGTAACCTCAGTGATGGATTAAAGACAGATCCAGGCCTCACACTCCAAAGGGGCACAGGCCACTGTATTTCCATTATGGATTATGCAAATGATACAATATTGTGTCATCTTGATGCAAATATAACATCAATCCAGAAGCCTTCATTTGTCCCCGTGTTAACAAAGTGGGACCCCTGGGAAACTCATAATTTACAAAAGAACATTTTCTGTGGGATATAGCATCTTTTGCTTCATTCATTAAATGAGTAAAACTCCTCTCTTTCTGTTGGCAGCTAGACACTACAATATAGCCAAAATCCATCCCTTCCTCTGTGAACCCACTGCCAAACTCTGGTTCGTTAGCTAGGTGTTTTCTAATTTGCCTACTGCAACCGCGTGTTCTCAGCCCTTCTCCTGTACCTTATGTACCTAGCCATCCAAAGTGCTGCTGCAAAGATAATTTTTCTCTCCCATTATTCTGACCATGACTTCCTCTTTCCTCAGTACTTGCATAGCCTTCCCTTCCATTACTGCACAAAAGCATAGCTCCCCTTCAAAGTTTTCCATAATTCTGCCTTCATCCACTCCTACCTGGCCTCCCACTTCTTCCGATTCACTTCTGACTGCTTCTTTTGTCTCCTTTGCTGATATATCACCCTGAGATTTTTCTCCTACCACTTCATGTGCCTGGAACAGCCTCCCAATTAACATATATAAAATCCCATCTCTGGCTGCTTTCAGAACAACTTCTCAAAACACATCTGGTTTGATGAAGTATTCCAGCTATAGTAGCTACATGCCACCCTATGTTTGCCTATAGAGTACCCATATCTGTTGTTTGTGCTGTATCATGCTCCACTTGTGCTGTTAGATCTGAAGTTCTTCAGGGCAGGGATTCTGGTCTTTGACAGCAGCACTGTACAAATAATACATTCAAATTATGGACCACATTTAGAGCTGATGTAGATTACAAGTGGCTTAGTAGCTTGGAGCTATGTGTATTGCTCATGAAGACAAAGGACCTACCTCCAAATTCCACAGAAGCCCCATCTGGTGGATAGAGATAGGGCTCCTATAAAACTTCAGCCTAGATGAGCTAAAAGTTTCTTCTGACCTTCACATCTATGAGTTTAAGTTATATATCTGTAAGTAGGTGTAAGTTATACACAGAGGAGGCAGAAGAGAGGGCAAGGAAAACTACTAACTGAAAATATAAGATAAGGTGTGGGGATGTATCTTATCCTTTTGGTGCTTTTCCTGCCCCAGTTCACCCCCTCTTCCATCTCCTCTTCATGTAAACTGTACCACCTTAGACTCTCTTGTACTGACTTACTGATGCATAATTTACATCACTAGGAAGAATGCAAAAAAAGCAAACCACTGCTGGCATTTAGACAGAGTAACAGACAGCAAGCCCTGCCTAAATAATTCAGATGGACTTTCAGGACCAAGAGTCATAGAAATAAGGGATGAAAAAGACCTGTTAAACCATCTAGCTCCATCCCCTACCGAAGTCTCACTAATCTAATGCTGTATAGGACTCACAGCTCCCTAATCCATGATGAGATCTAGGGCTTGGTTATACTTGCAAATTAGAATGCATTAAATCAGCCCCCTGGCACCCTAACTCCCAATGCATCCACACTGGCGAGGCACATAGAGCGCCTGGACTCTGCAGCTGGAGCACGCCTGGTAATCCACCTCCACAAGAAGCATAACGCTTGCTGCGTCCTGGCTGAAACACCTGGGTGTCAGTGTGAATGTGAATGTGTTGCATTACTGCACTGTGATTGGCCTCCAGAAACATCCCATAATCCCTGAAGTCAAGCGGCCACTCTTGTCATTGTTTTGGAATCAGCTATAGGAATGCGGATATCCCCTTTCAAAGCTCTGTTTCTGGCAGCCAGCATGCTTATCTGCTCTGGGACAAAGCAACCATTAGTGTGGAATGCCGCTGCTGTGAGAGAGAGAGGCAGGGGGTCTGCTGACACACTCTCAGCACCTCAAAACACACTGTCTCTCCCCCCACATACACACAACACACTCCCTGTCACACTCCACCCCTCCCCCATTTGAAAAGCACACTTGCACGCTGGGATAGCTACCACAATGCACTGCTCTCTGTGGCGTTATAAGAGCTGCTAATGTGGCCGCGCCACTGCGCTTGAATCTGACAGTGTAAACACACGACAGCGCTTTCCCTGCTGCGCTCTCCGAAGGCTGGTTTAACTCCCAGCGCTCTACATCTGCAAGTGTAGCCATGCCCCAGATGAATTTACTTTTAAGGTGAGTGCACAGCTGTTGAAAGACTATACTCAGAGTGTTGTAATCAATGGTTTGCTGTCAAACAGGGAAAGTGTATCTAGTGGGGTCCAGCAGGGGAGAGTCTTGGGTCTAATACTACTCAATATTTTCATTAATGACTTGGATAATGGAGTGCAGAGTAGGCTTACAAAATTTGCAGATGACACCAAGCTGAGAGGGGTTGCAAGCACTTTGGAGGATGGCATTAGAACTCAAAGTGACCTTGATAAACTGGAGAATTGGTCTGAAATCAACAAAATAACATTCAATAACGACAAGTGTAAAGTACTGCACTTAGGAGAGAAAAATCAAGTGCACCACTACAAAAATTGGGAATAACGGGGTAGGTGGTAATTCTGCTGTAAAAGATCTGGGAGTTATAGTGGATCACAAATTGAATCTGAGTCAACAATATGATGCAGTTGCAAAAAAGGCTAATATTCTGGGGTGTATTAACAGACGGGTTGTATGTAAGACAGAGGCTCGCCTTGCACTGGTGAGGCCTCAGCTGGAGTACTGTGTCCAATTCTGGGCACCACACTTTAGGAAAGATGTGGACAAATTGGAGACAGTCCAGGGAAGAGCAACTAAAATGATAAAACTTTTAAAAAAACTGATTATGGGGAAGGGTTAAAAAAACTGGGCACGTTCTAGCTTGAGAAAAGGAGGGCGGGAGCTGATAGTTTTAAATATGTTAAGAGCTCTTAGAAAAGGACTGTGATCAATTTTTTCTCTGTGGCCACTGAAGATAGGACATGAAGCAATGGGCTTAATCTTCAACAAGGGAGATTTAGGTTAGTATTCGGAAAAAACTTTCTCAATATGAGGATAGTTATACTCTGGAAGAGGCTTCCAAGATAGAATCCCCATCAATGGAGGTTTTTAAAGAAAGGTTGGACAAATACCTGTCAGGGATGGCCTAGATTTACTTTGCCCTCCTTCTGCACAGAGCAGGTGGACTTAATGACTTCTCAAGATCCCTTCCAGCTCTCATTTCTATGATTCTACATGTATGCAACTCCAAAAATGGTACTGGCTGTTTTTAATAGCACATTTCATTGTAAACGCATCCAATTCTCTGTCCACTGTCAACCCTACATCTTTTGTAACATCACTTTGATCTTCCAGAATGGTATATGTTTCTTAATTCTACCATTGTTTCTTGTGACACTTGCATTCCCTGAGAATTAGCCAATAACCAATAGAAAAAGAGACAAAATTAAAGCCATGCACTGTTACCACAAGCCTCTGACAGATGCTGCTCTGCATTGTCTGTCTTTGCCTTTCATCTTAACATTTTCAAAGTTACTGATCACCCACAAATCCCACTGATTTCAACCTGAGGTCTGGATGCTCAGCAGATTCTGAAAATCAGGTCCATCATTTTCTAAGGCTGAGAAACAATAGTCTGTCTGTTGTTCAGGCCTTTTTTATATATTCCCATTTTAACCTTTCAGCTCCTTCAGCCTGTGTTTTTAAGCAATGTACTTTAACTGATGTTTTCAGAGGTTATTGCCCTCTGTGGCACTTTCACCCTTGAACAGTGAAAGTTACTGTAACAGCTTAAAATGATTAACTATTTTCATAAGACTGTCTAAAGTATCTAGAAGTAAATGGGTTGTTTTGTTTTTGTTTTCTAGCCATTATTCAGAAGCTTTCCAAGAGAAACGGGTTCTATAAAATCTACAGAGAACCACTCTTAGAAATGTTTCAGAGTAGCAGCCGTGTTAGTCTGTATTCGCAAAAAGAAAAGGAGTACTTGTGGCACCTTAGAGACTAACAAATTTATTAGAGCATAAGCTATCCGATGAAGTGAGCTGTAGCTCATGAAAGCTTATGCTCTAATAAATTTGTTAGTCTCTAAGGTGTCACAAGTACTCCTACTCTTAGAAATGTAAGTCTACAAAATCATGATTACACTCAGCAAAAACAAAACTCCTTTACAGGATATTCTAGGGAGATATATCATTGGGACTGCTCCATTGAACTGGTTTCTGCACTCCACTAAAGGGCAAACAAGGACAAATGGCATCAGGGTAGTATTTTCAAGTTCTCCATTACACGGGAGCTCTGAATATGATGTTGTAAAATTGATGCAAACATTATTTTGAAGCCTTGAAACTCAAGTCGCAATTTGTTTATTTATATTGGAAATAAATAAATCAAGACCAAAGGACATTTTCTGTTTCAGAAAATCCAAATTTACTGTGCAGTACATTCTTCAATTGCAACAACACTCCTGAAAAGGGATGAACTCAAAGGGCCACATACCCTCGAATCCTGTAGTCGCACTCACACTATTGTGTACGGGAGATGCACAAGGGAAGAGAAGTATGTAGCTTTAAGTATGTTTAAGTATGTTGGTAGAGTTAGTTCAAGAAGAGCAAGGATATGAAGAAAAATAAGAAACTGTTGGGGGGAAAGTAAGCATAACTGCACTATTGTGTTTGCCTTTTAATTTATCTGAAGTTGAGTTTAGTGCTCATGAATTCTAGCCGATTGATCTCACTGGAGGCAAAGGCCTGATTCTCACTTGCACCAAGAGCTCTTTACACCACTCTGGCAGGGTAAAGGGACCTTAGTGTGAATGAAAAAAAACAGGCTGAAGAAAATTGTTTATCCATAGTGTACTGATAATGATGGCAGTGCAAGTTTTCCCTCACTGCCTGCTCTATGTTCTTCCACTTTTACTGGTGAAGCAGCACTTCACATGCTGGGCCATTTCAGTCTTTGACTCTCTTGTGAGACTGCCAAAGAGGACCAGTGTGGTGGCAGTGGTTTTTATGATGTAACATCGGTATACCAGGAACGGGGCTGAGGCCAAGGACATGTTCCAGATGGGACACTAAACAGTGGCCAGATGGAAATCAAAAGTTTCCTGATCAAATACTTATTTCTTGAATCACCCAGTCCCCTGTATTCACTCAGTGAAATGTTATGCAAATGGTGCCTCAGTTAATTTCTTCCTAAGAAAATGAATGACAATTACACATGTGCTAGAACATCTAAGCATCACCACATGTACACCAGGGCCAAAGCCTTATTTATATGAGGGACAATCTGACTCACATTTCCATGAAAATCACAGAAATTACATTGGCTTTTCTTCCATTATTTCTCGTATTTTTTTCCTACACTGGCTGCTTTTGTAGTTTTGTGTCATGTTTTTTTTTTGGGGGGGGAGGGACGGATTGTTAATAGATTTAGCATCTAGGAAGTAGGTGATTTTAGGTACATATTGTCAGTCGCCACTCCCTCCCTCCCTCCTTCCCTCCCTCCGTGAAAGCAATGGCAGACAATCGTTTCACACCTTTTTCCCTGGATTACCTGTGCAGACGCCATACCATGGCAAGCATGGAGCCTGCTCAGCTCACTGCTGCTGTTGTGAGCATTGTAAACACCTTGTTCATTATTCTGGAGTATGTGCAGAACCAAACTAAGAGACGCCAGCACGAGGACAATTGTGAGGAGGACATGGACACAGACATTCTGAAAGCACAGGATGTGGCAATTGGGATATCATGGTGGCAGTGGGGCTGGTTGATACAGTGGAACGCCGATTCTGGGCCCAGCATACAAGCACAGACTGGTGGGACCGAACAGTATTGCAGTTATGGGATGATTCACAGTGGCTGCAAAACTTTCGCATGTATAAGGCCACTTTCCTTGAACTTAGTGAGCTGCTTTCCTGCCCTGAAGGAATACCAAGATGACAGCTGCCCTGACAGTTGAGAAGCAAGTGGTGATAGCCCTGTGGAAGCTTGCAATGCCTGACTGCTACCGGTCAGTCAGGAATCAATTTGGAGTGGGCAAGTCTACTGTGGGGACTGCTGTGATCCAAGTAGCCAATGCAATCACTGACGTTCTGTTATCACAGGTAATGGCTCTGGGAAATGTGCATGTCATAGTGGATAGCTTTGCTATGGGTTTCCCTAACTGTGGTGGGACAATAGATGGAATGCATATCCTTATCTTGGCACCAGACCACCTTGCCAACCAGTACGTAAACTCTAGGGCTACTTCTCAATGGTTCTGCAAGCACTGGTGGCTCACAAGGGACATTTCACTGACATCAACATGGGATGTCCGGGAAAGGTACATGACGCTCGCATCTTTAGGAACTCCGGGCTGTTTGAGCAGCTGCAAGAAGGGACTTACTTCCCAGACTAGACAATTACCGTTGGCGATGCTGAAATACCAATAGTTATCCTTGGGGACGCAGCCTACTCCTAACTCCCATGGCTCATGAAGCCATACACAGGCAGCCTGGACAGTAAGGAGCAGTTCAACTGTAGGCTGAGCAAGTGCAGAATGGTGGTAGAATGTGCCTTTGGACATTTAAAAGCTCGCTGGCACTGTTTGCTGACTAGGTCAGACCTCAGCACAACCAACATTTCCATTGTTATTGCTGCTTGCTGTGTGCGCCATAATAGCTGTGAGATAAGAGGGAGACATTTATGGCGGGGTGGGAGGTTGAGGCAAATCACCTGGTGGCCCATTTTGAGCAGCCAGACACCAGGGCGATTAGAAGAGCATAGCTAGGCATGCTGCGCATCAGAGAGGCTTTGAAAACCAGTTTCATGACTGGCCAGGCTACGGTGTGACAGTAGTGTTTTTTTCTCCTTGCTGCAAACCCACCCCCTTTGTTGATTTTAATTCCCTGTAAGCCAACCACCCTTCCCCCTTCGATCACAGCTGGCAAAGAAAATAAAGTAACTATTGTTTTGAAACCAAGCATTCTTTCTTTATTAATTAAAAAAAAGTGAGATAACTGACAAGATAGCCTGGGTGGGGTGGGGTGCGGGAGGAGGGAAGAACAAGGCCACATTGCTTATTGTAGCCATACTACAAATCAAAATTGTTTGAATGACAGTCTTCTGTTGCTTGGGCATTCTCTGGAGTGGAGTGGCTGGGTGCCCAGAGCCTCTCTCCCCCTGCGTTCTTGGGCATCTGGCTGAGGAGGATATGGAACTTGGGGAGGAGGGCAGGTGGTTATACAATGGATGCAGCGGGGGTCTGTGCTCTTGTTGGCTTTCCTGCAGCTCCAACAGATGTTTCATCATGTCCGTTTACTTCCCCATTAGCCTCAGCATCGCCTCCTGCCTCTGCTCTTTGAGCTCACTTAATGCTTTCCTGGCCTCTGCCACTGAATGCTTCCATGCATTAAGTTGTGCCCAATCAGTGCGGGAGGACTGTATGAGCTCGGAAAATATGTCATTGTTAGTGCATTTTTTTCGCCTTCTAATCTGCGATAACCTCAGGGATGGAGATGATGGGGGAGCATAGAAACATTTGCACCTGGGGGGAGATAAAAAGGGAGAGTAAAATTTAAGATGATACATTTCTGAGAACAAAAGGGAGACTCTTTCACAGTGAATCAAGCAATTTGCAGCAGACAGCACATGTGCTTTAGGTACAAGGTCACATTTTGCCTTTTATATTGAGCACCTGCCAGTATGGTGACACATCACACATGGCTGGGCAACAGAATTTGGTTTCCAGGCAGCCATGGTAAGCCAAAGGGTACGCAGGATTGGCTTCTTACGCCTTCATAACATGTGGGAATGGTTTCAAACTGCAGCACCCTGCTTTCCCATAGCAAGCAATGATGGCTGGATTTGCCATTTAAAAGGAAGCGCTGTGGTTTTGGAGTGGATGTGCAGTGCATCCTTCCCCCCACCACGTGGCTATTCTCCAGGATGATCCCTTTTAGCCAAGCGCAAACAGATCCTTTTACTGTTCCCTTGCAAAGATTCCCCTATTTCAACCAGGTGACCAGGAATGATATCGCTCTCCTGAGGCTGACACAGAAAGATAAAGACTGAATGTTGCTTGAATGCTACCAAAACCCAGGACCATTTGTTTTCATGCTTTGTGCTGCAATGATTCCAGACTACTTGCTACTGGCATGGGAAAGTGTCCTACCATAGAGGACGAAATAAGGCAGCCCTCCCCAGAAACCTTCTACAAAGGCTTTCAGAGTACCTCCAGGAAAGCTTCATGGAGATGTCCCTGGAAGATTCCCGCTCCATTCCCAGACACGTTAACAGACTTTTCCAATAGCTGTACTGGCTGCGAATGCATCCCAATTCTTCAGGGCAAATCAAACATTAAACACTATTGCTTTTAAACCCCGTACTGTAGTTACAAATGTGCACTCACCAGAGCTGCCTTCTCTTGCTTCAGGGCTGAGGATCCTGCCTTGGGAGGGTATTGGCTCCAGGGTGATGAAAAGGTCCTGGCTGCTGGGGAGAACGGATTCACTGCTTGCCTACTGCACATTCTCCTTCTCTTCCTCCTCTTCCTCATCCACAAAATCCTCCTTCTTGTTGCATGAGACTCCTCCATTTCAGGTGTCCACGGACAGTGATAGGGTAGTAGTAGGGTTCCCCCCTAGAATGCCATGCAGCTGATCATAGAAGTGGCATGTATGGGGTCTGACCTGGAGCGACCATTTGCCTCCTTTGTCTTTTGGAAGGCTTGCCTGAGCTCCTTAACTTTCATGCAACACTGCTGTGTGTCCCTGCTGTAGCCTCTATCCACCATGCCCTGTGCGATTTTGGCAAATATATTAGCATTTCTTCTTTTTGATTGGAGTTTGGCCTGCACAGATTCTACTCCACATACAGCAATCAGATCCAGTGTTTCCCTTTCGGTCCATTGTGGAGCTCGTTTGCAATTCTGGGGGGACTGCATGGTCACCTGTGCTGCTGAGCTCGTCACCCTGACCAAACAGGAAATGAAATTCAAAATTTCCTGGGGCTTTTCCTGTGTACCTGGCTAGTGCATTGGAGTTGAAAGTGTTGTCCAGTGCAGTCACACTGGAGCACTCTGCGATAGCTCCCGGAGACCAATACCATCAAATTGCATCTGCATTACCCCAAATTAGACCCAGCAAGGTCAATTTCAGTGCTACTCCCCTCGCCGGGGAGGAGTATAGACGTCAATTTTAAGAGCCCTTTAGGTTGATGGAACGGGGTTGGTTGTGTAGACGCATTCATTTTAAAATCGACCTAACTCGGCTAAATTCGACCTAACGCCATAGTGTAGACCATGGCCTGGTGACTTTACAATCACAGAATTTCCATAGTTTCACGCAGGTGGGAGGATGGGCTTTACCTCATCACTCAGCCTGGTGGACCCTGGAACATCTCAGGTTATCATCTTGCAGAACTCAGTAAATCCGAATGGAGCACCTGCCCCTTCATGGTATTCCCTGGCCCCAGCATTGCTCCACTCTACACCTGAGGTGTAATCATGGTCCCACTGAAATCAATGGGAGTTTTGCCATTGATTTCCTGGAGTCAGGATTTCACCCTGGACCATAACTACACTCCCTGAGGTGGGCAAATAAGAGCGGAGCTGAGTTTTTCAGAAACGAACTCTGACCCTGCAATTGCACAAGAGCTTCCATTGGCCACTAGGGGAATTATGATACATAGAGCCACCCTTTCTAGTTTTGCTCCCTTTCCACCTAGCCATGTCTTACAACTTAGTGAGCCTCAAAATATGTGCTGTCCATGCAATGGACTTTCACATGTTCCTGGGCAAGGAACAATGCTGCTGATATTCCTTCCCCCTCCCATATGAAGAATTTATCAGCTGGTTTGGGCTGGTATGCATTGAATCCCATGCATGTCTAGATACCAAGAGAATGATTTGGCCTTTCACTTTAAACTCATATGCAACAGTTATAAGAGTGCTGTCTTTTTCAGCTGTGCCATTTACTCCGATAGTGCACACTCTTGTCTTAGTTCCAAGCCTTTTAACATACATCACAGCAGGAAGGCAGTTTTCAAATACTTGACATTTAATGGATTCAACTCAGATTAGAGATTTTGAATTTAACTGTTTGAGGGTCCAGTCAATGTTTTCCCTAGTTACATGAATATTTTGCAGGCAATAAGATAAAGATTGCCTGACCGCAACCTCCCGACAAACTAAATACAAACCCATCAACCCACAATTCACTCCAGTTTTTCTAGAAGCTAAAAGAATCGAAGTTTATTTCAAAATGTCCTGAGGTTCAGTGTGCAAAACTATTAAGTTTGATTTTTTGGTCTCTACCTGTACCCAAAGAATACAGCTGGTCTCTGCTACTTGTGTGTGTCAGGAGAGAAAATAGGGGTCAGAGCACTTTTTGTAAAATCTGGGCAAACCCGAATTTCAGCTCCAATCAGTACTGCGAGTTGATGACTTGGTTGTTTTTTTCTTTGCATGAGCAACCGGGGTAAAAAGCACTATTTCTTTTTACTTGAAAAGCTATCAAAAGTAACAGGACTGAAGTGTTGAAAGAGTGAAGCCCAAGTCATCTGCTGCATTTTTTGTCTCTAGTCCATGCCTAATTTACCCACATGGAATTCTTTTGGAAGTTTTGGTCTCCTCAATGCTCCAGTTTGCAAAAGTGATGCCAGTTTGTAATGTACGACCAACTGCACTAAGTTATATTTTGAACCTTTCTTCCCCACATAAGCTGGTTACCAGATAGTGCAGAGAGCCCAGAGCAACATTTTACAACAGAGAAAAATAAAGCCATTTCTGTAGCAGCTCTCTGTTTCGAAAATGCCCCTGCTGCCTCCCTGCTTTGAAAGAAGAAATCATGAGTGATGATATCAAATCAGAATTAAAAAACAAAAAATGTTGAGGTTTAAGGTGGGCACTCAGATACTAAGATGAAGAGGACTCTAGAAATGCCTATAAATATAAGCAAAGTAAAGTGGAGAAACAATGTTAGTTATAAAGATCATATTATTTTCCATTGTTCATGTAGAAAAGCTAGTTTTGTTGCATTTTCACACCCTACATGACATGGGAAAAGTAATTTAACTACAAATATGTTCAAAACAGAAATTCTACAGGAAAAATAATAGTGGGAAGGTACCAGTAAACTAAACAGAAGTAATGGGGAATTTGCAACTCAGATGGGAGATTCTGATTGTTGACAGTAAGTCATACTCGTTACACACTTAAGGAAGAAATATAAAGATACCATCCAGGAGCTGGGGGAAAGTGCATCATGCTCTCCAAGTCAGAATTGTTTACATTCCTTATACCTACCACAGAAAACTTACAAACCCTTATTCAGATATGCACCAAAGGTTTTTAAATGTTTTGGTCTAGTTTCCCACTGTGGAAACAAAAACTGATTTCTCCACTGAAAAAGGAGAAATAACTGACTGAAAATTAACAAAAGCAGATTTTTAACAGAACAAAAATAATTAAAAATGTCTTCAGAAAAACACCATAACAGGAAAAGTCTTGCAAAGATAACTCTTGTATTATCCCCTAACAGACCAAAATACCCCCCCCACACACACACATTGTAAACATAATGTTTGGAATACTGCATCAATAGGAAGAATAAAACATAACAGCTTTTGCTGCACCATCACTAAACTGCTATGTAGTTCTATTTTTCACATGCAGACATGATCTAATAAGCAGATTTTCTTTTGCAGATAGTTTCTGGAACAATACATTATTAAAATAGTTAAAATAGGACAAGAATGGACTCATTAAACTTTACTTGAAACACAAAGTTTTCAAACCTCTCTTAAGCACATATGCATTTTTTTTTAAAACCAATGACTTCTTACCTGTGAAAGATCAATGTTCAGATTCCTTACTAGATGTTATTGTCATGACAGGTCAAACAACTCTTTATAAAAGAATGAGTCTCCTTTAGGTACAGCACATATGTATGTTTTAAACACTCCTCCTCTATTCCCCTAAAAAGTCTTCCTTAATTCACTGTCAGTCAAAAAAAAAGTTGGTAAGAGTCTGAGTTGGAATTACCTGAAGGAGGAAACCGGAGAGAGAGGGAAAGGAATCTGAGAGGAGATTCTGTGATGTCAGCAGTATGTCTTAAGGAAATCTAGAATTGAGCCCAGCAAACTTTATAACTACAATAGCACTCAACACCCAATTACGTGGTAAGCAAATACCTGCTTAAAAGGAAACTGATGTACTTTTAAAGAATGTCAGTTAATCTTTGAAGAAACTTTAGCCACACTGAGCAAAGTCCCTCAAAGGCCTTCTTGCCGAAACAAATAAGCTTTGCACATGTGAAAAAAAAAATAGAGACCAAAAAAAAAAAAGTCAACATTATTGATGATCCCCTTCCTTCTGGCAAAAAGGAGACTGAAACCCATCTGAAATGAATTTATACCAGGACTATTTTAGCACACTGAACCATAACAATCATGGTCATAGCTGAAATCCCTGAACACTAATGTTTCCAAGCTGGTTAGCCATGACAATGTTTCTTTTTGATGACTTATTCTGAGCTTTCCTGTGTGCCATTTCTTCTGTTATTTACCAGATGCAGAAAATAAAGCAAGGTGGTACAGATTTGATTTGGGGAAAATTGTGTGCCTCTGAATGTGAATGTGAATGTGAATGTGAAGAGTGAGTGGTGTAGGTGTTTTGCCATACATAACCTTTCTGAAGTGCCTTAGGTGCTACTTTCTTGTTTGATCGGATTCCCAGAAGTAAATCCCAAAAGCAGAAATGCAAGGGAAGACATTACAGCACTGGAAACACTGAGCTGCTGGCTCTGGGATATTGTTCTCTGACATACATCCTCCCAGATGCATGGCTTCACGGAATTATGTCACAGCAAGCCAGTCCAATGCAACAGATCATAGAGACAAGCAACCATAGAGACTTCTGAGGGTGCACTTGATGCTAGATTGATCTTGCCCCCTTTAGTGTTGAGGTGCGAGAGGTGTTTTAAGTATGGGTTTTTACTAACAAAATCACAACCATCTCACTTCAAAGAAAACGTACTAACAGAAGCGAAAGCTCTTTTTTCCACAGTGGCGTTGGTAAACAAACAATCATGTCATCGATATGCAACCATAGGAAACTAGAGGCCTGGAATTCTGCCTTCATGTGGTTAAGTATGTAGGCATTTAGGCAGTGCCAGCAGGCAACAGCTGTTTTAAATTTAGAAGGACATAAGTAAGATGTGATTTTATCTCTTTGTCAAAGACAAACAAATTTCCCACCACTCACACATACACTCCTCCCCCAATTCTTAGACCTGTGGCACTGAGTGTCCCTTTATTAATTATTATGAGAGACGGAGCTGGTAGCAACCCCTGTATTTAGGTTGTCTAGTGCCTTGCATTATAAAAAGAGTCCAGGGACCTTTTTTTGAGATGCTGTAACTTTACCTTTGTTTGCAGCAGGCCTTTGGAACTGGGCAGGGATAAAGCCCTTGAGCTAGAGAAATTCCATTCAGGGTTAGCTGAGCTATGAATGATTAAAATTGCTATTTCCCGGCTCTGACTTGTGTTCCTCAGGAAAATGGTGGCAGCTTGCCAACATAATAACTGAATGTGAATATTCTAAAGTGTCAGGTCCACACTGCCACCAACGCAGCACACGCTGCACTGGGAAAGCCTGGTAGCTGCCAAAGCCAGTATAATGGTGGGTGGGGTGGAGTGGGGGTGGAAAGAGAGGCAGACTGGGCCCTCATCAGCCCTTGCACATGGTTTCAGCATCCTAGTCTCCCTCTGTGGATATCAAATGGGGCAGCAGTTCCTCCAACTCCCAGATGGTGGGGAGAGAGAAAGAGGTGGCTGAGCTCCCCCCCAATCATACCTTGGACCCAGAACATGCACCAGCAAAAGATTTCCTCTGAGATAAGAGCCTTCTCCTGCTGTTAACTGACACAGTTAGCCTCGTATCTCAAATGCAGTAGTCTGTACTGCTGTGCTGAAGGTTCATCGTTCACACCCTGTTATCGATGCATGATGATAGATATCTACCTTTTCCCTTTTTATAAAAACCTAGAAAATTACTTGCAAAAAGTTATGTTAAGGTTGCAAAGTTAAAGCACTTGAAAATTAGGAAATGCCTGTTTTATAGTTGCCTGTGAATATTTATTCAGACCCTTTGTACATATGTGCTATAATACAGTCTTTAATTACATGAGCTACTACTATTTTTCCCACAGGATGCCTACCTCATTCAGTGCACAAAGTGGTAGAATTAAGGGTCCACAGGTAAATATAAATCTGACATTTCCCAACTTTTGCGTGCTTGACTTTGCAACTCAAATGCCTTTCTTTTAATGTAGCTTTTTCTGCGTAATTTATTATACACAGTGCCCATAGAATGCAAGACCCTTTACAGAGAATTGTCAATATAAGATCCCTGTCTTAAAGCACTTACACTGCATGTAATGTCTTCTACTGTACCCCAGTCCTATGGCTCACATTTAGAACAATGATAGGGAAGAGTATAACATCCCAGAAGTTCAGTTGTTTATCTGTAGTTTTTGGATCTATAAATTTGGGCAGGAAATCTAATGATAATAATTGAGTTTCTCATGGTATTTCCAACTCTTACACTGTTTTTGGAAAGAGTCAAGCAGGGAAGAGATAGAAGAAAACAAAAATCTCAGGCAGAAAATGATTCAGACTTGCAAAAAAGTTTTAGTCAAGGTTCAGTTCAACATGTGTCTGCATGCATCCCAAAGGGGGAATAAAAGTCATAATGAACATTTGAATTTTAGCTTTTCCCTGTCACAAATATGTCAGAAAAATGTTTTACTGTCCCTCTGAAACAAAAATAAAGATACACATTTCATTGCACAATTTTTCTAGGTAAATATATATATAGGAAGTAGCAAAAGTTGTGTTACAATTTTTGATCATAAACAAGTGCAGAAACACATCTTGACCAAAATGCATCTTTAAGTTCTATTTCCTAACAAATAAAAAAATTCTTAAATCTTTAATTATGTGCATTAATTAGAAGTTTCAGTGTCACTGCGTGGGTTAAGCAATGGAAAAAAAGAGGCTAAGAAGAGGCTACTTCCACCTAAATAGGATAGATGTGCTTGAGCCATGAAGTTCAGACCTGAAATTATATTTGAATCTGGATTCAAAACTCTCCCAAAGTTTGGGGGAATTCAGATCTAAGATTTTGGCCCAGCTCATTACAGAAATAGGAGCAACTATGCACTGCTCGGATCCTGATCAAAATGTCCTGCAGAGGTATTTGAATCAACGAGTTTGAGTGAGGTCCACATCTAATTATTATTGAAGGATTTGGGGAGAAGAAAAAATGAATTTATGGTGCATCTCAAAAGCTTGGAGCAGCATAAGGCATTGTTTCCAAGGGACAAGATGTTCTTTTGGAAATGCTAGAGCTATTTTTGGTGAGCTGGTAGACTGAAACCATTGACTTAGCCCGTACATGTCACCTAAGAGACCCACCTAAGTAGGCAGAGACCAGTTGGTCAGGCTAATCTCACAGTATGGTTCACTCTCCTGAAAGTTGCTTGTGCTGAAGAGGACAGTTCTTGGGATACTACTGAGGACCTTAGAGGAAAAATCCTAGCTATGTAAAAACAAGTAGGAGTCCTTGTCGTACCTTAGGTGTCACAAGGACTCCTCATTGATTTTGCTGATACAGACTAACACGGCTACCACTCTGAAACCTAGCCATGGAATATCAAATATATTTTTAGGAAAAAAACCCACCTCATTTTGATATGATTTTACCATTGTTGTCCTCTGCCATTTGATGGTTTGAAAGAGTATAATTGTGGGGCTAGCTTGGACTTAGGAGGCTTGAGTTCAAGTCCCAGTTCCACCACAGGCTTCTTGTGTGACGTTGAGAATGTCACTTAGGGCTAGATTTACAAAGCTATATAGGTGCTGAAAGATACAGATGGGTACCTAGTAGAATTTACAATAGCTCCTGAGCAAGATAGATGTTAACCCCCACTCAAAGTCAATAGTAAAGTGCCCATCTCACACAGGTGAGTTTGAAAATTCCAGTAGGCACCTATCTGCATCTTTAGGCACTTAAATACCATTGCAAGTCTGGCCCTTAGTCTCCCTGTGCCTTTATTCCCCATCTGTAAAATGGCGATAATAGCACTTTTTACCTCACAGGGGTGTTGTGAGGATAACTACATCAAAGAGTGTGAGGCACTCTGATACTCTGGTGATGGGGGCCATATAAATGCATAAGAGACAGAAAAGCTCTCTCTCATAATATTACATTATTTTTTCAATATCTTGACAAAATTTTGACAAAATGTTGAGGTTCAGTGGCAGGGAGTCCTGCCTATCCTAGGTTTGGTCCTTGTGGTTTTCTGTGGTCTGTGGTTACTTCAGGTTTTTGTCTTAGGCATTGGATCTGTAGCTAAAGAATAAACTCCAGAATCTTTAACGTTTTCTTTATGTAAAGAAACAAAATACCTGTTAGGTTTCCACTTCAATCACTAAAACGTAATTGTTTCTGTTATTATTATTGGCTTCTTAACATTTCATTTGTAATGTCAAAACATTAGCTCAATAAAACAATGATTGAAAAATTGGCAAGTAGTTTCCCTGAATTGTCAAGGAAAAAAATGTAAGCTCATTGCAAATCCCTCAAAATGTAATTTGGTTATGAAGTACCTAGTAGAGAGAACAGCCAATACAACCAAAACCATTCCTTTCAGCATAACAACTTTTCACACACACAAAGAACTAAGCTCAAAATGCATTTTTATCAATCACTCTAGTTAAATGAGATCTGATTATTTAATATGTAAAATTTACATAAAAAAGCCGATTTCCATTCCCATTTAAAAATGATAAGAAAATACACACTGCACTCTATAAATGATATTTTAATTAAAAAAACAAAAACAAAGATGCTAACTTGAAACTTCCTTTTAGATTCCTGGGCTAATTAGAAAAGACTACAAACCCAGATCCCTACTGACATTCTATTCTGCAAATACTCATGTATTGCTTTCCAAACTATAAAGCTTGATTACAAAAGATCAGTAGAAATTTGTCAGAACTGCTTTTTCCACTATAAAAGTCAGTTACCCTTTTTAAAAAACCCCACTGTGTACTCTCTCCTTAGTATATTTTCCTTCATTATTTTTAAATAACCTTGTATTGTTTGCATACTTTTCCTGAGATTAGAAATTTTATTTGTAACTATATCTAATTTTGAATCAAACTGGCAAATCTGTTTCTTAATGACTGAATTGTTGATAAAATTAGATGAAGAGGTAGCGAGGATATATGTTTCAACTGAATGCACTGTTTCTAGGGCAGTTGTGAGCAATGTGACCATGAAAGGAAATGAAGTCCCACTTCTGCTCCACTGAAATCAGTGGTAAAGCTGCCATGGAATTCAATAGTACAGGATCAGGTATTGAACGAGAAGACATCCTCTTCAGTGTCACTCCCTCCCATTTACGTATCATCATGGTTGTCACTGCTCTCCACTTTTGTGTCTTCATCTTGCTTTTGTCATATCTTTGAAGATGTCACCGAAGTCCACACTAGGGGGATTGTACCATGGTATAGTTAAAGTGATACACTTTGTGTATATAGACAAGCCCTCCTTTGCCTGTCTCTTTGAGTGAATGGGGATGGGAAACTCAGGTGCTGGTTGACAGTTGGCAATGACATGCCTATAAGAGTACATAATTGGAATGGGCTTCTTTTCCACTTGAAGAACTTCACACTGAAAGATTTCGGTGGGATTTTCAAAAGCATCCACCACTGGCTTAACTGCTCCCATTGAAGTAGATGGTAAATTTTCCATTGACCTTAGTAGGAGGAGAGTTACCCCCACCAACTAATGCCTTTGAAAATTCCTTCCTTTTTATCAAGTAATTTTATTTTACCAAGTGAGCTATTGCTGAGATGGTTCTTATCAGTGCCTGGTAAGGAATTTGTTTGTTTTTCCACCTGATTGGTCATGTTATCAGAGCAGCAACAGAAGTGATATCTTCTTGTTAGTTACATGAAAACTTCCTTTGTAAACCAAGTTTAAAAACTGGATTTAGGACAAGCTTTTCAAAAATGGACATTGGAAGTTAGGTTTCTACATCCTGAAGTTTTGGTCCCAAATTACAGAAATATTCATATATTTCAGTTTATGATGTCAGGAATCTCAAAAGATTTCGCAGGATGGCTGTAATCTCATGATGATAGCTGTTCCTATGAATTTGTGGCTTCAGTTTAATTAAATAAGTTAAATTAAACCCTTCTAGTTTTGATTGTGACCCAGAACCATGACTGAAGGGCTAGATTTACATGCAGGAATTCAAATACAAACAGCCTTCAAGACTGAAATTGGAAATTTTAAAAGGCTCAGATTCAAGAAAGCATTTTTTTTCAGCCTGATATGTTCATGCAACTTCAAAGCAGCCAAAATTCACCTCACTTGCCTGAAACTCAAACATGTCCCTTTCCCATCTCAAGACTCTTCTGTTTAGTGGCTGACTGGTCCATCTGCTGTATTGTGAAGTGGGAGGACAAAGTGAGCTTTCGCTGATTACACACACAATATCTCTTCAGGGGAACAGATTGCCCACCTGCTTGTAACATACTAACCTACACAGATGCTTCATGTACACCCCTTCTTTCCCTCCTCTTAGATCAGGAACAGAAAGATCCAAATGATTCATCCAGGTCTCTCAGGCTGAGTCTATACTACACAAATACTTTGTGCAATGGGGCTGAAAATGAAAAACCTCTATTAAGGTTTCTTCCCCACAAGGCCATGATATCTACCTCTCAAACAAGGAAATCGCTTCAGATTGATGATCTTAAACACTGAGAAATATCTTTATCACTTTTGCAATCCAAGGATGTTCAAAGGAGCCCTGCTTTGGAAAATTAGTGCAAACAATGGATTAATTGAATTAGAAAATGGTTTCCATGGACCAGCAATATGGGACCTGACCCAACGTCCATTGAAACCAATGGAAATTCTCCCATTGAATTCAATAGAGTTGTGTCAGGCCCATGGGGATTTGAGCATCAAACCATGGAATTAGTACAATCAGTTTCAAATGCCCACAGACTAGATTGATTCTCTGTAAATAGAACTAAAAAAACCCAAACCAAACCAGTGCCTCATTGCATTCCAAATGTGTATTCCTGGAAAACAGCATCTTGAATAAACATCTGAGAATTCTTCATCATCTGACTGTAATCAAAGGAAATGAAATCTGTGTTTTTGCAAATACGTTACTAAGAAACACTTCAGAACTGAGCCTTGAGAAAACTACTGAGGTTGATAGTGCCTATGACATTTTATTAAAAGGCCAAGAAGTGATGGTAATAAAGAGAAGAGTACACATATCCTGCACCTCAAATCCGGTACAATGATTATCAATCTCAGAGAGATCTTTTTATTTCTACCATGGAAAAAGTTAAGAAATGCCCTTGGAAGGTCACAGAATACATTTATTTCCAGATGTAGCTAAAATTACTCAATCTTAAGAAATAATCTATGGAAAAGAGAACTATTATCCTTTATCCTGCTAAATTCAGGGTTGAGAAGGGGTAAAAAAATTCTTTCTTCTAATTAAGTTGGTCCAATAAAAGACATTACCTCGCCCATCTTGTCTCGCTAATATCCTAGGACCCACAGGGCTAAAAAAACATTGCAAACACTGAGAGACAGTGCTTTTCTTCACAAGAAGATGTGATAGTAGTTCCTGGCCACACCTGTTATCACTATAGTTGCAAAATAGTTTCCATTATAACCCTCTGTTTTCACATGCTCAAACATTGCAAAACGTTGACCTTTGGGGCTTCATTTTTCCATAGTTGCTCTCTATCCTGAAGGTGAATTCTTTTAGAAAGTTTGAACAAAATCCTTTCAGAGACAGAGGCTATTGTTTTCAGGCAGTCGCTGGGACAATTTGCCTGAGGAAGATTGTACAGTAAGTTTCAGAGTAGCAGCCATGTTAGTCTGTATCCACAAAAAGAACAGGAGTACTTGTGGCACCTTAGAGACTAACAAATGTATTAGAGCGTAAGCTTTCGTGGGCTACAGCCCACTTGATTGGATGCATAGAATGGAACATATAGTAAGAAGATATATATATATATATATATATATATATATATATACACATACAGATAAGTTGGAAGTTGCCATACAAACTGTTTCAGAGTAGCAGCTGTGTTAGTCTGTATTTGCAAAAAGAAAAGGAGGACTTGTGGCACCTTAGAGACTAACAAATTTATTTGAGCATAAGCTTTCATGATGCTAATTAGTTAAGATGAGCTATTATCAGCAGGAGAAAAAAACTTTTGCAGTGATAATCAAGATGGCCCATTTAGATAGTTGACAAGAAGATGTGAGGATACTTAACTTAGGGAAATAGATTCAATACGTGTACTGACCCAGCCACTCCCAGTCTCTATTCAAACCCAAGTTAATGGTATCTAGTTTGCATATTAATTCAAGCTCAGCCGTTTCTCCTTGGAGTCTGTTTTTGAAGCTTTTCTGTTGCAAAATTGCCATCCTTAAATCTTTTACTGCGTGGCCAGAGAGGTTCTTGTCAACTGTCTAAATGGGCCATCTTGATTATCCACTTCCTGGACACTACAGTGCTAATAAGCAATGGTCACATAAACACTACCCTATACCGAAAACCTACTGACCGCTATTCCTACCTATATGTCTCCAGCTTTCATCCAGACCACACCACACGATCCATTGTCTACAGCCAAGCTCTACGATACAAACACATTTGCTCCAACCCCTCAGAAAGAGACAAACACCTACAAGATCTCTGTCAGGCATTCTTACAACTACAATACCCACTTGCTGAACTGAAGAAACAGATTGACAGAGTCAGAAGAGTACCCAGAAATCACCTACTACAAGACAGGCCCAACAAAGAAAGTAACAGAACGCCACTAGCCATCACCTTCAGCCCCCAACTAAAACCTCTCCAACGCATCATCAAGGATCTACAACCTATCCTGAAGGACGACCCATCACTCTCACAGATCTTGGGAGACAGGCCAGTCCTTGCTTACAGACAGCCCTGCAACCTGAAGCAAATACTCACCAGCAACCACACACTACACAACAAAAACACTAACCCAGGAACCTATCCTTGTAACAAAGCCTGTTGCCAACTCTGTCCACATATCTATTCAAGGGACACCATCATGGGGCCTAATCACATCATCCACACTATCAGAGGCTCATTCACCTGCACATCTACCAATGTGATATATGCCATCATGTGCCAGCAATGCCCCTCTGCCATGTACATTGGCCAAACCGGACAGTCTCTACGTAAAAGAATAAATGGACACAAATCAAACGTTAAGAATTATAACATTCAAAAACCAGTCGGAGAACACTTCAGTCTTTCTGGTCACTCAATTACAGACCTAAAAGTTGCAATATTACAACCAAAAAACTTCAAAAACAGACTCTAACAAGAGACTGCTGAATTGGAATTAATTTGCAAACTGGACACCATTAAATTAGACTTGAATAAAGACTGGGAGTGGATGTGTCATTACGCAAAGTAAAACTATTTCCCCATGTTTATTTTCCCCCCTACTGTTCCTCACATGTTCTTGTCAGCTGCTGGAAATGGCCCATCTTGATTATCACTACAAAGAGTTTTTTTTCTCTCCTGCTGGTAATAGCTCACCTTAACTGATCACTCTCATTACGGTATGTATGGTAACACCCATTGATTCATGTTCTCTGTGTATATAAAATTGTCCTACTGTATTTTCCACTGAATGCATCCGATGAAATGGGCTGTGGCCCACGAAAGCTTATGCTCAAATAAATGTGTTAGTCTCTAAGGTGCCACAAGTACTCCTGTTCTTTTTGTGGATACAGACTAACATGGCTGCTACTCTGAAATTAGTCTCTACGGTGCCACAAATACTCCAGTTCTTTGTACAGTAAGTGTTTTGTTCCTCTGAGGTAAAGTAAAACCTGCCATAAACCATCTGCAGCTGAAAATTACAGGCATGAAAAATAATCAGGGACTTCAGAATTTTAAGGTCTGCAAGAAATTTTTTAAGTTTTCAGGTGGCTGGGGGTAGAAAGAGGGAATAATTAATTGGAAAAGTTATTTTACGGATGTTTATCCCTTTTTCCCCTCCCCCACCCAATATGCGTCTCCTTTAATGCAGACTACATAGAGAATTCATATTAGCAGAGTATATTCCTCTCAAACTCTTGGTTTGATGGTGCTGATCACTGATATTTGAAACATGCTGAAAGGTATGAGTAAAGCAGGGGGAAAGTATTTTCTCTATTTAAGGTGACGGCAACGAGAGGGAATCAGCCAGGTTAGTGGGTGTCTACAGAAAACAAGGATATGTTTTTCAAACTTGATGCCTAAAAAGGAAAAATATGTCACAAACTTTCTCTGTGCAGCTAAGCAAGGAGTAAGGCAGTGCCTTTCTCCCCTGTATGGTCTCTGTGCATTGCTGGGGAGAACAGGCTCCATGGGGTCATTCCTCTATCCCCCCTGACACTTACACACAGGCAAGAGGGGACTGGAAAGACGTGAGCAGAGAATGGATGAAGTTTTGATTCCCATCCCAGCAACACCTAAGCTGGCACAGAGTAGGAAGCCATCTGCTACTGTTATAAGCCAGTAGCAGATTAGTTCCTCTCTGGAGCAAGAGGGAACTGGTGAAGGAACTGTGAGTCTCAGAGCTCCTGGGACAGGGGAGTTACGGGTAGTCTCTTACACAGGAGGAGACAAAGTCATTGTGTGAAATTCTTACTCTGTTCAAGTCAATGGGAGTTTTGTCATTGACTTCAATGGGGCCAGGATTTCACCCTTAGTTAGACACCTGCATTCAGTAGATGCCTAAGTAAGTGACCTGATTTTCAGACATGCTGTGCTCACAGCCTATACTGATGTCAATGGGAACTGCGGGTGCTTTGCACCTCAGAGAAATCAGGCCGCTTATTTAGGACTCTAAATAAAATATTCAGTGCCTAACTTCAGATACCCAAGTTTGCAAATGTTGGCCCTACAGAATACATATCGATGTTCATAATTCATTGCTGTAGCAATCATGGATTAAAGTATGAGTAAGGAACCAGAAGAGCAGCAACACCCAAAGCAAAAGTAAGATACAGCATTAAACTACAACACTCCAGGGAGTCTGCAGCCTCATGTGCCCACACTCCTGAACATGTCATCAACATAAGACATGTTGGAAAGACACTGTACAGACAGGAAAAACAAATCTCCCTAGAGGCAATAGCAAAAACTAGAGCTGGCCAAAGATTTCTCGGTTTGCATTTACATTTGTTTTGCAAATACATTTGTTTTGTTAGAACTAATTTGTGATGATTCATCTCACGCATATTGCATGTTATTCAATGCCAAGTTGCAGCAGATGAAAGTTGGCATTAGTTCATTACCATTTGACTAATGCTGAATCTCCAATGTAAAGTTGGTTGGGAACTTTTGACCAATCTCGTTTTTGTCAAAAAATGCCATTTTTGTCTCAGTCAAAACTTAACACAAAACAGGGGCATGTTCAACAAATTTCCTTACTCAAAAAAAGGCCACGAAAAAATTAAAATTATCAAAATGTTTCATTTTGGCAATCTTAAAACAAAAAATTCTGGTTTTCAGTTTCGAAATGACGTTGTTTCAAAACATCAGCTAATTAGAGTGAAAAATGAAAAAAAGATCAAAAGAAAAATAAAATGTTTCAATTGACCCAAAACAAACAAATTTTTGGTTTGTCAGTTTACAAATATTTTTGAGATTTCAAATTTGCCTCTTGATTTGAGAAAGGAAAAAAATTGGAACTCTTGCAGAAATTCCCAGGATTGGAAAACGATTTCTCACCCAGCTCTGCTCCAATGGCAGAGTACCTGCAGGGATTTCTACTTCATCGTAGATTTTAATGCACCTGCCATTTTGAGGTAAAACTAAATGATCTACTTTGATCATGATCAAGTTATGCCACCCTGGCCCCAGCACTGCCATCACCCAAAGCCCAACTACAGCCCCTTGAAAAAGCTGCCTCAAGGAGTAATGGTCTCAAGTTGCAGTGGGGGAGGTTTAGGTTGGATATTAGGAAAAACTTTTTCACTTGGAGGGTGGTAAAGCACTGGACTGGGTTACCTAGAGAGGTGGTGGAATCTCCTTCCTTTGAGGTTTTTAAGGTCAGGCTTGACAAAGCCCCAGCTGGGATGATTTAGTTGGGGATTGGTCCTGCTTTGAGCTGTGGGTTGGACTAGATGACCTCCTGAGGTCCCTTCCAACCCTGATATCCTATGATTCTATGATTCCTGCCTGTTGCTTCACTGGCTTTTTCTGCTCTGGCACTGCTACTGCTGACCATCTTCAGTTTCTTTTTGCAGTTGGTATGAAACAAATATTTATCTTGGTCTAACAAACAGGGAATGTGGGCCTGCAAAATATACTTATAAGACACTTGGGGTATGTCAACACTGTAGTCATGATATCTGAGCAAGATCAAAAAGAGCTTGAGTAATAATTTCAGCAAAGCTGAGGCAGCATGGGCTGGCTGCTCATGTATGTCTCCAGGGTCCTGGGTGAGCAAGGCTAGCTTGTGCTACCTGGATCAAAGCTAGTGCATGTATGTCTACACATGTAGCAATCACACCTCCTGATTGCAGTGCACACATATCCTTAGAGCTAGAATTATTGGCTGGACAAAGAAAGGAAAGTAGCTTAGGTCTAAGTTTACACAAGTCTGGTCCCTGAACAGAAAATCAGAGCTACACGATAAAAAATACATTATTACAAATGCAAAAAATTATATTGTGTTCATTCCTCCCTGGCTAATTGATGATACCAAGACAGTGATTTTATGTGTGACAGGTTATTTTAAAAGCTGCAATATATACAGTGTCTTTATTCCTGGAAAAAGGTATGCAAAGCTCAGTGAAACAATTTCTCTTTGGGTGTAATTTGCCTATTTGCAGAAGGCAAGCACCAGTCAAATCCCACTTACAGTCTGGTTATGTGCCATGGTGCCAGCCCTCTGCACAAGGATGAATTTTACCCTTTATGAACACACAACCACAGCCGGCAATATGGTGGCCCCTTTGAATATATGAAGTTCAGTTGGTTCAGCCAGAGTTCCAGAGAACCTGCTATATAATTTACATCCAGGGATCTTTTGCAATCAACCTGAAATGAACCCATTAAACTTAACAGCTAGAAATTCACATTACTCCAGGCAGAGCAAGGCATTTCACTTCTAATTCTGGCAAATTCTTGTTCACAAGGTACCTTGCTATCTCTGGGTTTGGGTTCACTCTCTAAGGCAGGTGACTGTTCGCATGGCCTTTCACCTGCACTGTGAACAAAACATTTCACACAGCTCTAGCCAAGAAGAGACCAGCTGACTGTTAGGAAGCTGTTAAGGACTGAAGGGCTATTGCACTCTCTATCAGCAATTCTGAAGCCAAAAAACAAAGTAATAAAGTAATCAAAATAATCAAGTATGATACTATATACATGCTGATTAAGAGTGAATCATTAAGCCTTCAGAGGGTGCCTGGACACATCTACAGGCTCGCTATTTCCTAAGCACAGGTTTAATCGCCCTGTTAAACAATGATAGAATACCAATTTACATTTATTATAAATATTTTTGGATGTTTCTCTACAGTTACAACTATGTTTGTTTCATTTACAACCTCAGAATACAAAGTGCACAGTGCTCACTTTATATTATTATTTGTATTACAAATATTTGCACTGTAAAAAGATAAACAAAAGAAGTAGTATTTTTCAATTCACCTCAGGCAAGTACTGTAGTGCACTCTCTATTGTGAAAGTGCAACTTACAAATGTAGACTTTTTTTTTACATAACTGCACTCAAAAACAAACCAATGTAAAACTTTAGAGTCTTCAAGTCCACTCAGTACTACTTCTTGTTCAGCCAATTGCTCAGACAAACAAATTTGTTTACATTTACAGGAGATAATGCTGCCCACTTCTTATTTACAATGTCTCCTGAAAGTGAGAACAGGAGTTTGCATGGCACTGGCATAGTACAAAGTGAGTACTGTACAGTTTGGATTCTGCATTGTAATTGAAATTAGTATATTTGAAAATGTAGAAAAACATCCAAAATATTTATAATAAATTAAAATTGGTATTCTATTATTGTTTAATAGTGCAATTAAAATTGCAAATAATTGTGACTATTTTTTAATCTCGTGATTAATTGCAATTTTTAAAAATTGTTTGACAGCCCCAAATAGGTGTAGATATAGTCATACAACAAACCCTTTAAGAAGCATCAGTACAATTTGCTTTTTCACATAGTGCTACAAAATCCATAGCAGCTTGTGAAGATTCCAGAGGAGCATCTACAAAATAGCTGGTAAATAATATTTACTTTCTAAATTGATGTGCAAGCCAAGCACAATATGGGGTATTTATCATCTTGGACCCATTACAATCTTTTAGATAAATATCCTGGTTTTTAAAAAACCTAAAATGTGTATCTAATCCTGTTGTGTCTTATTTCCATCAAAGAGAGGGGGAGAAAGCTAAATTAAATCTGAAGCTCTTTTGAATTAACTGCCAATTCATCATTAAGAGGCCTTGTTGTGCCAAAATATCACTGCATATATTGTCTCTCACTTGCCTGAGATCCCTGCAATGCCTAAATACAAGGCGGTGCATAATAATAGTAGTATCACTTTACATTGATATAGTGCTTCTCATCTCAAAGGACCCTAAAGTGCTTTGCACACTGAGCTACTAACTATGGACTAGATTGTACCCTGTAGGGACCAGCTCACACTGTATGTGGTACAGAGTGCTAGTAAGTGGGGGGAGGGCGGAGCCTGAGCCCACTTGTGCCATCCCACTTTAGGGTTGCCAGGAGTCTGGTTTTCGACTGGAAAGTATGGTCAAAAAGGGAACTGGCAGTGTCCAGTCAGATCTACTGATTGGACACTAAAAGTCCACTTACCACAGACAGGGGGCCAGGGAGGGAGTGGTAGCCTGTTGCCCAGCCCTGAAGCAGCGGCTCCCACGGCAGGATGCAGGCACCGGCTTGGGCTGTGGACAGCTCCTTTGAGGAGCATGGTTTGCAGGGCTGCAGCGGAGGACAGAGCGTGGGGGTCCATGGCGAGAGGGGTAAGTGGCTCCCAGTGGGCATGGAACGTTCCCCGGGAGGGAAGGAACACAAGCTGCCCCACCAGCCAGTGCTTCCCCTGGCCATGCTCTCAGGCAACTCCAGGGTGGGGAGGGCTCGAGTGGGTGGGAAGGGGGCTGCTGGGCAAGCAGTGAAGAGAGAGGTGGCGGGGGGTGGGGGAGCTGCCGAGCAGGAAGGCCACATTTTAGCGCACCAGCAGGGCTGCCTGGCTGCTCTCATGCGGCCACAGCACTCCTCTCACCTGCACTGCTAGGTGAACTGCTGGAGCTGGGGTTTTCAAGTCTCCTAGGGCTGCTCACTCTGCAGTTGAGGGGGCAGAGCAGAGAGTGACAGCAGGGTGAGGGGGGTGGAGAGGAGGAGTGAGTGGGGGGCCCGGCCTTGAGGGAAGAGGTGAGGCTGGGGCAGGGACGGGGCCCTGGGAGAAGAGACGGGACAGGGGCAAGGGAGTCCAGTTTTCAGACATTAGAGAGTTGGCCACCCTGTCCCACATGCTTCTAGTTAATTTGCCATTTCTAAAGTGTAGCCCACTGAGGCAAAAAACCACAGGAAGTGCTCAGCAACACTGCACTGCAGTTCCAAAACACAAACCGAAGAATGCTCAGAGCCTTATTCTCATGTACACTAAGGTCTCTTCTCATCTCTCTGGCAGCACAAAGGGAGCTTACCCTAATTGAGGCTGCAGGGGAGGGGTGGAGAAGAAGAATTTACGTTTGCACAGGATGGTTAAGTAAGCTGCAGTGCAGCCAGGACGACAAGGTTAATGCATCCTTATTCTGATGAAGAAATATTGTGGCATCTTTAATTACCACAGGTTAAGTGGTCAAGACCTTATGACACTATTCCCCTAAAATTTATCAATTCCAACCCCCACCCATTCTTCTTGCCATCCTCAATAGCCAGGGCACTTCTTTTCAGCAGCACCTCTGCAGATATTCAGGCTGAGCAGCTTGCTCTTGATTCTGCTGGGTTAGTGACTGAGACTTCCATCCTCCCTCCCTCAGTTCTCCTGCCAATTTCTCCCACTCCTCCTCCTCTGTTCAGCCATTCCCCCAACTTCCTTTCTCTCTCTCACTGGACAAGGTGGAGGTGCCCAGCACAGTGAGCTGGATGGCTGGCAGGGGAAGAAGGGATGGAATCTGTACTGTTGGTCATGCCTACCCTGTAACACAGCCAAAAAATAGCAGAACCCAGGGGAGAGGCCTAGGAACTGGACCTGAGGCCAGAAAGCTCCAGCCAAACTCAAGTGTTTGACAGGTCTATTCCTCCTATCCAACATGATAACCCATAATTCTTAATTGTCAGCGCCAGTGATGTGCTGTGGGCCTACAGGTTCCTCTTGTTAAAATGCCCTGCATTTTTCTTCCCTAATCTGCTGAGCAGCAACAAGAGAGGGAAGAGGACAAAGAAACCAGCTGCCCTGGTTATGGCAACATAACCATGCTATATTTTTTCCAAATGTGCAACAAGGACTAGTAGAGCTTGATGTACATAGTAGATTGAGCTAGTATATCTGCTCCTGATCTCTCCAGGTAAAATGCCTCCGGCCACTGTCACTAAGCCTCCTCTTCATGCCCTCTTTTAGTTTAATTGTGGCCCTAGGAACCTTCATTCAGACTTTGACTTTGACTTCATTTATCCCAGTTGCTGCATGAGGGGGAAAAAAGCAGCAATTCACTGAAAACACATGCTGCCTCTGCACTAACTAGATAAATCAGCTACACAGATAAAGGATTGTTATGTACCATTTTGATTCTCTGGTAATGTTGTAGTGTTTTCACTCTTAATATACTGATATTTAAATCCCAAGTATGGCATAACATTTTAGATTATGGGAAATATCCCACTGGTATTTGTTATGAACACAGTAGTTAGTTTCTGTTATTTTATCATTAAAAATTAGGGAGAAATCAGCATTCAGTTTATTAGAATGGAATATACAGAACATTCCAGATTTTTCTTCAATTTACATTTCTTCTATCTACTTTATAGCTTGTATTATATATATATATATATATATGAGAGAGAGAGAGAGAGAGAGAGAACTCTTCCACCTAGGTGCTGGAGTCAACTTGTTCCAGCACACTACTTCTCAGATCGCATTGGCTCTACAATAAATATATGTATATTCTATCTTAGCAGTAGAACAAAGAAAAACACTTTATCACTTAGATATGCTTGCTTGCTTTCCTTTGTTTTAATGCAATGTCCCGAGCTGATCTTACAATATATTAGATAACACTGATTTTTTGGGGGGTGGAAACATTTAATCAGTGTTTACAGTTCTAAGGAAATAAAAAAATGTACTGAGCACTATAACCTTGAAATCTCACATGAAAAATATTGGTGCATTTCAGAAGTTGAATTAAATGGAGAGAGAAAAGTATTCTGAATGTAATTTCTTCTACACCGGGTAAATTCACAATTTCATTTAGGATTGATGAGTAGTAGAGTATTTCAGAAGCAGACAGACTTGGAATTTAGTTAAGCTTTAGGTTTTTTCTCTTAAGTAGAATTTAGTAGAATGTGTTTATGAATGCATATACAGTACGTATGCCAATGTGTGATGAAGTTTATCTATGATACATAATGAAAATGAAAAAGATAGCAATGATATTTTGACTATACAGCCACCTTCAAGAGTGAGTAAGGCAAATGGAGAGGTTGCAAAGGGACACAAGGAGAACTAAAGGTTAAAATAAACACAAAAGATATCATTATGTACTCAGACCATAGTTATATACACTTCCATCATCCTCCATATCCCTTGAGACTTGTGATTTCTCCCTTGGAAACGTGCAATCAATTAATTGGTTTCAGATAGTCCTTCCTACAGCCAGTCCAGAAAAGAGAGGAGTGCACTACTCCAAGCACTTACTTTATGGTGCCAGCAGAGTCTCAGGGTGCTAGGGTCTTGGCCACACCTCAAGATGCCAGTCAACAAACATTTAGGGAAAATGACCATCCCTGGCATATTAGTTAGATCACCAGCATAGTTCTCAGAATACTAAGTCACCATTCTACCTGCTTCCTGTGCAATACAAATTAACTGTTGGGCAACAGATAAGCAGAGAAGAGTCTCCCAAACTCTCTTCTTCCTAGTGCAAGACAAGGCAGAACTTACCCCGTATCATTTTCCTTTACAGATGATTTCAAAAGGGGATCTTCATGTTTGAAGCACTCTTCCTTATTTGACTATTTTTAGTCATCTGTTTTTCTATTTACAGCCAAAATGCTGATGCAACACTTGCTATTGACTTCAGTGGGTTTGGATGAGGTCCTTACATCACTCTCCCGCACACTCTGTGATATATCACAGAGTATAAAGCAACAGAAGAGAATATAAAGCCTTAGCCTTTGGCTGGATTTGTGATTTCTGTAGCTACTTGTTCCCACCGTGAACAGATCATAAGCCCTCAAGGACATATACAAAACTTGAACATGTCTAAAAATGGACAGCTCATTGTCATAAGTATAGCTTCTTGATGGGATTTATACCTGCTCACTAAAGTCACAATCTCATATTCATGAAGTGTAAGAGAGGCTGTAGCAATGCACAGGAATCTGTTCCAGACTTGGTTTCCTACTAACAAGGACTAAGATTGGGTGTTGAGATTGCCAGAGCCCTAGACACCAACTGATGCTAAGTAGGAACTGGTTGTGGAGCCACTGGAAGACTCCAGCACACTGGAGATTGTTGCTGAACCCAGGTGAATTATCTGTACTGTGTCCATTTCAAGAACACGTTTTGTTAGAGTAGTTGTTATTGATCATGGATATTATACCTAAAACCAGCTTTCCTGTGGCCCTGTCCTGTGTGTGGCGCATGAAAGTCTGTTGATTAATCTCAAATGTTTCCTCCTCAGCACTGAGCATTATAATTGTATATAGCAGCAAAAGTGTGCCAACATCTATATGCTATTGGTGTGGATTAGGTGTCTTAGACATTTTTATAAAGTGATTCAGAGGGAATTTTCTCCATCAAGGTTTTATTCTTGAGGGTTTAAGAGTGTATTTGTTATAAGAAGAGAGGGGAATAAAACAATCATGTATAACTAGAAAAAAGAGAGAGAAACATCCCCAGCCAAGGTTACCACACCAGATGTTCAATACAAGTGTGCAGAGTTCCCAGTTTCCAGCACATCTTTCTATTATGTCTCACAAGTAGATGTTCTTATAAAGTTTCCTGTATCCCATGCTCAAGGATATGTCTCACACTGTGATGAAAGACCTGTGGCATAGCTGTGACTGGCCCAGGTCAGCTGACTTGGGCTCACGGGGCTGGGGGGTTATAAAATTGAAGTGTAGACATTTGGGCTCGGGATGGAACCTGAGACCACATGATGGGGGAGGGTCTCAGAACCCAGACTCCAGCCTGAGCCTCAACATCTACACCACTATTTTTAATCCCATTGCGCAAGCCTTGATCAGCTGAGACTCTGTGCCACAGGTTTTTTATAGCTGTTGAGAAAACCTAAGAATCCAAATGGAACTTACTACCTCCTCCCTATCTCATCACTTCCCCCTGACCATCTGTGTGAGGTCTTAACAAGGAGCTAGCTCCCTTCTTGTTGGGCACTTCTGACAAAGTATGGAAACCAGTTCCCTACCCAAAGAAGCTCACAATGCAAATCACAAGAGTAAAGCAGCACATCACTCTCCATTTTCATTACAACATGCTCCATTTTTCACATGGATATGTTAAACTGTGAACTTGATTACCTATTCCACTTATTTGTCCACTGAGGCCTTTATTTACTAGCATCCTCCTTGTAGTGGCTGAAAAACTGGCTTCAGCTAAAACTGAAATTAATAAGACTTCTGTTAGCAAAGTAATTGTACTGGCTATTGTAAATTAACCCCCAGCATGATACCAGCATGACACTGTTAGCTCTGAAAGTCACAAATCAGAAGTTTTAAATAATCTACTGAAGTTCTCCAGTACTTTTATTGATAAAGATGTGTTAATTCTGTATGTAACAAAAACACTGTATTAGATGTTATTTGGGAGGGGTTGCGCCAACAATAAAACATAAGGGTGAAAAGTAAATGTAGCTATAATGTATCTTGGTTCTATTCCAGTTGATGGCTAATCTCCCATTGACATCAGTGGATCCAGGATTTCACCCTTGTTCTTCAAACACACTTGAGTTCAAAGAACAATCCTCTACCTGGAACTACAGAAAGGAAACAACAGATATTAGCACCCTCACTGAAGAATATTTAATATTTAACTTAATATTTAATATTTTAACTTTAATATTCACCTTCATCCTCTTTAATATTTAACCTGTCAGTATGGCTACTTTTACTTATTAACAATGTCCTAGCTATTTTTTAACTGCTCTTGATGAGCATAATTCTGACAATGCATGTCAAGGCAAGTTGTTAAATGATCGATGTGAACTTTTAGCTCAGTTAGTTTTACTAACCCTCAGTCAAGTGGTTAAAAGTCTAGAGAATAACTGAGGGTCTAGCCAATGTGAAATACAGTGAAATACAGGGACAAATCCCGCTCACCTGAACAGTCGCATTAAAACGAATGAGAGTACTCAAATGAGTCAAGCAACTAGAAATCTGTCCATTCTTATGGTGGCTGATGCAGTGGCCATGGAGGTCACTGGTAAGGCTCCCATTGACTGCAATGGTTGCTGGATCAGGCCCTTAGTTTACAGTGTGTGAGGATTATGCTTGGGAGGTAAGAAAAAAGAAAGTGGTTGCTATATTAAATTTTGATGTGCTTTTTTATTTAATTCATCACATTTCAAACAGTACATCTTGTAATCTTTTGCAAGAGGAAAAACCTAAAAATCATAATAGAGCCCTGGAAATACCTTTCAAGTATTGCAGTAAACAAAGTGTAAATGTAATTATTGCTCCAAGAAAAAAAAAAGTCAGTTTTGATCAGATTTTTTCAGCTGCAACATGAAGATCAAGGATCAGAAAATTCAAGCCAAACATCTGAGCTAACTGACAAATTTTTAACAAGAATGCCATTTTTTCACTGTACAGCTGCCACAGCAAAGCAGATGCGAGAAATCCTCACTCCAGAACTCTCTGCTTTCAGTCCAAAATAAAAGTTGTGTGGTGTTCCAAGTTAAACTCACAAAAGAGAGAAATATGCTGTGTTTTTGCTGTAATATGATTTTTCCATTGAAGATGTGGTTGAATTAGCAGTTCATTTTTAAAACTATTACTTTAATTTACTCTTTGTGGTCAGTGTTTTCTTCTATAAAAGCCATGCCTCAGTCCTAGCTCTTTTGAGATGCCTCACAATAAAACACATACAAGGGCAGAGAACTGTCTAATTATATGTCTGTAATATGCCTAACACACTTTTGGGTGCAGT
This sequence comes from Dermochelys coriacea, assembly GCF_009764565.3. NCBI lineage: Eukaryota > Metazoa > Chordata > Testudines > Dermochelyidae > Dermochelys > Dermochelys coriacea. Next base: position 161,276,540 of record NC_050068.2, read on the forward strand.
AAAACAAATAACAGAAAACATGGTGGAATGTGCTGCTGAATGGAGCTGGGTATGGCCATCTTGTTTCTGGATATGGGCAGCAATACACAGGTGTTGGGAGTAATTCCTTAGTTAAAGTTGAGTCTAGACACCCATTATAAGCCCTATATTTTCAAGCCCCCCGCTTCAATACTTTAGGCAAAAGTTGATTTGTTTCCAAATGGGGACACTTAAAAATAAAGCATAAAGCTTTTTTTTATCCCTCCCAAACATTTGGAATGAACTTGATTAAAGGTGGTTTTCTTTTTTTCTTTTTTTTTTTTTTTTGCTGTTTCATCACAAACTGCCTGGGTTTTAAATTCTTCTCTAGCATTATGCTTTTTGTGGGGCCTCGAGGATATGCTCATCAATGGTAGGTTTTCAGAACCTCAGATGTTATAGTATAATATGACTATTTAGGGCAGTTTTAAATCATGGAGCATTTTTTCCAAGAAAAGGAGTATTTTTGAGTCTTGATCCTTATGGACAGAAGCCTCATCGAACAGGAAGGCATCAAGGTACACAAACTAGTTTCACTGTCCCAGGAAGTGTCTCACCTGTTTGCTAGGATTGTCTACAATTCTGGAGAAAAAGAGATGGAATCCCAAGAGGTTGATGGGGAGAAAGTGGAAAATGGAGAGAGAGGAACTTGGAGGGGTGTGAGAGAAGGTGGAGACCAGGGCGGGGAGCATAGGGTGTGGAATGTAAAGGATGGGCTGGAAAGGAGCACCTATGTTTGCTGTGGCTGAAGATGCCAGTTAGGCTCGCTGAGTGGCTGAACTGCCAGGTAAGGCCCCTTGTGTTGAAAGAAGGAGGAGGGGCTCTGGGGAGCGAAGAACCATTTCCCCTCTCCTCATCATGATACTCCCCTGGCCTCAGGCAGGAAATGTTGGACAACAAAGCACTTCTACACCAACTATCTTGCTATATCCCGATGCTCTCCGGCACCCATACAGCAAGTCTCTGCCCTTCTCACTCTCCCTGCCAGTGCCCTGGTAACATGATATTAAAAACAAAACAAAAACAAGGAAGTTTCCAAACAAAAAACAAAACAAACAACCCCACGGCCCCCTCTTAGATAACGCAGGAGTTAAGGTTGAGAGCAGGTGTCAGAAAGCCTTCGAAGAATATGACCACACATTCTGGAATGCTTTACAAAGGTCATTATACAGAGTCTGATGTCACTGGTGGGATGAACGTCTTTGTAACGGGTAGATAAGGTTGTCTCGGATTTTGGTTTCTTTGCTCAGGGCACCACTACTGGGGTAAAGTTAAGGTTGTCTGGATGCCTTAAAAGGGCATTTTCATACTTTCAGAGGTTTGGGATCCTTTTAACTTTGATTCTGAATTTAATGGGTTTCTAATGCTCTTTGGTAATTGCAACATTCCTAACTTTTTTTTTCTTCTCCTCAAAGTTAGTGATATGTACTCTCAGCAAGTGTGCATGTGTGTACACCATCTCTTTCCTAATTCTCTACTTATGCCATGTCAAATTCATTTTTCCGAGCATAGCAGCTGACAGACTTTCATAATAACTTACTACAGATTTAGACTGCATTTTTCCTCCAGAAGGATTCCAAAGTGTTTCACCGCCCACTAAAATAACACCATGTGCAGGATGAAACACACTGACTTTTTAACCTCAGAGTGCAACACTACACAACAGGTGAATCCAAGAAGTGAAAAATATCATTATCCAGTTGAAACAATGCCTTTGACGGCAGGTACCTGTCTGTTTGGCATTGACCTATACCTGTCCAATGCTACATATACTCGTGGCACTATTGAAATATTGTGCCATAAAGCTCTCAGAATTCTCAATCCTTCCTCCACACTAGTAGATTTTTATTTTTACTCCCATTGCGTCTTAATCTGTAGCTGACTTAATTCCCTCAAATTTACTTTTCTGAAACTGAATGTCCTTGTGCTTCTGCATTCTATGATTCCCATTCCTTACTATGTTGAATTCAAGTAGTTTGAGGTCATTGATTCCAAGATCACCTATTAGCCTCTGTCAATGCCTCCCTGACAGGAGGAAGCAGATCTAAGATGGCTTCTCCTCTGGCTGAAGTCTCTAATTTCTGGAAAAGAAGTTGTCTCTACTCTATGCAATTTAGAACTCTCCGATTATGCCTGTTTACCTGTATTTCCTACCCAGCGGCTCTCTCGATGGTTAAAATCCCCCATGAGTCCTCTTCCTGTCTTTGTGGTCTACAGCTTATGTTCACGGTCCTCTCTCCTTTGCTTTTCATTTGTTGTTTCCTTACCCAAAAACACCGAGCTTGGACCACATTCAGTAACAATTTACTCTAATGTAAATTCAGGGTTATAACTCACCTGATTTTAACGGAGTTACTCTGGATTTTTACTTGCTTAACAGAGCAAAATCTGGCCTCCCGACTTCTGAGTTGCCACATGAGAGAAATATGATGAATATTTATATTGTCTGATCACAAAAAGCCCAATTGGGCAAGCTTTCTTCACATGGGGACTTATGAGGTGAGTAAGTGCTCTCCAAAATGAGAAAAGGCTGCACAACTGAGTTATATGTCTTGTTCAATTGATTAAGATCTCACTTCAGCAAAATACTTGAGCATGATCTTGATCGTCAACATGCGCTTAAGTCCTTCTCTGTTCAGGAAAACCTTAAGCACATGCTGAACTCTCATTAAGGTCAATATCATTTAACCATAAACTCCAATGCTTTGGTGAACAGAGATGGATACAAACACACACTTTGCTGAATCAGGATTTAACAGTCTGAAAAAAATAATCAAACTTTACAGACGTGTGATAGTTTAGGAGAACTCTATGAGCATCCATGACACTTCTCCTAGTTCTAGTTAAGGAAAATAAAAGATTTCAACAGAAGGTGGCTGATATTTGAGAACTAACTTTGTTGTAAAGATGTGAAAGCAGTGACCTTGCCTGTGGTGCCTGTTCCAAAAATCTCCAGGCCACTGACTGTTCTGAGAGTGCAATTCTTTGTAATCTAAGGCTGAATAATGTATTGCTTCAAAAGAGAGACTGTGAAGTAGATCCTATTGTGCTTTTAACATGCTGCTCTAAAAAGCTCCAGAATTACTTTTCCAAAGTTTAAGAAAACTAGAGGGGTCAGCATCACAGAATGTTCCTAACCTGTTTATTCCCAGGGCTGTTTAAGAAATAAAAGGCTTCTCCTTTGGATTAACTCACACTTCCTCCACCCCTTCGCTGCACACCCACAACTGCTGTGGCATCTCTCTCTTTCTGGCTTTGATCCTGCAAGATACTGAGAGCTTTTGATGGGCACTGCTGAGTCCAGTCAGGACCCACTGAAGTCAGCCTGGCAGGATTGAGCTCTTTGTTTCTAGAGAAGTCCTAATTCAGGAAAACATAGGGATGTGAACTTAAACTTCTGAACTTTAAGCGCATGCTCAAGTCCCATTGAAGTCAAAGCAACATAGCAAATACATGTTTAATGTTAAGCATGTGCTTATGGGTTTTCCTGAATTGGGGCCTGTGATGGGATGGTCCCTTCAGCCAGGTCATTCAGTGTTCCCCCTTTCTGGGGTATATCAAGGTCTTTACTTCAGCTGTCCTAGGCAGTCTTCCCATTCACCACCTCAGGTGCCACTCCTTCAGAGGCTAGTAGGGGAACCTGGGCACACCCTTTACTCCAGGCTCCAGTCCAGGGACCCTCAACCCAGCAGTTCTGGGTTTTACTCTCCCAGCCCTCCCTTCTCCTTCCCTGGATTGTTTCTTACCTGATTCCCCTCCTTCTCTGGGTGCCCTAGCTCCAAACCCTCCTCCCACTTCCCAGGGAGTGACTGCTGTATCTCAGCAGCAGTCCCTTTCATTGCCAGCTTCCTGCTTTATAGGCCCCACCTATTCCTGCACAGCTGAATCTGCTTGCAATCAATTCCCTGTACCCTGGTTCTCTCTCCAGGTACAACCTATGGAGTTAATAGGTCTCCCTGGCCACCTTAAACTAGTCCTGTGTGGGGTGAACACCGCATCACAGGGCCTAAGTTCAGAATTGCATCAGGAGGGCATAGAGTGCATACTATGGATAGAAAAGTTGGTTTTGTTAAGAATAAATACCAACCTGATTCTTTGAGCATCCCTGAAATTGAATCAAATCCGATTTCTTTTAATTTTTTTAAACCTTTGAGAAAGTTCAGTAAAAACTACTCCTCTCTCTCTCCCTCACACATTCCCTCTGTGGCCTGATTGCCCCCTTCTTCCCTCTACCTCACCATCAATCAACATGACCTACTAGTGGACTTTCTACGAGTGGACTTTCGAATCAATTCACACCATCACTGCTCTGAATAGCCCCTCTGACAGGTCCCTTGCCACCACAACCATTGCTGTAAGAGAACAGTATGTTTTATTGCCCCTTAGCTATTGAGGTTTCAGCTGCTTGCCTTGGCTACACACATATCCTGAGAACAAGCTCCCAGTGTAGTTCCCTTGCTGATCTGACTCCTGTGTTTGAAACTGCTGAATGTTGGTTACTCTTTAGGCTCAGTCTTCATTATGAGAATTACTGGCAGCTGACCAAGCTATAACAATAAACGAGTCTAATGGGTGAACAGCAGTTAACTTGCAAACTATAAGGGACAGTATGTTCACCACTTTGGCAAGCAGTACCCTATAAATTATCTATAATGTTATTTTAATGTCTGAATAGTAAACTGTAAATTCTTGCATTTTACCCAAGTCTAAAATACAGTCAACTGACCCAGGATTAAGCCATAACAGTACAACTCTAAAGTAACACAGAAAAATCTAGTCAATGTTTTAAATTAGAGGTTCACCAAGGAGGCTGTGTTCAGGTCCAGATGAGGTTATAGTTCAGAGAACAAGTCTGAGGATAAACCAGAGCTAACCTTTCAGGTCAGATTCAATAATGGTGCCAAATGTTATGAGGGTTGGGAAATAGGAAAGATGACCAAAAGAAGGGATGCCAGAGAACAAGTGACTGTAGAAGAAGAGTGCTGCACAAGTTTGAATTATAGGAACATTCTACAGGAGAGTGGCAAACCAAAACGAAGTACTCTGTTAATGTTCGTAAGAAAAAGCAGAATACTGTTGCTTTAGGATAGCTGCTGGTGTATTCAGGAATAAGACCAGTGGAAAAAGGTTACAAAACTTTTGTCTGATACTATAGTTATATTCACGTTCATAAATGTGTTAGATAATAATCATTTACTATATAATGGACTTTATAAACTTCAAGTAATTCATCTTCTCAATACCTACATTCAGTATTTAAGTACATATTATCCACATTTAACAGATGGGCAACAGAAACATACTGAAAGAGAGTGGGCCAAATTCACTCCTGATATAACTCCCCTGACTTCATGTGACCTTCCTTATAACACAGCAAGTCTGAGACAGAGTTTGGATTAAAACTGAGGAATTCCTTGCTCTTGGTCCTGTGCTAAGACCACAGGACAAGTCTCCCTCTCTCTTTAAGGAGAATAAGATGGCTGGTTGGGATATCTTTTACAGAATTTGGATCAAGCAGACAACTATTATTTTGAATCTAATGAACTTTCATTTCTGTATATTTTTCTGGGTATTCCAATCTTTTAAAAGAACTTACAGCTTTCTGTTTTACAGTTTAGTGGTAACAATAATAACTACAGCGCTGAAATGATTTGTTGACATCTAGAAATGATTTTGATAACTTCTTTCAGAGGCTCTGGGGAAAAGTTAGCTTTTAATTTTCTTTTATGACTGCTTTTTCTTATGACTCAGCTTATCCTTCTGATTACTTTATTCACCAAGCGTGTACAGCTACACTGAGAATGTCACTTACTTTCAAACCATGATTCTTAATCAAATTACTTCAAATTGCCCTAGGTGTCTGACAGGGAGTTAATTTTCTTTGACTATCATAAGTGAAGTACATTATTTTCTTTTAGGCGTTCAGAAAACATATTCAACTGTTTCTGTAGATGTATGTGTCACTCATAAGTTTTGCAATGCACTTATCAATTTGTATGGTCTCAATAAGCTGTTTCATTTGTGTGCATTTTAACTCGGATGAAACCATGGGATTAATTTGATTTTTATATTTTTAACATTTATGTAAATTCACTGATGTAATTGATATTTACATATAAGGCATGTCATCAAGATGAAGATGAAGAGTTCTTCATAAATATTTCTGGCCAAAACAACTGAAATGCAAGAGGCACAAAGTTATCTCAGATTTAGAGACACTTTACTATCAGTTGTGCCCGATTATCTACAGGATTGTCATTCCTATGCAATTTAAACAAAGAAATGGGAACTACTTCTTTCTTTGTGAAATAAACATTGTATCTGCAGCTCTTGTATATGGGAAAAGTCTCTTCCAACATTAACGTTCATTAAATCTTTATTCTTCATTCACAGTTTTCACCCTTACAATATCAATGGTTAATGTAACTAGCAAATGCTGTTGCTACATAGCCTTAAAAACTGCAATACTAAGCCAGTATCAGATGACTGCCTGGACTATGATTCTGAAAGCTAATTACTAACAATGCCTCGTTTTTTGGTAAAATGAATTAATTTATTAATCACAGTAGCACTAAAGACCTCAACCAAGATTGGGGGTCCCATTGTACTTAGCATTGTATGTAAACATTAGAGCTGATTGGGAATTTTTCATTATAATGATTTTTTTGACAGAAAATGTAGTTTCTGCAAAATCAACATTTTCTACAGAATTTTGATCTTGCTGAAATTTTTCAATTTCCTGATGGAAATCCAAGCAAAATATTTCATTTCAGGTCCATTTGACCCAAATTGAAGTATTTTGGTTTGTTGAACTGTATTTCTCTGTAGTGCTGCATTGTTTCAATGGGAGTTGTAGTTCCAGGTGCTTAATGCCACTATTCTCCCCTATGGGATGGATTCTCTGGCTAGACTACATCTCCTATGGCATGCAACATGTTCTCCTCTCTGACTGACCCATGGGAGTCATATGGCTACAGTGCATCATGGCAGATTTAATTTAACCGGAAAGCCCAGCCCAGAGGAGACAAGAGGGCAAGAGGAGCCCAGAACTATAATTCTTATGAGGCAGTGCAGCACTATAGGGAAATACAGTTTAGTGTTGACCTCCCTCATAACTAAATGTTACCACTCTGTTCCACAGAGTGAAATGTTTGGTTTTGACATTTCTGAATAGAATTTTTCTTAGAACTTTTCATTCCTTGGAAAATTTAAATATTTTGACTTTCAGCCCAATTTGTGATGAAAAAATGTCAACATATCGGAATTTCCCACAGGATGGATTTTTTTGCTCAGCTCCAACAGACGTGGTAAAAGAAAATCTATGCTCTGTAGAGTTTACAATCTAAAGAGGCAAGACAAAGTGTGCGAGAGCACATTATTATCCCTATTTTACAGATGGGGTATAAGATTAAGTGATTTGTCCGTGTTCTTACAAAAGGTAGGTGTTTGAGCCAGGGACAGAACCCAGATATCCTGATCCCTAGTCCATACCTTAACCACAAGTTCTGCTCATTAAGCTTCTAATTTGGTATACAAACCAAGAGATCAGGCTATAATATGTACAGTGTGATAGTGGCTGTAAGTACACATAAAGATACTATGAGATATAATTCTACTCTACATTTTCTAGTGGTAGAATCCCCAGCTTCCTTTTCTTCCCAGAATTCTCAGGTATTTGTTGTGGGGCTCCAGGACTAAAGAAGCAGGAGTCTAATCCAGACCACTTCATAAGGGATGATGTGAGATAAGCTTTGCTAGCAACAATTCTATGGTAATGCAGACACAAATTCTAGGAACAGAATGTAATAACGGGATGGGAACTTGCAAGAACATGGGTTTATAGCAACATTCTTAATTAATGTTTCAGTGAAGTTTCCAAAGAGCTTGTCTCCTGACATGCCTGCACAAACTCTTTTGCTGTCCAAATGTTTTCTTTGCAAGTGTAAGTGCCGCTTGTCTTGTCATGAGGACAAGAATCACCTGATGAAATTCCCTACAGCAAACACCAATTTTCCCTTTGAACTACAGGTTCCAACTCCCTCCTGCCCCACACTTCCCACTGAGATAAAGCTGAATTTCCTTTTGGTGGGGAAAAGTCCCTTGCATTGGCAGAAAGTGATATTCTTTTACAGTTTTCAGGAAACATCAAAATTCACTAGTTTCATTTACTCTTCAAAACTTGTCACTAATACTGTATATGGATATGGTGTGTAGATGCAGAGGTCATCCTCCATCATCGAAGTAGGTTGGGGGTGGGGAGCAGAACAGACTGTAGCAGGCTAGAGCAGGTTCCTACCATCGTACTACATAATATTCTAATAATAGATTTTGGGGGCAAGCTCTTTTTTTTGTTCTGTGTTTGTACACCACCTAGTACAATGTGGTCTTGATCCATGACTGGAGATCCCACAATACAAATAATACATAAAGTTGTTGAATACAAGCTCTTGACCACCACAAGTACCAGTTCTTTCCTCTCTTCATAGAATCATAGAGATTAGAGATACAAAAGACCTGGCAGGTCAATTATTCCCGCTTTCACTGACAATGCAGGATTGAATTTTCTACTGTTTTGTCCTTTGTCACGAAAGTTCATTTATGCTGATGACATCTGTTGCGGTACCCAGACTCAGACGTTTCACAAGCTTAATGCTACCTTAAACTGGGACAGGGTTAAAGTTAGCTGACTACTGTAAGATTTGGCACCTCCAGCCAAGCGTCATAAAAATAGTCTCCAATTTGTTCCATCTTCATCACGCCAGCACAACCCAAGAACTAAATGTTTATCTGAATGATCAGAAGGTGAAGCATGAAGTAGAACTGGTCTATCTAGGTGTGACCTTAGACCGCACACTGAGTTACCATGCCCACCTGAAAAAGACAGCAGCTAAAGTTAAAATGCACAAGAATCTTAGCAAACTGGCAGGTTCATCATGGGGTGCTCGTGCTCCAACTCTGCAGACGTCAGCTCTTGCCATCTTGTATTCGGTGGTGGAGTACTGCACACCAGTATGGAGTCGATCGTCACACACCAAACTGGTGGATACGCAATTACATGCCGCCATGCGTATCATCTCCGGCACTCTGCACTGACTCCACTCCCATGGCTACCAGTTCTGAGCAATATTGCTCCTCCTTGTATCAGACAAGAAGTTGTCCACTGGCAAATTACTGGAGAAAGTACATGCCAACTCAAGCCTGCTGCTGCACAATGACCTTTTTAAACCACCAGCTGCACATTTGCTGTCACATTACCTTTATGGTCTCATCCACCACACCAGGATGTTAGGGTGGAAACTCTCTGGTGAGAGGAATGGATATTTGTTATAATCCCCAACCAGTCTCTCATCACCGACCATACAATTTGCCCACCTGGTTTTGACCTGCCCTATCGCCAATGGTCCCTGTTGAACAGGTTCCGGATTGGGCAAGGTCTCTGTGCAGCCAACCAGTGTCTTCTTGACAGCCCTTTGTGCAGCTGTGGTGCAACACAGATGATGATGCACATTATTGATGAATACCTGCTGACTAGGTTCATCAGTGGCCTAGAAGAACTGCCACTGAAGATGACATCACTTGGCTAGATGACTATGCACATGCTAAATAAAATAAAATAAATAGATCTCATTGACAGAACGCTTTTCTTGATATACAACCTAAACTCCATTACTTCTGTCCCTTTCAAATTATCTGTCTCCTTTCTTGCTGTTTATATCCTTCAAATATCTGTCGATAGCTATATTCTCTCTTCATCATTGCTTAACCTGGCCAAAGAGATTTTGCTTTTTTAAATCTTTCATCACAAATTCATCTCTCTTTAACCATTTTTGTTGCTCTTCTCTGAATGGGTCTGTCGGTTGGTGAATTTCTTAGAAATGAGCACAGTGTTCTAGATGCAATCTCACTGTCTGATCCTTGTAACGTATAGTGGCATCTGAACTCTTCCTCACATCAGGCTCGCTTCATTTATGCCATCTTCTGGTTGCTTAGTGAATGGTATTTATTCCACAGTACATATGGCTGTTGTATCCTTTGGGAAATGCATAGATCTCTTTAATGAATTTTACAATTGCTTACAATCATTTTTCCCTTTGAAGCATTATGAAATTCTGAACTATTTCTTTTTTTTCTAAATCATTTTTTCTTTGTTAAATATCTTTACACTATAAGAAGAAATTGCCATTTTCCCTTATGTGACAATGTTATGCATTGCTCATCAGTAGGCTGCTCCTATTCTAAAGAAACAGTTACTGAATCTAATCCAAAATCCTGCTTTGGCGGTAGGGCTAGATTAATTGATCTAGTAGGTTGAATGTTAGTTTGGCACACCTGAATTCTAGTTTGAAAGATTGCCTCTTTTTTGCTGTAAAGTGCATGAGTTAGTAGTATATGCTATGGGCTGCCTTTTCAATACTTACTCTCCTTTTATTTTTGTATCCATTATGGATCTGATGCCATTGACTTCAATGAGAGCAGTAGCAAGCCTTCTATCTGCTATTTTAGAAACAATTGTATCTGAAGGATGCTGCATTTATTATTTCCTTTGGGGATAAAGGAATGTTCTAATCAGCTTCTTTTCTTACTATTTTCATTACTCTCCTGCCAACATTTTTGTTATCATCCAATCACAGATGAACTTGTATTAAAAGAAAAATATTGATTTCTAATTGCCTTAAATTCTTTGCTGTGTAGAATTCTACAAAAGTAACTTCTGTCTGAGACCCATATTCAGTAGGACTTCAAGTGAGGAGCTAGCAAGTCAGTAGGGAGCTAACAAAGTGGAGAACAGCAAACAGGGGAGTTTGAGAGGGAGAGAAGAAGATCTCCCTGCTGAACGAACAAGGTGCGAGTACTAATCTTGGGGTGAGTGTGCTTGTTTGGCAGTTTGGGTTTTGACTGTTTGTGGTTTTCTCTCTCTTTCGGGTATAGGTGCCGACTCCGTGGGTAGTCCAGGGCTGGAGCACCCAGGGAAAAAAAACAGTGGGTGCTCAGCACGCACCAGCTACAGCTGTTTGGCGGCTTCCCTGATCTGCTAGTCGGGGGCACTGCCAAACAGCTGATCAGGGATGCTGCCAAACAGCTGATAGATGATGCCACCAAATACCTGTTTGGTGGCTCAGGGAGGAACGTGGGAGAGGGCAGACACCAATGAGTGGCGTGCAGGCGGGGGCCTTGGGGAGGGGGCAGAGTGGGGGTGGGAAGAGGCGGAGTGAGGGCAGGCCTTGGGGGAAGGGGTGGGGTGAGAGTGGGGCTTTGGGGGAGGGTCAGAGCAGGGGCGGCGCCTTGGGGAGAGAGTGGGGTGAGAGTGGGGCCATGGGAGCTGGGTCTTAGGGTGGAACACCCCCGGGGAAAAGTAAAAGTTGGAGCCTATGCTTTTGGGTTATTTACAGTTACAGGGTCAGTTGGGATTGTGTGTTTGGGGACTGTTTGGACTTTTGTTCCCTTGATCATCTTTGATCAGCCTCAATCAGCCTTGTGATGACCCTTCCCTTGTGTGATTAACGAGTGCTGACCTAGGAGAGAAGGCCTTAAAAGCCAGAAGCTAAGCAACTAAGGGAAGCTAGTAATTGGAGGACAGCAAACAGCAGAGTTTAAGATAGAGTTTGTAAGAGGGAGTCATAATATAATTGCTATGGTTTGGAACGGCCGCATCACCAGTACCAACGCTGCTCCTGTCTCCTCCATCTGTGCCTGTATCCAGACAGAGAACCTAACCATGGATGCCTCTACCCAGATCCTGGTGCGGATTTGCAGAGACTGTGGCCTGCATTTCCCACTCACAGAAAGCCAGGCTGGGGGATGTCCACTGTATGAAAGGTACCTGCTGGGGGAATCTCTCAGGAAGCAGCTGGGAGAGCTGCAGGAGAAGGTGGCCAGGCTGAGGAGCACCATGACCACAAGGAATTCATAGAGAGTATTCACAGGGAGACATCCCAGGCTGAGGATGCTATCCAGATACAGAAGATTGCCATCACACCACTCGGGGAGGAGGATCTGGCTCTGTTACAGGGAGGAAACTGGATACTGGATACTTCTGGTAGCAGGCAGCACTCCATCCCTACTCTCAACCTACCGACCACTGTAGTGAAGAACCACTATGCTTCCCTAGCAATGAGTGATGAGAAATTGCCTCCAAAGGTGGAGAAGGAGAAGCGCTGTATCCCCAAGGCTGGGAGGAAACGTAAGGTGGTGGCTGGTGACTCTTCTGAGTGGGACAGAGGCACCCATCTTTTGCCCTGACACGGCATCCCAGAAGGTATGCTGCCTGCCAGGGACTGGTATTTGAGATGTTACAGAGGGACTGTCAAGGATCATCCAGTCCTCTGATACTACCCCATGCTGCTCATCCATGTGAGCACTAGTGATACTGCAAAGTCACTGAGCAGATCAGAAGTGACTTCAGGGCTTTGGGAGTAAGGATGAAGGAGTTGGGGGGCAGGTGGTGCTCTCTTCGATCCTTCTGGTCAAGGGTAGGGGCCCAGGCAGAGACAGATGCATACTGGAGGTGAATGCCTGCCTCTGCAGATGCTGTTGCCAGGAGGGCTTTGGCTTCCTGGAACACGGGATGCTGATCCGGGAAGAAGGCCTGCTGAGCAGAGATGGGGTCCATCTATTAAGGAATGAGAAGAGCAGCTTTGGATAAAGACTGGCTAACCTAGTGAGGAGGGCTTTAAACTAGGTTTGATGGGGGCAGGAAGACAAAAGCACACAGATAAGTCAAAAACATGGAGACCTGGGAGAAGGGTCAGAAGTTGGGAGGATCATGAATCATTATAGCAGGGATAAGGGAGAGAGAAGAGAGAACACAGAGGGGAAATCAAATCAGTATCTTAGATGTCTGTATATTAATTCAAGAAGTCTGGGGAATAAGCAGGAAGAACTACAAATTCTAGTTAATAAATATAGTTATGACATAGTTGTCATCATAGACTTGGTGGGTTAATACGCATGACTTGAATATTGGTATAGAAGGATACAGCTTGCTCAGAAAGGACAGGCAGGGAAAAAAGGGAGGCGGGGTTGCATTATATATCGAAGATGTAGATACTTGGACTGAGGTTGAGATGGAAATAGTAGACAGACCTGTTGAAAGTCTCTGGGTAAGGATAAAAGGGGTAATAAACAAGGGTGATGTCATGGTAGGGGTCTACTACAGACCATTTAACTAGGAAGAAGAAGTGGATGAGGCTTTTTTTTAAACAATTAACAAAATCATCCAAAGCACAGGACTTGGTGGTGATGGGGGACTTCAACTACCCAGACATCTGTTGGGAAAATAGCACAGCAGGGCACAGATTAGCCAACAAGTTCTTGGAATGTATTTGAGACAATTACATTTGAGGAGAAAGCTACTAGGGGTGAGGCTGTTCTTGATTTGATTATGACAAATCAGGAAGAACTGGTTGAAAATTTGAAAGTGGAAGGCAACTTGGGTGAAATTGATCATGAAATGATGGAGTTCATAATTCTAAGGAATGGTAGGAGGGAAAACTGCACAATAAATATAACGGATTTCAAGAGGGAAGACTTTAGCAAACCCAGGGAGTTGGTAGGTAAGATCCCATGGGAAGCAAGTCTACAGGGAAACACAGTTCAAGAGAATTGACAATTTTTCAAGGAGCTATTATTAAGGGCACAAGAGCAAACTATTTGTAGAAAAGAGACCACTCTGACTTAACTAGGAGATCTTCAATTATCTGAAACTCAAGAAAGACTCCTACAAAAAGTAGAAACTAGGTAAAATTGCGAAGGATGAATATAGACAAACAACACAAGCAAGTAGGGATAAAATTAGAAAGGCCAAGGCACAAAATGAGATTAAACTAGCTAGAGACATAAAGGGTAACAAGAAAAAATTCTACAAATACATTAGAAGCAAGAAGATGACCAAAGACATGGTAGGCCCATTACTCAATGGGAGGGGCGGGAAGGGGGAACAATAACAGAAAATATGGCAACGGCAGAAGTGCTAACCAATTTTTTTGTTTCAGTTTTTACCAAAAAATTTAGTAGTGATTGGATGTCTAACATAGTGAACAACAATGAAAATGAGGTAGGATCTGAGGCTAAAATAGGGAAAGAACAAGATAAAATTTACTTAGACAAGTTAAATGTTTTCAAGTCACCAGAGCCTGATGAAATACATCCTAGAATACTCAAGGAGCTAACTGGGGAGATATTGGAGCCATAAGCAACTATCTTCAAAAGGTCATGGAAGATGAGAGAGATTCCAGAGGGCTGGAAATAGGGCAAATATTGTGCCAATCTATAAAAAGGGGAATAAGGACAACCCAGGGAATTACAGACCAGTCACCTTAACTTCAGTATCTGGAAAGGTCATGGCGCAAATAATTAAGCAATCAATTTGCGAATGCCTAGAAGATAATAAGGTGATAAGTAACAGTCACGATGGATTTATCAAGAATTAAATCATGTCAAACAAACCTAATAGCTCTCTTTCACAGTGTATCAAGCTCCTGTGGATGGGGGAAATAGTAGATGTGGTATATCTTGACTTTAGTAAGACTTTTGATACTGTTTCGCATGACCGTCTCATAAACAAATTAGGGAACTACAACCTAGTTGGAGCTACTATAAAGTGGGTATATAACTGTTTGTAAAACCGTTCCCAGAGAGTAATCATCAGTGGTTCACAGTCAAGCTGGAAAGGCATATTAAGTGGGGTCCCACAAGAATCGGTCTGGGATCCAGTTCTGTTCCATATTTTCATCAATGATTTAGATAATGACATAGAGAGTACCGTTATAAAGTTTGTGGATGATACCAAGCTGGGAGGGGTTCCAAGTGTTTTGGAGGATAGGATTAAAATTCAAAATCATCTGGACAAATTGGAGAAATGGTCTAAAGTAAATAGAATAAAATTCAATAAGGACAAATGCAAAGTACTCCAGTTAGGAAGGAACAATCAGTTGCACACATACAAAATGGGAACTGACTGCCTAGGAAGGAGTACTGCGGAAAGAGATCTGGAGATCATAGTGGATCACAAGCAACATATGAGTCAACAGTGTAACGCTGTTGCAAAAAAAGTGAACATCATTCTGGGATGTATTAGCAGGAGTATTGTAAGCAAGACATGAGAAGTAATTCTTCCTCTCTATTCCACGCTGATTAGGCCTTAACTGGAGTATTTTGTCCAGTTCTGGGCACCACATTTCAGGAAAGATGTGGACAAATTGGAGAAAATCCAAAGAGGAGCAACAAAAATTATTAAAGGTATAGAAAACATGAACTATGAGGAAAGAGTGAAAAAAGTGGGTTTGTTTAGTCTGGAGAAGAGAAGACTGAGAGGGGACATGATAACAGTTTTCAAGTATATAAAAGGTTGTTTACAAGGAGGAGGGAGAAAAATTGTTCCCCTTAACTCTGCGGATAGGATAAGAAGCAATGGGCTTAAATTGCAGCAAGGGAGGTTTAGGTTGGACATTAGGAAAAAGTTCCCAAGTGTCAAGGTTGTTAAGCACTGAAATAAATTGCCTAGGGAGGTTGTGGAATCTCCATCATTGGGGATTTTTAAGAGCAGGTTGGACAAACACCTGTCAGGGATGGTCTAGATAACACTTAGTCCTGCAATGAGCACAGGGGACTGGACTGAAAGACCTTTCAAGGTCCCTTACAGTTCTACAATTCTATGACTACCCATGTAGTTAAAGTTAGGCACATGCTTAAATACCTGGCTTGAATCAGGGCCTGGACACTGAAAGATTTGAGTAATAATTTTAACTGTAGACATAGTCAGAGAACTCTGCTTATCATTCAAGTTTTCTTCTCAACTCCACTACATAGCTTAAAGGAATGTAAATAATTCACTGGAAAACTGAAAGAAATAATTGGATGTTTCACTTTAAAAAATATTGACAGGCCATTAGGGATTGACGTGTAGAATGGTGCTTTTGTACAATACTTTCTGGATTTCAGTTTAACCCACTAATAACTGGTGTTTAGAAATAAACAATGAAAGTTACAATTACTCCAATATGCAAATCTTTTGTGAAAAATGGCATTTTTCATTTGAAAAATAAACATTAAAATAAAATCAAACTCTCAATTGCCAGAAAGACAAGGTAAATCACTGATATTAATTTCATGTCCTACTGCTACTTATGTTCAATTTTTGTACAATTATTTTTGGTTCAGTTGTGAGAGAAAAGTAATAATCTGGATAAATTTAACACCTCAATCTAGGACAACACTAAGAACAAAGAATTCTAAATCCACTATACCATTGTTGCATTACCTTACATTAAAACACATATCCATTTATTGACAATGTCTGGAAAGACAATTCCTGCAATTGTTTTGCATGTATTGAATAGCCACCATTTCTACTCTGAACAGTTCTATATTTTTACTGGCCTGATTGTAAAACAAATTATTTGTGGAAGCTGAGGCTTCAATGGAGAAGTTATATGCATGTTATATATACTACGTTGTTTTAAAAAGAAAATAATTCAATTTTGTCTATTTCTAGTTAAATTAGTTATTTAGCTAATTTACAGATAATTTTTTTCAGAGAGAGACCTCCAGTCCACTTTCTCAACATACACATAATCATATTTACATGACACACATAATCCCGGTCATGGTGGGTGCAAATTGGAATTTGCACATGCAAATTGCACATACTATTAGGACAGTGTTTCCCAAATTTAGGACACCGCTTGTGCAGGGAAAGCCCCTGGCGGGCTGGGCTGGTTTGTTTACCTGCCATGTCCGCAGGTTCGGCCAATCGCGGCTCCCAGTAGCCACGGTTCACAGCTCCAAGCCAATAGGGGCTGCGGGAAGTGGTGGCCAGTAGGTCCCTCGACCCGCGCTGCTTCCTACAGCCCCCATTGGCCAGGCACAGCGAACCGCGGCCAATGGGAGCTGCAGTTGGCCGAACCTGCGGACACGGCAGGTAAACAAACTGGCCCGCCCCGCCAGGGGCTTTCCCTGCACAAGTGGTGTCCCAAGTTTTGGAAACACTGTATTAGGATGTCTGAATGGCTATATGCATAGTCACAGCAACAGACACACTATCACATACATGTAAATGCATGTGAACCTTGGATTTCTCTTACTCAAATTTTGGCACTTAATTTAAAAAAATCTCAGTTTTCCTCTTCAAAACTAGAATTTTAATATTACTGGCAAATACACATTTCACACTTAATAATTGTGTGGATGTCATTACTTTAGATCAGCAGTAGGAAGCAAAACAGGGAACTAAGAAAGGTACTAGTCAGAATCACTTCAGTGAAGCAAAAGAAAGACGGAATAGCTTTAAGTGTCACACTGCTTATTTTAATCTGAAAAACTGTTCCTTGTTGAATGTTAGAAGAAAATGACTCTTTCTGCAGTTCTTTCCCATTATGTTATGACAATAATTAATTATCAGCTTTTTTTCTGTAGGTATTTTAGGGCCAACAAGTGAGAATATGCATAGTATTTTGGATAAAATAGAAACTGACCCGAACTTCTACCCCAAATTCAACTTTTCACACACACATGAAGGCCTTGTCTACACTGCAAAGTTTTATTGGAAAAAGTTATGCCACTTTAATTAAAGTTCTTTAATTAAAACTGCTATTGCATGTTCATACTAGCTCCTTATGTCGGCAGAGCGCATCCACACTAGCAGCTCTTGCACTGACACAGAGAGCAGTGCCCTGTGGTAGCTATCTCACTGTGCAACCGGCAGCATGATGCTTTGGGAAGGGTTTGCAATACCTCATGGGGCAGGTACAGCATCACATGCGGCAGGTTTCTCAATCCCATCATTTCAGGGGCATCCTAGTAGATTGTCAGCTGCTTTTTCAACTGAAGCGTGTGGCGGGAGGGAGAGAGAGGAGAGTGGTTTGGCTGGGGCTGGCGAGACAGCAGGCTGACCACCTATCCTGAGGTGGGGGAGGGGGACACACACCCCACATCAGCTCCCGGCTCTGCTTGGCAGTCGGCACCGCAGTCTCCCCTGAAGCAGCCCACTCTGCCAGCCTCTGGTTCTATGATTCCCTCCAAGTTCTCTCCACAGCCTCCTCAGCTGCCAGGAGCAGCATCCTGAGCAGCTCTGTGAGCTCCCCATGCTGAGGAATGTCAAAGCAGCAAGCAATCATCCATCGTCCCCCCTGCTCCCTGCAGCAGCAGTCTGCCTGCCCCTGTGTTCCCAGTGCAGGGCAGAACAGGAGTTTCCACGCTAAAGATTTGTTCTTTGTTCCCCAAACAGAGCAGCACACTGAGCTGTCAGATGCTTCCCAGAGCTTTGAAAGGGAAGGGCGCAGGGATACTGGTGGAAGTCAGTTATGTCGACAAAACAAACAGCAGTGTCTACACTGACCCTTTGTCGCTTTTACTTTGCCGCAAAAGGCTTTATGCCTCTTGTTGAGGTGGTTTTATTTTGTCGGCAAAACAGCTGAATTTTGCTGATAAAAGTAGCTTTGTAGTATGTAGACCTTCCCTGTGTTGTTGGCAAAAGGCAGCTTTTGCCAACAAAATTTTGTAGTGTAGACAAGGTGACACATGCACACACACACACACAGATTGAGAGAAAGAGAACATGTAAGGGGCCTAACATTCAGTAGAACACGTCTCTTTTGGAGCTCCTGCTAGAAGTTCTGCTGCTCCCAGAAAAAGAAGATCAGTCCTCTCCCCTACCATCCCTTGGTAATATGAGCCACAATAAGGAACTGGTTTCAGAGTAGCAGCCGTGTTAGTCTGTATTCGCAAAAAGAAATGGAGTACCGGTGGCACCTTAGAGACTAACAAATTTATTAGAGCATAAGCTTTCGTGAGCTACAGCTCACTTCATCGGATGCATCAGGGTCTTCACTTTCACTCTCAAGCCTTGGGGGGAGAAACTGAACCAGCCAGGGAGAAATAGCCACTTTTCTTCCCTCCAGAGGTGAGGAGCTGAGCCAGCTGGGGAGGAGATCTTTATTCTCCTCTCTGCTGACAGCAGCAGGCCTAGAGAATACTAAATTATCAGAATACATGTGAAGATCAGTGATATTTGGGTTATTTATGGGAATATCAATCATATTCACAGCTGGGAAACTTGGTATTTGATTCCCCCCTCCTTTTTTTTTGGTATGAAAAAGAAAATCAATCATCTCTATCCCTTATTTCTCATTTTCATGTGTGTCTGCAGTTCCAGATTATGGCCAGAAATGGAAGTGTTGAAATACCACGAGAAGATTTATTCTTACACTATTTCTGGCCTGATTGGAAGCAGAGATTATCTGAAACCCAGTGCTTTGAGATACTAGCTTTCCATCCAATTTTTGGAGACTCCAGGGGTTCGGATTGTATGTATGAGCACATGAGAACCTGAACTGTTGGGTGTGTTTTCGGGTTCACCCATGTGTCCTACAAAAGGTGGTGAAGCAACAACAGTATCCAAGAACATTACAGCTATTGCTTGATCTCAAATCAACCTGTTAGGCTTCTGCTTGCTAAATAATGTTCTTAACATAATCAGTGACAGAGCCAGCAAGAGCTCGGCCTCAAAAGGACCAAAATATTCCTATCCAATCTGTACCTGTACCACAGTGAATCATTACATTGGCTCTTGCTCTCTAAAGTGATTATTCCCTAGAGGTGTACATTCCAGTTTTGTAATATTGTCAAGTTTCGGTCCCAGAATTTAAAGATTGCCTTATTCTGCCTCACAATCATATGGAAATAAACATAAATCATTGATATATGCCTTAACCAAAATCTTGGATATGAAATTTGAGAGGAGTGGAAATACAAATTTGAATCTGTATACACATTATACAGCTGGTCTTTATCTCTATATTATATTGAGCCAAAGCCCAAATCTAAACACCCATAGTTTCAAAGTAACTGCACTTATATTTCCCCCTCCCTTGAGAGCACCCACTTAAAGGTTTCTGACTCCCAGTCATCACCTCTCCTGGGCAGAGACCAGTGTCTGACTCCCTTCTCGCCTGGGCTTTTAAGGCTGCACAACTCCCTGAGCTATACTGTAATATTCCCAGCAAGCCGGCCTGCTTTGCTTTCTCTCTGAGTGCTATGGCGAGAGCAATAACACTCAGACCTCAGTGGTTCAGGAGCCAAAAGAGTGATCAACACGACCCGGAAGAGCCACAGTAGTAGGAATTTGTTGTTTCATTTACTATTTTTATACGTATATACATTATGCTCACAGCAAAATGACAGATGAAGTATTATTATTTTATCAATTAAAAAAGGTTAATAGCATAGCAAAAGCATCCTGACTAGATAGTAACTTAGATTAGTTAATAATTAAATCTCACAGTGTTTTACTACCACATGCTGCAAAGAGCTGCAGGAGACACATTAAAGAGCCACTTGTGGCTCACGAGCCTCAGTCTGAGTATCAGTGAACTAGAGTATTGCCAGCAATTTCAAGATACCACACAAGCAAGCACATTTATTCTTCAGGTAAAAGCATTGCAGAGAAAATATAAAAATAATAGACATTCCTATATGCATTCTAAAAGCTCACCAGAGGTTACCCATCTCTCTTCTGGGACCCTTAGTCTTTCCAACCCTTCTGCAAGGGCTGGAGCCCCCCTGGGACAGAAAGTCCTGTAACTTGCCTAAATAACTTGCCTAAGGTCCTGTGAGTCCATGGTAAAAATTTCAGGAGTCCTGATTCCCCAGTCCACTGCTCTAACCCTGCTAGATCACATCTCCTCCTAAATCAGCTAATTTTATTATAATTAATGCATTGCCTTTTGCATGAAGGACACCACCTGCAAATAAAGGGAAAGACATATGTCAATGAGAATGCTTTGCAAAGTTGGCTACAGCAACTTGTATTCTGGCAAGAAAGGGAAAATAACAGAAAGAGAGGAAGCTAAATAATAGAAAGCTGAAAGTTACAAGGGTAACGATAATAACAGAAACTACATCCTTTTGACATCACTTTTCATTCGAGACTCTCAAGCTGCTTCCCAAACATTAAATTCCCCTCGGAAATAAAATATTTTACAGATGGATAAAATGAGGCACTCAGAGATTAAGGCCAATATAATATAATAATATAAAATGAAAAATAGAATAAATCCTCCAAAATAGATAAACAGAAATAAAAATATTTTATGCCAAATTTTCAAATGTGCTGAGCCTAACATTGTCAGCTGGAGAAAATGAGGGCCACAGCTACTCATCACCTCTTAAAAATGGGGATTCATGCTGCTCAGGTTGGGCATCCAAAAACTGATGCACCAGGAATTCGTTGACCATTTTGAAAACGTGGGTCTTTTGGATTGACTGTGTTGAGACAGTGAGCCAGCAGAAGCAGCAGCAAATCTAGCAATCCTGATTTCTAGTCTCCTCTAACCACTACAGCATTCTGTCTCTTACACTTATGCAAAGAGGTATACCTAGAGACTAGTTAAAATGTGGGAAGAATAGAAAGATGCAGTAAGGTAGAAAAAGGAAAAAGGAGCACATTTCAGTGCTGATCAGACTCTAAAGTGAAAAAAGATTATTAAAGTTGCAGAGTGGCTTGGAGAGAGCAACAGTGTTAGACAGAAGGAGCAGGAGAAGTAAAATTCCCAGCCTCCTTTGTGGCAAGTAGAAGAGACGGGGGACAGAAATAACAGCCAATCAATCATTGTGTTTAATATCAATAACCAGATTACACACCCTGATGAAATTCTACTCTGATTATTCCAGATTTTAAATGTTTCTGTCCCCAGTTTCACCTGAACTGTTCTACCTTCAGAAAACCACGACCCAGTTTCCCACCACTCTTTTCTAATTGTATTGATAATATCTCTCTCCAAAGCACGTCATAAACTTTCCAAAAAAGAAAAACCACAAACAATACCATTCAATAATCACTCTTCTAAATTGTTTTCTAAAGAGCCATTTCTAATCTAATGATCTGGTCCAACATACCTATGATGCTGCTCCTAAATCTACTTTGTATTGTTAATCAATTACTTCTGTCTAGATAATGGGACAGATTTTTTTGCTATTCTTTCGTTATTTCTCAAGTAACTGATGTTAATCTCACAGATTTTGGGATGTTGGCTCTGACAGATTTGGTCCAGGTTTGCAAACAAGTGCTATAATTCCCTTGATACTCCTTTTATATCCAGTCTACATTAAACAGTTCTGCAACTAATTCAAGTGTATTTATAAAGTAGAGAAGCAGATTTTTAATCATTACATTGCAGGTATTAGTCTGTTCCAAACCAGCTGACTGCCTGAAGCACAAGAGATTCAAGGGTCTTGCCCACGGTCCCATGTTAGGAGCTCGATCCTGAATGATGCTAAGCACCTTCTGTGAGATACTGAAGTCAATGAAAGCACTCAGCACTTTGCTGAACTGGGCCCTAAAATTGGTGGCTCAACCCAGATTAGTATGAATTCTCCTTCTGGCTCCCAGCACAGAGAAAAACAAGAGTCCATGTGAGAGTAGCACTGAGAGGGCCACTGAAAAGCAGTGATTGAGGCTACATCTACACTACAGCTGCTATAGCAACATAGCTATGGCGCTGTAACACCATAGCATAGATGCTTCCAACAAAGATGGAAGGGGGATTTCCATTGATGTGGATAATCCACCTCTCTGAGGGCAGGTCTACACTACGGGGCTAAATTGACCTATGTTACGAAACTCCAGCTACATGAATAACATAGCTGGAGTCGACATACCTTAGGTCAACTTACTGTGGTGTCTACACCATGCTGGGTAGATGGGAGAAACTCTCCCATCGATTTATCTTATGCTTCTCGTTCTCGTGCAGTATCAGAGTCGATGGGTGAGCAATCGGCGGTCGATCTAAAGACCCGCTAAATCGACCCCTGGTGAATCGATTGCTGCATGTCAATCCCCCAGTAAGTGAAGACGAGCCCTGAGAGTCAGTAGCTAGGTTGACAAAAGAATCCTTCCATCAACCTACTTGTGTCTACACCGGAGGTTAGGTCAACCTAACTACAGTAATAAGGGCATAAAATTTTTCACAGCCCCTGACCAATGTAGCTCGATCAACCTACATTTTAGATGTAGACCGGGTCTTAGACTAAGACAGGACTCCATTTGTGTTTGGTTGATGGAAGTGACTGAAATAATATTGAAATCTCTCTGCCAAAACCCCCAACCACATGAAGGTGTTTTGTGAAGGGGTAGCGGGGAAAGCCTGGGATGCTGATTACGAGAAAAACACTGGGCTTCTTGATATCAGTGCAAAGGAAGTGTAAATGGCCACTATTCTGATTTAGTAGATGTTACACCCACTTTGTACTCAGGTTGCACTAGTGTAAATGATTGCACAACAGAGAGTCTGGTCCACTGACTATCTTTTAATCCTCATGCTGCTCTGATTAGCGAGGGGATCACCTTTTGTTTAGGTGTTTATTCCAATTGTGTGCGGTTTTTATTATTAATTATTGAGAGATACATAGGTCTAGTCAGAGCAGGGAGACTGAAAAAATTGAAGGAATGTGGGCACAAACCTGTGCCGCTATGGCAAATTTGGGGCTTAAGGCATAATGAGTTAACTTTAAAAAAAAAAAGATTGAGTGACCAGTATCGGTTCACAAACTGATCTAATTAAAACAACCCCCTACATGTGATGTTATAGATGAGATCCCAAGGGCTGTGCTGTCGGAGTTGGATTTCAGTTGGATTATTTGGGATTTTTTTTTAAGTTTACATATTGAGTGGAATCGTCTTTCAGTAATTTATTTTTCAGAAAAAGATGTTTCTAGCCAGAACTGTTATTTACACACTGCAATGAACTGAAACAATTAGACTTCCAAGCCACTGTAAAGAGAGTTTTACTACAGTTAACTCACCATTAGCAGGTTCCACTGTATTTTTCTTCTTAAATGTGCTGAAGTGACTAGTTGACTAGCTGTAATAGGAATATCTTGTTGTAAATGTCTAACAAACCCAGTAACTATACACAGCATAATCAGTTCCATGGGTGTGCCCTGCTACCAGAAGCATGGCTCTGCTCGAAATCCCATTGAAGCCAATGGAAAATTTTCATTGACTCCACTGGGCTTTGGAACAGGCCCTATAACAACAAACCCAGGGAGTCTACTACTCCTCTTATCAGAGGCAGACTTTTAGGCTGTTACAGAAAACCGGGTGGCATATTTTCATGCTGAAAGACATACAATACAGCATAAACATCCACGTATAATTGATATGACTATTAGTAATTTCAGCCATTCTGAGAGATTTAGAGAAGTTCAGACTGAGCAGCAGTAGAGCTGCAGTTCATGAAAATGTCCATATTGGCGAGAGATTCTTAAATGGCTAACCCTCCACTTATTACATGGTTCAGCGGTTCCAGGAATGACACAAAGCTAGGTAGGACCAGGTGAGTGAAAGCTGCACATATGGTTTCTAATCTCCACCTTGCTAGACTCATAGTGCTAGTTAGGATCTTTTTACCCAGGGGAGCCATAAATCCGGTTTTCATCCATCTTTCTACAACAAAACTAGACATGAATAAAATCCTGCAGAAGGCAGGAAAATGGCAAAAGGGTTGGAGGAAAATGTCCCCTTTAATTGCGTAGAGTGAATACTGTGCCACTCCAGGCCCAAATTACTTATAAGAACATTTTTGAGTTGAAACCTGGAGACTCCAAGGGCCTTATGGGTGTTTGTCGTGTGGTGGACATCATCTAGCTCCTACCAGCTTTTACTGCTGGCACTGCCCGAAGAGATGGTTCTCTCTTCACCATGGGCCTGTTCTAAAGCCCACTGACATTAATAGAAGTCTTGCCATTGACTTCAGTGAGCTTTGGATCAGTCCCTATGACCAGGAGAGAAAGTCGTCACAGCGCCTGGTATGGGACATAGCTAAAAGTGCCAATCTCAGGTCAGACTGCCAGAAAACAACTCATCTGTTATGAGATGTCACCAAGACAGTAACTAATGTGTGCTTCCAAACTACTACACTAGTTATTATGAAGCCACACACTGTTCCCTTCAGGCCCTAGAGTCCCTCATGTGTCACCCAGACAAACCAGACTTCTGGTTTTAATAATAATTTATCATAGAAATTACATTAGGTTCTTCCAGAGAGTCAGCCACTACTTTTCACCAAGCATATGCCAGACCTTACCCCAAAACCAAACCTTTTGTAAACTAAAGCTAAAGGTTTATTAATATAAAAAAGAGAAGAGAGTTATTAAAAGGTTAAAATGAATCATATACATAACAGTTGATTTCAGAGTCTGTAGATCAGGGTAATAACAGTGATGTTAAATCTGCCAGTCTGTAATAAGTCTCTCTGGTACATCCAAAATATTGGGGTCCTCAGTCCATTGCTCAAACTTCCCTGTTGTTAGAAATCACAGTCCAGAGATGTGGAGCAGGAAAGCGGCCTTGAGGTGATGTCACGCTCTCCAATTTATACCCCCAGTCTATCTGCGTGGAAAAATACTGGCTCAAACATGGAGTCATGGATCACATGTTCTATCTGCCCTGCTGAGTCATGGGCATCCATTGTCTGAGGCATCCTTGGCGGAGGGTGGGGCCGGACTGGAAGAGCTGATTCTCCTTAATGAATGGTCCATCAACACATGGCTGGCTAGTCGTGATATAAATCTGTCTTGGAGGTGTTACCCAAGAACACAACATGTTTTGTAAGAAGCATACAGCTACATTTCATAACTTCATACACAATAGTGATACTCACTTTTCAACAGGATAATAATAGCAGATCTTAACTTTTCCAATGTTACCTTAGAAGGCATACTTCGTACATGATTTATCAAAATGGTGTAACATTGGTGACAACATTGGTGTAGACGGCCACCTTCGTTTTTAATACAGCATCACAAAAGTAATGGAAGCCTTTGACAAGAGACAATTTAGTAAATGGTTTGATCTGGGGAAAGTTATGCATCTACTGATCTGACATTAATAGTTGAACACAAGGTTCTGGGGAGAGAAAAGAAGAACGGAAAACCCAGAAATAACATCCTCTTTCACTGCATCCTCTTCATCAACTTTGTTTCTGCATCCACCAATTCACAGGCAATCTCTGGACCTGAGCATGTTTTCTTATTTCCCACCCTTAAGAGTTAAATCTAAGGCTACCCTATCACTTATGTCAGCAAAACTTATGTTGCTCAGGGGTGTGAAAAAACACACACCTGAGCAACATAACTTTCACCAAAAGAAACACCAGTGTGCACAGCACTATGTCAGCAGGACAGTTTCTCCCACTGACATAGCTACTACCGCTTGTTGGGGATGATTTAATTAAGTCAACAAGAGAGTTCTCTCCCAGTATAGAGCAACTACATAAGAGATCTTACAGTGGCACAGCTGCATTGGTACAGCTGTGCTGCTATAAGCTCTCTAGCGTAGCCATAGGCTAAGAACATTTAATACAGGGGGAAAAAAACAGACTTGAGAAATTACAGTAGCACAAAAAAAAACAACTATTGTGTCTTCCTACAGGCCAAATTCTGCTCTCCAGCACATCTGTGTAGTCATCAGGGCTGGCTGCAGGCACCAGCGAACCAAGCAGGTGCCTGGGGTGGCACATGTAAAGGGGCGGCAGGAAATCAGGCTCTGGGGCAGCGATCCGCCCTTGGCAGTGGTAGGAATTCAGTGACTGCTCCATCACTCCGCCTCCGCGTTCAGCGGCAAGGTTTTTTTTGCTTTGTTTTTTTTGCTGCTTGGGGCGGCAAAAATGCTGGAGCCAACCTAGGCAGTCAAATTAGGGTCCACAGAAACTTCATAGGTGTAACTCGGGGCAGAACTTAGCATAAGGAATCAGCACATACCAACACCCACATTTCCATTTGCAGGTGATGATGTCTGATTTAAAGAGTGACTTTTACTTCTTTGGTTTGGAAAGTAAGACAAAGGCTTAGAATGAATCAGCAGCCAAAGACATTTGAAGACCAATTTTCTGACAGCACAAGTTACAAAACTGCAGCAAGCAAAACAAATCCCACAATGGTTTTCAAGGAAGAGTCTCACATTTCCCCCCACCCATCCTGTGTTACAAATTGCTTTTCTATCTGACAACGAATTATATAGCATCATGCTTTCTCCCCAAGTTATTTATGGGCATTCGGCAGACTGGGGATGAAAATACAACGTATGCCATCTAGCTGCTATTCTACTTGTAATACCAGGGTTGACAGTATCTGAATTTCAGTGAATTGGTTAGCATATTTCCTGTCATAGACAAAAAGTTATTTACAGCAAAGCAAGAGCAATACGGTAACAGTAATTAAACCAGAGTGCTTACAGCATATTGTTCATTGGTAGGAGAAAGCTTCAACGATAAATTACTGGAGCAAACTATTTGACTAGAAAAAAGAACTTTGCTAGCTTCTGAACTTTAAAGATGAGTGTCGCACAACTACCTGATATTGCTACACAACTGGCTATAGGGAGCTAGACATTTCAACTCATCAGCAATCACAAACTGGGATTGGGTATTGAGAGTTATTTGGTGAACTCAATGGCTTTTGCTTTGTGAACATTCCAGAGAGATCCAGTTTTATGGTTCTAAGTTTAGTCTAATTTTTATTTGCTTTTATGCCTTTCGTCCTAAAATCTCAAAGTGATGGAGTCATTGTGGCTCTCACTCAGTTACTGATCCATCTTGACCTTGCGTAAGTATTTTGTACCTCATGGAATCACAATACATGGCTTTGGCTGCAGCATGTTTCCGTTATGCACTTGTTCAGCAAATTGTGATCTTTATCATGAATTTGGGCTTAAATTTGCCATTTTGGAAATAATAATAATATTGGTGACAGAGACCATTTTTCCATACTTACATCCAAAGCTTCCAGAAAAGAAAAAGCAAAATTAGTCATTTCACCTTGATGCAATTTCCCTCTGGCCCCCCTCCCCAATGGTAACAGTCAGTTCCTGACTACATGACCTGAAAGGCAACTGTTGGGATTGTGGCCAGGCAAAGCATTGATTCATCTGCTTTCAGCAAAGGAGAAGGAAGACTGACAATAAATTGTGGCCACAAAAAGAATACAGAAGAGCTGCACTATTGCAAAAAAGAACAAAGCAGGCCAACAAAATAAATCCCTCTTGCACGGCCGAAGAGTGAAATATAAATAGCATCTTTTACACTGAAAGAGTTTGCTGCAAATCAAACACCAGAAGGCTTAGCACAAACCAAAGTTATTCCTTGAGATCTGGAAACATTTTAAAGGTTTGTCTATGCTAGGAAAATGACCTGTTGCTGACAACCATTGTCAGCAACAGAATTCCCCCTTTCCCTTACGCACCATTTTCCTCTCAACTGGTGATAAAAATGATTTAGTTGCTAATGTCTGTGGGACAAATATCGTTTGCAACACCGTTATAGAAAGGCTGCCTGGTGGAATGAGTGTCCAGCATGTTTTCAGTAATAGTGCTGAAAATGTTTGAGCCCTTCTAACACTAGCCTTTATAAATCTCTTCAACACCAGTTGAGGGGGAACAAGCAGAGACCCGACCCATTGCTGACAACCTCATTTTCCTCATGCAGATGGACTCTTGAGTATTGTCTACACCTTTGCTAACACTGGTTTGGCTCTGAGGGTTCTAGGAGACCATAGTGTAAACAGGCTCTTGGTTGCCACCAGCATTTGAAGCACTGCGTCGCCTAACCCAGCTTAGCACAGGTCTAAACTTTGAAACAGTGTTTGAAACCGGGAGGTGGTAGCATGTCTGCCACAAGGATCTCAGCAATGGTACCACCAATGGAGCTGAACTAGTGCTAGCAACAGTGGACATGATTTGGAAAAATTCCTTACTGTAGACAAGGCTCTGAGGTGTTGGGCAGCTAGGGCACTTAGCAGTGTATATTAAGGTTAAGAAGGTGAAAACACTTCAAGAGGCTAGATGGTCCTCTCACTCCTATGGCACCTCCTCCTGGTCGCTCTGGGGATTACTTCTTTCCAGTTCCAATACCCCCTTCTGCTGCTTATTGTGCATTATCCTCTATCTCTCTTTCTTTTCCTGCAACTCTGGGTGCTTATCCCTTCATGGCTTGGTCTGGCCAGGTCACCATAGCCTTCCCCTTCCAGGGTATCAAGTAACCGTCCCAGGCAGCCAGAGCCATCCCTTGGGTATGGTGAATCGGGGCCAGTGCGATTGGCTGGCACCTAAGACCCCAGGCGCGTGAGACCGGCAGCCGAAGGAGCCTCGGGTGCATGGGGCTGGCAGCCAAAGGAGCCTAGGGGTGATGCAGCACCCCCCGCACCCTAGTTCTGGTGCCTAGGGCAGGGGCTGATTTGTCCCGGGCCCTGCACCCACCTAGGGATGGCCCTGCAGGCAGCCTTCCCATTCACTGCCCAGATAGTGCCACTTCCCCAGTGGCAACAGGCTCCTTCACTGCAGCTCCCTTCCTGGCTTTATACTATTCCCACCTGTTCCTTCTCAGCTAGGGTCCATCATCATTCAGGAGATTACTTAGGCCATCTAATTCCCCTCAGCTCTGGCCTATCATGTTAATTGGCCCCTTCTCAGACTCATTAACCCCCTTCTAGGCTAGTGTGGGCTGAACACCCCATCACAGGCCTTCACAAGTAAATCTTCAGCTCAGGGTCAGCATGAGATACAGCCACGCAACCCCCTCCATTATTACTACTGTGTCCTCAGGACTGTGGTGCTTTCAGTAGCTCACTAGCAAATCCCACTGGCGGCATTAGGTTAGTAGATCAATGTAGACAGCTAATCTCCCCTCTATAGGCTTCCTGGAGAGCCAGTAAGGAGCCCCAGCTCACAGCACGCAGATGCTGCAGAAGCCACTTTGTCCTCCCCCATTTCCTGCTCAGCAGAACCATGCTAGTTCCCCTGCAGTCAGTGGATTTACATCATGGGCACACAATTATCAGACTATTCATAAGAGAGGCTCTATCCCTGTTTTGGGACAAGGGACTCAAGTGACTATGTAAAGACGAATGGGAGAGCAACAAAGGGGCCTTAAGGGAAGGAACAGGGAAATGAGACTGGTTTCATGTGTTATATACATTTTCTTCCAACATAGGTCTGTATTCCCACCTCAAGGGTCTGCGACTTGAACTTAATTTTTGTAGTTCTTGATTTCATCAGGATCCATTTATGGATTTACAATCCCTAAAAGTAAATGCTAACCACATACACAGTATAGCACCACACAAACACTAACTCAGTAACCTGCTCAACACCCTTATGAGACAGGAAGATAGCATTAAACCTATTTTACTGATGGAGAAATATACACAGAGGGGCATAGCCTCAGGGCCAGCTATGTCTGGCACAGATATGCTGAGATCTTAAGGCTACTAGACACTGAGTTGGTTCCAAGGAACAACTTAAAGCAGTCCCAGGGTTATTCTAAAACACCAGTAACAACAGCTCCCAGAGACCTTTCTGGGCTGGGGATTGCTGGAGTGCAGCAGCATTCTGATCTTACCATTTTGTGCCCAGAGCAGAGGAAATGGTGTAGAGCCAGCGTTAAAGCTGCTTTGAACCATCAGTACAGCACAGAGCAGCCTTAGCGAGGCTAGGATCTGGACCACAGACATTAAAACACATATCCTCAGCACCTGGTAAACTAAAGGGGATTTAAATTGCTATTAAGGCAGCAGCTTAAGATTGCCCTGTCATAGAAGCCACATGTGACCCATTTTCCCACCCCCAGCAGTGTAGGAGTTAGGGCCAGCACACAATGCACTCTTGAGATTTTGCCCAGTGGAACAGCTTCTAGGAAGCTGCTATCTGCTTGCAAAAGTTGAAGTGACCCTGACATTGACAATCTGCATTGGGAGCATTCTGAAGCTCCCCCCCCCCCGCCACCAGAAACTACAGAGAAGGGAAATTGGAAGGAAGCCACCTCTACACTTCCTCCAGGTGCACTGAATGCTCCTCTGGAGCATTTGGGGCTCAAACTTACCATGACTTGTCCAAGGTCACACAGCAAGTCCATATAAAAGCCAGGACTACACAGATCAGAGCCAGTATTAGAGCTCAGAAGATTCCAATTCTCATTCCCATGTTCCGAGCCCCAAGGCACGATGCCTGTTCTGCAGTGGCTATGAAACCATTTGTGGAAAGATGCTTTTTGGTCACCTTGCTCCTTGTGTAACGCAAAGAAAGTACAATTTCTCCTTTTACAGTTAAATGTGGTAGCCTTGTATTATTTCCACTAGATGGCACCTACGTTCTTCAAAACATGGCTCATTTCTACAGCATTTTCTAATGCTGCTAGACTTACAGTGCTCACATACCATAATTCCATTGTTAGTCTCTAAGGTGCCACAAGTACTCCTTTTCTTTTTGCGAATACAGACTAACACGGCTGCTACTATGAAACCCATAATTCCATTGTTTCACAATTAAAGATGGGCAAATATTTTATTAGCCTGTATCCACTGCTACTCCTGGATACTCAAGGAAGCTTGCTGAGTTGCAGCACTGCAATATCTTCCTTGTGAACATCCCCACCAGAAAGCGATGAAGCCAGAAATGACCTTCCAATGGTATTGAATCGGTGTTTTCAGTAATGGTTGATGAAATCATTTCCAGGTGCACAGCCAGATTTTCAGCACCAACAAAGAGCGTGGTATATAAATCCATCAGTTCTAGCAGTGGCAAAACAAAGATATTGTTACCTCAAAATTCCATTTATGTATAACATCACAGCGTGTTCAAGCTATATGGCTTGTGCCGTGGCTACTAGCATGAACATACAAGCTGTACAACACATTTCTCTCATAAATGCCTTGTCCCAATATTTTTTCAGCACTTGTAGTTATGATACAGTTTGGAACCTTTAATAGATGCCCAGACTGAACATAAAACTAAAGCGGCCCCTTGGAACTGGGTCTGCAATCCAATTTCTGATTAAGAAGTCTGCCTTTAATGAACATAGTTTATTAATGTGCCTTCAAGTCCATGAAGGCTGAACTTGCCTGAATCACAGTACAGTGAAGACACGTAATGGATGTGGCATTTAATTTTGCACTGTTCTGACGCACAATGGGCCCAATTCACCACACCACATTTGTGTCAGTGGAATCGGTGTAAAACTGGGGTAGCACTGGGAGAATCAGGGCCAAAAAGACATAGAAGGAAGTTAAAATACATAGCTGAAAACTAACTAAACAGCTCCGGTAAAGGAGGTAGAAATTAAGCCCTAGCACAGCTGCCACTTGCAGTAGCAGTCCCTGTACTTGGGGACAGGTTTCAGAGTAGCAGCCATGTTAGTCTGTATTCGCAAAAAAAAAGGAGTACTTGTGGCACCTTAGAAACTAACAAATTTGTTTGAGCATAAGCTTTTGTGAGCTACTGCTCACTTCATCGGATGCATCCGATGAAGTGAGCTCTAGCTCACGAAAGCTTATGCTCAAATAAATTTGTTTGTCTCTAAGGTGCCACAAGTACTCCTTTTCTTTTTGTACTTGGGGAGAGAACACAGGCCTGATCTAACGCTCACTACTGAAGTCAGTGGAGAGACACTCATTACATGGCCTGGATTTTGGATTAGGCCCTTAATACTCACTCCTGCTCTTTCCCCCAGGCATCCCTGGGTGCAGGAAACTGAGAGGGGGAGCAGACAGAACTCTGAGCAGTTGCCCCATCATCCAGCCTCATTTCACACCAGCTCATGGCGTGGGGCCAGTGTGCCAGAGGGAACATTCAGCACCAGCCTAATGGCTGGTGCAAAATGCACACTCCCTACATGTGGGGAGCAGCACGGGGAGAGATTTGTGCCTCGGGGATTTGTACAATCTCTTTGGCTTTCTTCTGAGAGCAGTGCATCTCCACTCTGAGTCCTAGTCAGACTGTGGTATTTTAGTCACAGTGTCTGTCTGCTTAGAATGGGTTGAGAACATGCTACTGCAGTGGATGCCGCATAAGCCAACAGAGGAGGGAAATGCAGAATCTTTTCAAATTTACAGTCCATTCGCTCTAAGTAAGTTAGGACTTCATGACTCAAAGAGCACCCGCTACTCAACTTGCTGAGCATAAGGAATACTGCATATGCCTTGGTATCATTAATCAAACAAAAGGTAAAATTTTCATGGTGATGACTATGTGTACTAATTACATAGATAGAAGTGCAAGGAAACAAAGCAAAAATGAAAATATCTCATTGAGGACATGCATAGGCAGTAACTGGTCATAAGTTAATGAACTGTAGATTACAGAACTGTCAATGGATGTTAATGAGATGGTATTTCCAGTGAAAGAGTTAGAGCTGCAGATGCAAGAAATCTGACATTTTGTTTGTGTAGGAAAGGAACATTACAACAAAAATAACTGAACAAAGAACAAGAGCTAAACTAGATGTCCAGACACTATGTGGATGGAAAGGTACTGTACTATACCAGCCAATGGAAAAGATACTGAGGTGGGAGCACAAAGACCTACATTCCACTGCCAGGTCTGTCATTGACTCATTCTGTGACCTTGAGCGAGTCTCTACACCTCTATGTCTCATTTTCGCCACAGGTAAAATGGTGGTAAAAATTCTTAGCCATGTTTGCTAAGTGCATTACGATTTACAGCTGAGAAGTGCTGGAAGAGTGATGTATTATTAGCTGTTTGGGGGCGGGAGTGGCTCCCCTTCCTCTTTTCCTCTCTCTCTGTTACATGCTTATGGAAGATGGGATCATTTTAAAGTGCGTAGAGTCCTTCGACTTCTTCTCAGCCTCTCAGTACATTAGATGCTTTTAGAGACGAACCTGAACTAAAACCATGGACACAAACTGAATTGTGTTCATGTCTGAGAATCAAATCCAAATGTATCAGTTTGGTTTTCTCCCTAGTTTAGAATCCATATTCACCTCCAATAGCTGAATGTTGGACCAGCTGGTACTAACCTCTCACATGAGGAAGTAAAGTTATCTACTGATTGCAATCATGATGCAGTGATGTGGACTGGAACACTTTGTTATTCCTTCGAGCAGTTATGTTGATTCACATCCTTGGGGGGGGCAGGTGGGGAGGTGAAAAAAATGGAATTTTCTTGCCAACTCAGAGGTGCAATTTTTGACCATTTCTATCCTTGTGACAGAGTTCACTCACAGAGCGGCACCTCCTGCTGACCGTCTCAGGGATTAGCTCTCTCCACTGCATTCTTCTCCTGCAGACCTGTCTCAGTCCAAGTATCACAGCGTCCTCTTCATGACTCAGCCTTCCAGTTGTGACAACATCCACATTTCCCCCTTCCCGGAGGAGGGGAGTAACTCAGTCAAAAAATCCAGCCACTTTCCCAGTGGTGATGGGGGGGGGGAAACCTGGGCCAGCCCACTACTCCGGGTCCTGGCCCAGGGACCATGCAGGTAGTAGCCTTATGCTGCCTCTCCTTAACTTCTCTACAAGTGCTGCTTCAATTCCCTGGGCCACTTCCCTATGGCCTCAGCACATTCCTCGCCCTCTTCTCAGGGCCTCCAGCCAACACAACCCAGCAGCCATGCAGGAGCTCCCTCTTATTCCCCCGGTCCCTGCCAGCAGCTGTTCTCTCCAAGGTGCTACCTTCCTGCAGCCCACTAGGAACATAGGCCTCTCTGCTTGGACTCCGTACAATCACTGATCCTGCTCTGCCCTGCAGCTCCCTTTTAAGTGAGCCCACCCCGCCCTGATTGGTTGCTCCATTCAACCTCTCTCTGATTGGCTGCTCCCTGTGCAGCTTCCCTAGGCTACTTTTAATCCCTGGGTCCTTTCCAGTGTGCAGTGAACATCATATCACAATCCTCCATCTTTATAATGAACCTAGTGGGCAATAGACTAACTGTGAAAAGCAAATACAAACATTAAAATCTTGGATGGACTACATAAATTTGCAGCACTGGCAAACCAGCTCTAGTAATTGCACTCCATGTTAATATATTGCCAACTATGTTAGTAAACAATACAGCTGCAATGCAGCTAGAACTTTTTCCTTTTTTTAAAAAACAAGAGACTTTCTTTTACATGAAGTTCCATTGTCATAACAATAAGAAGTTGACACAATTAAAAATCTAAGCACTTCTTCATTCATATACATATTTCTTCTATAATAAAAGAGCCATCAAGAAATTGCAGGTTATATTCCTTTAAGATAAAAACCTGTGCCCAAAACCCACCATAATTGGTGTGACTTTTTTTCTTGAGTATTCAATTCCCAGGAAAGATTAGGAGTATAATGAAGGAAAATGTCACCATCTGGTCTCAAACTGGCTTGGAGAGTGAAATGAAAAAAAAGAAGAAGAATTTTCTTTCCAAATGTAATTTATCATTTTGACACAAAAATAAAAAAAATATTCATTAAAAGGAACCAAATATTCTAATAATCAGTAAACCTTTACAATTCCTTGTAACCTTTTATCAACACTTGTCTTTCAGTATCACAGAAGAGATGACCACATTAAAGCATGAAAGTGTTGCAGGTACAGTGAGAAACAGATGGCTTGAATGGTGGAATAAACCAAGATAGAATGCAAAAATCCTGGAACCCTTAAGACTTCTTGCTGGATTACCTAATGCTAGCTGATTCTGGAACACCTGTACGATAGACCTACGGTTTGCATGCTGTAGACTTATAGCTCTTTGAAGAATGACTTGTTGTGGAATGCTGCTAACAATCAAGTCATAAAACTGAGATTATAGTTTAGAAGCAAAGCAGTGAACTGCATTAAAGGCAACAATTAAACTCTCGCAGACTAGATAAGATGACAGACCATTACATTCTCAGCCTTTTGTGTAGATTGACTCCCATTTTCAGTGTATCACTTTTTGTAATGTTGGGCCTTTACATTCTTTCTGGTATATTTGTTAAAGTCTAGCTACTATAATAAAGCTGTAACACAAGGAATGTTGGTAGGAGACCAGTCTTTATTTCCTGGCCCCAGTTCCATGACAGGGGTCAAGGTTACAAAATCCTCTGTGTGGAAATCCTGGCTCCACTGAAGTCAATGGCCAGACTCCCGTTGCTTCAATGGGGTCAGAAAAAGAGAAAAGGAGTACTTGTGGCACCTTAGAGACTAACAAATTTATTTGAGCATAAGCTTTCGTGAGCTACAGCTCACTTCATCAGATGTATCGGATGTAGCTCACGAAAGCTTATGCTCAAATAAATTTGTTAGTCTCTAAGGTGCCATAAGTACTCCTTTTCTTTTTTGCGAATACAGACTAACATGGCTGCTACTCTGAAACCTGTTATAATGGGATCAGGGGTCACATGGTGGGGTCAGTATCACTAACTCCAGGGATCACTGTTGCAGCTACAATGATTATACTCGAAGGACTGTTCCATTTAAAAGCTTGTTCCATAAGGAGTGATATTTCCCATTAGTGACACAAGGATGGAGCTGGAATTGGTTATAGCCCTAAAAGTTGAGTGTTTTTTGTTTGCTTTTTAAAGTGTGACCACTGTATGTTACAATTGGCCCTTTGGTTTTACCATCCCCTTAAACTCCATTGAGGCCAGAAAGGAAGCAAGTAAATTGACAGCTCCTTGGAAGGGTTTGATCTCGTGGGGATTTCATCCCTCTGTTTATCCATATTCTGAAATAGCCAAAAAGAAAGAAAAGAAAGTTATCTCTTGGCTTTTAAAACCACAAATATATGAACCCCATGATGAGGAGAAAAAGTTAAGGATTTTCAATACCTAGCTCACATATAGAGCCCTTTTCAGCCATAAATTTCAAAGCACTTTGACAGAGGAGGCATTATCCCCATTTCACAGCTAGAGAAACGAAAGCACAGAGGTGAAGTAACTTTCCCAAGATCACAGAGCAAATCAGTGACAGAGCCAGAAATAGAACTTGGGTCGGAATCCCAGTCAAGTACCCTATCCACTGGGCCACACTGGTAATCTATTCTGTTCTCACACAAAGATAACAATTGAGCTCCAGCAGCCTTCAGACAATTGAGAAAACATGGTAAGTACTAGTGGTCATTAGAGTTACATTTGTAGGAGCATTTCCATTCATAATCTAGATTTTCAGGCATTCATAACTTTCACTTTTAAGGTGCAAAATTTAGGCCTGAGTTCTGATGAACCAATGTGTTAGGCAACTTTTCATGACTGTAACTCCACTGATTTCAGTGGAATTTCACCAGCAATGGAATGGAGTAAAGTGGTAGTGATTCACACCCTCCAGTCTGCCTAAAAGTGATAAAGTTCATGCCAGAAGCATTCAGCCATTTCGGGGGGGAGGGGAGTGAAAACAAAAATAAAACAGTATTTTCCTTATTAAAAATATCCTTGCAAATTTTCCCCCTCTAATAGCTCAACCACCAGAATGCCCACATGTAGAATGTGGACATTTGGCATGGAGAAGAGATATAGAGCAGCTCTGTGCTGGGGAGTCACCATATCTGAGAGAATCCCCAGGCCAACGCCAATCAAACTGGCTTCATGGCTGGGAGCACAAAGGAGATACTGTGGGTCTCAGGATCTGGCCCACAGTGTAAGTAATACAAGGCAGTGGAGGATCAGGCCTGCAGATTTTCAATGCTATGCTCGATTTTAAATTGGCTGTAATTTGAGCTTCAACAATTTGGTTCACTGAACAACTGGGCTCTGGTTAAGAATGCCCTGTAAGCTCATATGGAAGATGAGTGCACCTTTATGTTCAACCAATACCCTTATAGTCTTCTTGTGTAGCTGCTTCATTGTGAAAGCATCAGCCAGGTATGTGACAAAAGGTATGCCTGCACTACAGAGACCATATTGACATAGCTGTGTCACTGTAGCTATGCCAGCATAACCCTGTAGTGTAGACATAGCCTACCATGACGAAGGGGTTTTCCCATCCGTGTAGACACACAACGTCCCCGAATGACGGCAGCTAGGTCAATGAAAGTATTCTGCCATCAACATAGCTGCATCTATACTGGGGGTTAGATTGACACACCTGCATCAGTTAGGGGCATGGATCCTCCCAGATCACTCTGCACTGGTCCTGCCCTGGAGCAATGACTTATAATTGGTGCAAAGGCAGGCATTAGGAGTACCTGGATAATATAATTTCCTATATAATTTTCCTGTTACGTGGCCAATGGAGTGGGGATGGAGGAGGATGGAGTGGGGATGGTAGCAAAGAAAGACAAAACAGAGGAAGACGATATTTACAATACCTTTAGTCTTGTCTCCAAGGAGAAGTCTGCAGCTTTTGGAGAGGAGAATCCAAACTAAGTATTGATTTTTAATTTTAAACTAGTTTAAAATATTTGTGATTATGACCCAATTCTTCCAGTAGGTGAGGGAAAGAGGGCAGACATCTGATCTTTTCTGTTACATATAATGAGCCATTGCCTCAGCTGGGGTAAATAGCATAGCTCCGTTGACTTCTACACCAATTTGCATCAGTCAAGGGCAGTCTGGCTGAAAATGGCATGCTGTGTGTTAAAAGTGGCTTGTTTGAGAAGAGGCTGCCACTGGGAGGGAAACAAAAAGCAGGATAGTATTTTTTAGCTCTGTCACTTTAAAAATGCCTGTTCCTGAACAGGGCTTCAAGGCAGAGTTGAAGCCTGAGCAGATATATTTTAAAGTAACAGTAATTAAGCCTTCCTTGGATATCAGCTAGGGAGCTGTAAAGAAACCTTGCTCACCAGGCAGGTTGTTTCAAGCATTCACAGCCCATAACACTATTTGTTCATCAATATCCAATCTCCACACTGTGCCCTCCTCCTCTTTCTACTGCCATTCTAATGCTTTTGAGAAATAATCCCTCTCCCACGGTGGTTTCATACATTCCAGGCAAGTTTGTTAAACCTAGCAGTGCTCAAAGCTATCCTGTTATTTTTCTGCACTCCTGCAGCAGATCTAGAAGTGCAGCTTATCTAAAATGTCCTTCACATTGCAGGCAGATGACCTCTTCTAAACGGAGCTGAGCCATCACACGCCTATCAGAAAATAGAAATGCAGAGCCAGACATTGTAGGGAAAGCTTTAAAAGGTTTGTTTAACAGTGTTTGAATCTCAAGCAAAGAGTTTGTTTAGCTCAAGGTAATGCATCAAATCCCACCCTGGTAGATGGACTCCATTTGATTACCTGGGGTATTAATCTTCTCGGATCAAGGCTGGCACGACTGATAAGAAGAGCTTTAAACTAGGAGAAAATTGGAAGCAACGCATGAAATCTCCATGCCTAACTTCAATACACAGAAACAGGAAAATCAGCTAAATGAAGGTATAGTAAGGGATAATGGAATGTCACAAGCAAGAAAACTGGGTGAGGTCTGAGGGAAAAAACTGAAATGCTCATACACGAATGCAAGGGGCCTGGGCATTAAAATGGGGGGATTGGAACTAATGGTTCAGAAGGTTAAACCAGATACTATAGGGATTACAGAAACATGATGAAATAGCACTCATGACAGGTATTGAAGGGAATGTTGTGTTTAGGAGAGAGAGGAATAAAGTTAAAGGTGGTGGGTAGCATTGTACATCAACAAAGCCGTACATGGTAAAGAAATACGAAGTGATAATACGGACAACAGAAACTGTTTGCATATGTTGGGATAGTATTTGGGGTCTGCTATAGACCACCCAGGGCCAGGCTCAGATATGGACAGTAATCCCTTAAATATTATTAGAGAGAGAAATATTTTGGGAGAATTGTGTCACCATGGGAGACTTAACTTCCCTGATGTAGATTGGAGAATACATGCTACCAATACTGGTAGGCACCAACTTATCCCTGGATATGATAGATGACAGTTTTCTTCCTCAAATCATCACTGAAAAAACAAAAGGTGATGCAATTTTAGACTTCATTTCAGTAAGTAGTGAGGACATCCTAGGAGAGCTGGTTGTAGGAAATAACCTTGGATTGAGTCAGTTTAAATTAAATGGAAGGATAATCAAACCCAGGTCATCAGCTATGATTATTTATTTCCAAAGGGCAGACTTTGGGAAATTAAAAGAATTAGCTAAATAAGTCAACTGGATTGAAAAGCTCATGGATTTAAAAGCAGAGGAGGCTTGGGATGTCTTCAAATCAACTATACAAAATCTATTTGAAATTTGCATCCCACAAAAGGGGAAAAATCTTGAAGAAAGGCTCCAGACTCACCTGAATGAATAACCACCTCAAAAATACAAACTAGATGGAGCTAGTATAAGGTAGGTGCATAACTGGTTGGAAAACTGTTTCCAGAGAGAAAAGGAGTACTTGTGGCACCTTAGAGACTAACAAATTTATTAGAGCATAAGCTTTCGTGAGCTACAGCTCACTTCATCGGATGCATTTTTTCCACCAAATGCATCCGATGAAGTGAGCTGTAGCTCACGAAAGCTTATGCTCTAATAAATTTGTTAGTCTCTAAGGTGCCACAAGTACTCCTTTTCTTTTTGCGAATACAGACTAACACGGCTGCTACTCTGAAACCTGTTTCCAGAGAGTAATCAGTGGTTCACAGTCAAACTGGAAGGGTATATCAAGGAGGGTCAAGCAAGGGATCAGTTCTGGGTCCGATTCTATTTAATATCTTCATGAATTATTTAGATAATGGCATAGAAAGTACACTTATAAAGTTTGCAGATGCTACAAAGCTGGGAGGGGTTACAAGTGCTTTGAAGGATAGGATTAAAATTCAAAATGATAATGACAAACTGGGGAAATGGTCTGAAGTAAATAGGATGAAATTCAATAAGGACAAATGCAAAGTATTCCACTTAGGAAGGAACAATCAATTGCACACATACAAAATGGGAAATGACTGCCTAGGAAGGAGTACTGCGGAAAGGGATCCGGGGGTCATAGTGGACCACAAGCTGAATATGAATGAATAATGTACCACTGTTCCAAAAAAAGCAAATATCATTCTGGGATATATTAGCAGGAGTGTTGTAAGCAAGACACGAGAAGTAATTCTTCCACTCTATGCCATGCTGATTCTTCCACTCTATGCCACGCCTCAGCTGGAGTATTGTGTCCAGTTCTGGGTGCCACATTTCAGGAAAGATGTGGACAAATTAGAGAAAGTCCAGAGAAGATCAACAAAAATGATTAAAGGTCTAGAAAGCTTGAACTATAAGGGAAGACTGAAAAAAAATTGGTTTGTTTAGTCGGGAGAAAAGACTGAGGGGGGTATGATAACCATTTTCAAATACAGAAATATTCTTACAAGGAAAAGAGATAAAAATTGTTCCCCTCAACCTCTGAGGATAGGACAAGAAGCAATGGACTTAAATTGCAGCAAGGGCGGTTTAGGTTGGACATTAGGAAAAACTGCCTAACTGTCAGGGTGGTTAAGCACTGGAATAAATTGCCTAGGGAGGTTGTGAAATCTCTGTCATTGGGGATTTTTAAGAGCAGGGTGGACAAACACCTGTCAGGGATGGTCTAGGTCAGGAGTTGGCAACCTTTTAGAAGTGATGTGCCGAGTCTTCATTTATTCACTTTAATTTAAGGTTTTGAGTGCCAATAATACATTTTAATGTTTTTTAGATGGTCTCTCTCTGTAAGTCTATATATTATATAACTAAACTATTGTCGTATGTAAACAAGGTTTTCAAAATGTTTAAAAAGCTTCATTTAAAATTAAATTAAAATGCTGATCTTACACCGCCAGACCGCTCAGCCTGCTGCTGGCCTGGGGTTCCGTTCACCTAGGCCGGCAGCAGGGTGAGTGGGGCCTGCGGCCGGGACCCCGGCTGGCAAGGGGCTGGCAGCCAGAACCCCAGACCGACAGCGGGCTGAGCTGGGCCACTCTACCCGCTGCTGATCTGGGGTTCCGTCTGC
Organism: Dermochelys coriacea; assembly: GCF_009764565.3. Taxonomy (NCBI): domain Eukaryota; kingdom Metazoa; phylum Chordata; order Testudines; family Dermochelyidae; genus Dermochelys; species Dermochelys coriacea. The sequence goes on from NC_050068.2 coordinate 161,318,209, forward strand.
TGGCCCCTTCCAACCAGGGTCCTGGCTGCCAGCCCCGCTCAGCCCGCTGCTGGTCTGGGGTCCCAGCCCTGTCCACATAGACTAGGTACCTACTTTCTCCCTGGTTCTAGCCATTCTCTTCCTCTCTCTGCACTGATATGAGGGTGGGAGTGTGCTGAGAACAGGGCTGGGGATGAAGGAGCAGGCTGGCAGTAGGGCTGCAGGGTCTGGCCAGGAGCCAGACTGAGGGAGAGGGTTCAGGGTTGGGGCAGGAGGTTTGGGTGTGGAGTGCTTACCTGGGCAGCTCCCATTTGGTGCAAGGGGTACAGGTGGGAATGTGTGGGGGTGTGTGTGCAGGAGCTCCCGTTTGATGCTCAGGGTGGGAGTGGGGATGTGGGGGGTGCAAGAGTCAGGGCAAGGAGTGGGGGGGCAGGGTATGGGGGGGTGCAGGAGTCACAGCAGGGGGCTGGGGGTGTGTGAGAAGGATGCAGGAATCAGGGCAGGTGCTGGGTATGTGTGGGGGGTGCTGGAGTCAGGGATGGGGTTGTGGGGGGTTGCAGGGGTCAGGAAAGAGGGCTGTGTGTGTGTGAGGTGGGTGCAGGGGTCAGGGCAGAGGGCTGGGGTGTGTGTAAGGGTTCAGAGATCAGGGCAGAGGGCTGGGGGTGTGGGCTGGGGTCATGGGGGTGCTCCCAGCCTCCTGCCCTGAGCGGGTCATGGCAGGGGGCTGGAGGGGATATGCCCTGATTCCACCCCCTTCCCCAAGGTCCCCAGAGCAGAGAGCATGCTGCGGCTCTGCTTTTACCTCTCCTGCTCTGTAGCAAGGGCCGTCAGCTGATCAGCTGCAGGGAAGGAGAGAAGGAGAGGCAGGAACCCAGCACGCTGGGGGAAGAGGCAGGGGGAGGGGGAAGCTTGCCTGCCCTGCAAGGAGAGATTGGTGGCCAGGCGGTGGAGAAGAGCGGGCCGGGCTGGGCAGGATTTTTAATGGCACGCCGCTATTGGGTCCCCGGCAAGCAGCAGCGTGCCATTAAAAATTGGCACGCGTACCATAGGTTACTGACCCCTGGTCTAGCTAATACTTAGTCCTGCCATGAGTGCAGGGGACTGGACTAGATGATCTCTTGATATCCCTTCCAGTTCTATGATTCTATGAAAGGTAATTAGGAGCAAGCAGAAAGCCTACAGGGAATGGAAAAAGGAGTTGATTAGCAAAGAAAACTACATCATGGAGGTTAGAAAATGTAGGACTAAAGTGAGAATTGCTAAAAGTGAAGCTGAATTAGCTCTTTCCAAGGAAATTAAAATAAATAAGGGGGTTTTAGTTATATAAATAAAAAGAAAATAATGACAGGTGAGATTGGCCCACTATGCAGTGTGGATGGGAAGGAGATTAAGATAATCTAGGTATGGCCCCCAAACTAAATGAATACTTTGCCTCCATTTTTCAATAACAATGCTAATATGGAACATGTGCATGAAGAAAGTATGGCTGATGGAAATGAATGTCTAGAAATGGAAATTACCACATCTGTGGTGAAAGAAAAATTTAAAGAGCTTAATGCGCTCAAATCAGGGGAATCAGATAATTTCCATTCCAGAATATTGAAAGAAGAGGCACATGAGAATGTGTGTCGAGTAGCAAGGATTTGTAATAAATCTCTTTTCAGGGGTAGTACCATTTGCCTGGAGAACAGCTAATGTCCCTATATTTAAGAAAGGGAAAAAATATAATCTGGTAAATTACAGACCTGTTAGTCTGACTTTAGGAGTATGTATGATTTTAGAGTAAACAGTGAAAGAATTAACAATTAAATTCACAGAGATAAATGTAAAGGGGATGTAAAGCAACATGGGTTTACCAAAGACAGATCATATCAGACTAACAAGACTTCCTTTTTTGAGAAAATAACTGATTTTTTAGATAAGGGAAGTGCAGTAGAGCTAATATATCTGGACTGCAGTAAAGCATTTGACATAGTACCACATGGGAAATTGTTAGTTACGTTGGAGAAGATGGGGATCTGTACATGCATTGTACAGGTGGATAAGGGACTGGCTAAAGGGGAAAAAGCAAAGGGTTGAATTAAAAGATGAATTATCAGACTGGAGGGAGGTTACTAACAGAGTTCCTCGTGGGACCAATCTTGTTCGATATTTTTATTAGTGACCTTGGCACAAAAAGCAGGAAAGGACTAATGAAATGTGCCGATGATACAAAGTTGGGAGGCACAGTCAGTACAGAGGAGGATCAGAATATTATACAGGAAGATCTGGAAGATCTTGAAGATCAGAGTGACAGAAAAGGGATGAAAATCAATAGTACAAAGGGGAAAGGTTTATTAGGGTCTAATAATAAAAATTTTTGCTCATCAGTTGGAAGTGACAGAGGAGAGAGACCTGGATGTGTGGGTCAATCACAGGGTGCCTATGAGCCACTGTGACAGATTTCTGTTACCAATCTGCCTGAGGCGTCAGGTGATCAGGCTGAAGCCGCAGGATCACTGGGGAGGAGATGACGAAACACACCAAGTGTCTGAATTTTAAAGCTTTATTGATAAAATAATAAAATAACTGCGGAGAGTGATTGGTGCTTCCCACATCACTCAGAGGAAGAAAGAAAGCATCACTGCCCCAAGCCCTAACCCATTTTCATACTCACACATGCTCTACCCAAGGCTGGCCAAGCCTGGGTGTAACATACACAGAAGAGGGGGAAGGGTGGACGGGAGTTCTGTCCTGGGCCCAGGTCGTCCGGGGTCCGCTGTGATCTCTGAATTACTCCAGGTCTCAGGAGGGTTTTAAGTCCTGGGTTCCTTTAGGGGTGTTCCATTCCACGACCTCTGTTCCTGGTGCTCTTTGTGCCAGTCCAAACCGGCTTTCTGTGGTCTTCTTCGCTTTCGCAAAACACAACGACTCCAGGGACACGAAGCTCTGCTCCCTCCCTCATCATCTCACCTGTGTTTTCCATCTCTGCAGTCCTGGTTTTCTCATGGATGGCTGTGGCTGGGTGAGAGAAAAACTTCTCGTCTATCACCTTGACCTTGGACTGGGGCCAGCATCTTATCATTGGACTGAGCTTGCTAGCTGCACTGTTGAGTTAACCCTTTCTCTGTTCTCTTTCTCCTTCGCTTTTTGGCCTCTTGCAGCCTGCAAAAGAATATTCCACTCCCCACTCACATTTTTGACCCTCCCCAAAATGCTTTGCAATGCTTGCAACAGCATTAGCAACATGCAGTGCTGATCTGCCTTCCCCAGGGGAACCCTTGAGGCAGTGACACCACCAATGTGATGCATCTGTGAAACAGGTAAATGTGATCCTAGAATATATTAAGCAAGGTATTTCCAATAATAATAGAGAAATATTAATGCCATTGCACAAGACATTGGTATGCCCTCCTTTGGAATACCATGTAGGACTAAAATGGGAATTCTGATCACCCATTCTGATAACCCATGTTCAAGAAAGATGAATTTAAACTGGAACAGATGCAGCTGAAGAGCTACTAGGATGATCAGGGGAATGGAGGGTCCATCTTATTAGAGGAGACTGGAAGAGCTTGGCTTGTATAGTCTTGCAGAAAGAAGACTGGGAGGGAATATGATTGCTGTCTATAAATACATAAGGGGGGTAAATACCAGGGAGGGTGAAGAGCTATTTAAGCTAATGGACAATGTTGACACAAGAACAAATGGATATTCATTGGCCATGAACAAATTCAGGCTGAAAATTAGAAGGAGGTTTCTAATCATCAGAGGGGTGAGATTCTGGAACAGCCTCCCAGTAGTAGTTGTGGGAGCAAACAACTTAATTAGTTTAAGAGAGAAATGGACAAATTTGAGGGCAGTTGTGTGACAGGGTTGTTTGTGAGGGATGGGGGTGGGGATGGGGAGAGGGATCAACAGCTCTGAGGCTCACTTCCAGTTTGTCTGATGTTCCTAAAGCTCATGCTTCTAGGTTTCATCCCTCCATTAGCAGGAGTCAGAAAGGATACCTCCTTACATCTCTTCCTCTGAAGCATCAGGGATAGCCATGGCCAGACATGGGACATCAGGGCAGATTGGGCCAGGGCTGTAAGGTGGAACAGAGCATTCTCTCTCTGGTTCTTGCTTGGCTGGCTCTTGCTCACATGCTCAAGGTCTAACGCAGGGTTGGGCAAACATTTTGGCCTGTGGGCCACATCAGGGAATAGAAATTGTATGGTGGGCCATGAATGCTCACAAAATTGGGGTTGAGATGCAGGAGGGGGGTGATGGCTCTGGTTGGGGGTGCGGGCTCTGGGGTGGGGCTGGGGATGAGGAGTTTGGGGTGTAGGAGGGTGCTATGGGCTAGGACCAAGGGGTTTGGAGAGCAGGAGGGGGGATCAGGGCTCTGGCAGGGGGTTGGGGCATTGGGAGAAGCTCAGGGGTGCAGGCTCTGAGTGGTGCTTATCTCAAGTGGCTCCCGGAAGCAGTGACATGTCCCTTCTGCGGCTCTTAGGCATAGAGCAGCCTGAGACCGTCAGAGTGGGGCCATGCCGCGGCTTCTGGGAGCAGTGTGATATGGCTCCCGACCCGGTGACCTGGCTGGAGTGCCAGAGCGGAGCCGAGCCGTGTGGTGCAGGGCCCCGACCCAGTTCCCCAGTGGGAGCTTGCAGGCCAGCTTAAAACAGCTCGCGGGCTGGATGTGGCCCACGGGCCATAGTTTGTCCACCCCTGGTCTAACTGATCACCATCTGTGGGGTCAGGAAGGAATTTTCCCCCAAGTCAGATTGGTTTTTTCAGATTGAATTTTCCCCCAAGTCAGTGATAGTGGGGTAGGAGAGGTTTGCCTGCCTCTGCAACGTGTGGGTGCGAGTTACTTGCCAAGATTATCTGGGTAGATCTCATTTAATCATTGCCCTGCCATTGCAGGGGCCTCAAGCACTGGTGCACCTTGGTCATGCCTCTTCCTGTGGCACATAATAGTCTGGTCTCCTGTGGGCTGTAATGTTTTGTTCTAATTTCAATTGGTAGGTTTAGTGTGCAGGTGCTGGGTGGGGTTTGGAGGCCTGTGGTATACAGGGGGTCAGCCTAGATGATCTAGTGGCCCCTTCTGGCTTTAAATTCTATGACATTATGACTCAAATAAACCTCTGTATGAATTTCTTTGATGGGCTTCCAGGATGTACAAATATTTTCTAAAATAATTTGTTTCTGCAAGGATTACAGAAAATTGTGGAATAAAAACAAAAAATTGAAAGCAAACTCCGGAGGGGAATTCTTTTGTTGCAAACACATGAATTTTCTATAAGTGTTATTGATTTGCTCTGTTATGAATCAGATTTGATCCCTCAGTGAATGTAATAAAAAAAATCTTCACAAACACTACTCCAGAGCTATTGTAACCATAAAGGGCTATGAAAGGATGAGTTGTGTGAGATTAATTTCCTTGACTGCTGTGCTGATTGTCAGAGCTTTGTCAAGTGGGGATTACAGACTTTGCATACTTTGGAGAAAAATAAATCACAATAAATGGAAGAGGAAGACAAGGTTAGTCCAAACTCAGTTTACACAAGTATGTTGAAAAGAGAAGAATTTTAAGATAACTTGCAGAAAAATAACTTGTAAACACTAGACCTTTTTTCTTTTAACACTGGAGGAGATCAGCTTCAGTTGAGCAGAGCTTCACAGTAAGCTCAGATAGATTTACTTGTCAGACAAGTAGTAACTCTGCCTTTATTGTCATCTTTTCTTAGAGCAGATACACTTTGTAAGCTCTGCATAAAGACCCTCTACCGCAGACTCAACTCCCTGTCTTATATGAAGAATATCACACTTCAGCTGTGTTTCTCCTTACCTCTGCAGTCCTGCCCAATGCCAGACAGCCACACGGTGCCCTCCCCAACATAGATAAGAAATAAATATGGAGGTTAAACAGAGGCATGATTTTAAAAAAACACATGTTCTGGAGCTTTTTTCTGTTCAAGAAAGCCAAGAATCTTTAAAAACTTAGAGGACATAACCCTATATAATGGGGTTATCATGTATTACACATCTAGTTAATGTTCATTTAATATGTGGCTAGATGTACAAAGTAAATATTTATTTCCAATCATAAGAGATGCTATATTTACACTGCAGCAGAGGTAGCTGATTTATCAGCAGATCTCATTTGCTTTGCTTTATGTTCATTGCAAGTACAACTAACCTCTTAAAGTGAGCACTGTAACATGCAGGACAGTGTAAAAGGCAGTGGTTATCTTTGGCCATCAAAAACAATTTTCCCTGGAGTATTGGAAAAGAGTCAATCCTGTTCATGACACACTTAGATGCACTGGCCCAACTCGGTTTTTATTTCCAATAAATAAGCTACCCACACCTACCAGAGGAGTTGATCATTAATCAGGTTTTCCAACCTTACATTACACTTAGCTTGGTCTTTAATATAAAACAAATAGTATGAAGCATGAAACAAAAGGCTGCAGCTACGGCTTTCGTAGCAAAAATATAGGATGACAACATGTGCATGGGAACATGGATATTATCTATAATGCACATGGGACTGAAACCCTCACTGGAAACCTGGCAGCCAACAACTACTGCAGCAGTCATTGCCACAGGTGTAACAAATTCCCTAACCTCAGTCTGAAAAATGCAAGTGGGGCCAGGCCAGAGGGAAAAGGAAGAGGATTGATTTTCCAAGGGGCCATCCTATTGGATGGTTGATCAAGCTCTCAGATTCATTTTTTAAAATAGCCCTTTTGATAATTTATCAGATTCTGATCTTTGTATGTAGAGCAACTGGAAGACAGGGAAGTTATTATTTTGCTTTAAATTCAATAAAGGCTGACATTTCCATAACACTATTTCATGCTGGTTATCTCTAAAGCAATTCTTGCATCAATATTCTGACATCAGACCGGAAGTCTTTCCACTTCAGACATTCCAAGAGGATAGAAAGCTGGTTCCCTAGACCATGGCTATGGTTTCAAAAGGCTCTAAAGTTAGTTAGTATCGGGTTTTGTTTTGCTTGTATTACTGGGAAATTTCAAGAAATGGGAGAGACTGAATTTGAAAAAAAACAAATGACTCCTTAATACTATTTAAAAAAGAATTTCTGTTAAAGTGTCATTCTAGTCACCTGAAAAGCAACACAATTTTTAAGTGGTAGGATGGGCTTCCTTGGTTATTGTCTCTCATGAGCTCTACGTCAAATTTGCTTATTTTCCTAGTAAAGAGTACCAAAAATCTTAGCTGTGGATCTGAGAGTTAAGCTGGGTTCCTTCCTTTTGGCTCTGGCATTATGTGTAGAAGTAAAAAGTGAAAAGACAAACGTTTTCAAAAGTGGGTACCCAAAGATAAGTGCCTACGCTCACAGTTTGGCATCTGTGTAAAAGTAGCCTGATTTTCACCACCAGCTTCCACTATTTTTTAAACCAGTGGGTGCTCAGGGTTTCTAAATAAAATAAAATAAAATAAAATAAAATATTCTAATAACAACAACAGCCAGACTGCTTAGTTTAAACATTTTAGCCATAGTTAAATGATTCTTTTGATGACAGACGAGATACTATGAAATCCAGCCCCTTGCCCAATCTGTATTGACCCTGCAAGGCAAAAGTTACACATATTTGCTTTTCTCACTGGGTTGAAATCTGACTTCACAGAGCAGATGTGTTGAGTAAGAAGTGTCATTTCCTGATCACAGGTGCCCTTAAAGTTTGGCAAAACAATAAAAATGGAACAGCTTCTCTAAAGGGGCAATTGAACTCACTGCCATCACCCATAAAGAGATGCCATGCTAGAGTCCTAGGGCTGGGTCTACAGAACAGTCCTGAAGCCTCCCCTCCAGCACAGCTACCTGGGTAGACAGGAACAAGCCCCCTTGAAAGAAGCCCTTAGCACTAGAATCACTAGTTAAAGGGCTGGGCCATACACAAATCACATCTGCAATGACAGTGATCAATGTCAGTATCCTCGTGCATCTCCTTCCTTCCTAGGCTATCACAAAGTGCAGCTACCAAAGCTCACACCCTGTACTTTTGGAGGCAAAAATTCTTCAAGTCCTAATGTACGCAGCCATCCCCTACAGAAAATGCTTTAGCGGCCTCTCTTCTGTGTATCTTGCAGACAGTGACCTAGAATGGTAGAATTAATTCTACGCATAAGCCTATGGGTTTCATAATGAATTATGAGCACATTCGTTCTAACCCATAAGTTTTCAAATTCCCTGGCCTAAACCCATCGATCCTGGTTCTGATGGTAAACTAAATTTCCCAGTGCATTGAAAATTAACTTGGAAATGTTTACACAACTCTAGCAGTGAGTCTAACATCAAGCCCCCGATTTTCTGGTCCAGCACATGGCAGGAGACTTGGTGTTAAGGGGCAGGCAAAGATGTATTGAATCCACATTTATGGTCCCCGATTATGGGGGCAGCTGGAGATTGGGCTGTTTCCCAAAGCTACAGTGGCTTTACACCATCCAAGCATTCCCCTGCCTAGGGAAAGAGTTCAGGCTCTGGCTCAGAATTTCTAAAGGAAGTGGCCCATGGGGCTACAGCACTGCAAAGGCCCTGCTTCAGTGGAGTCCAACATTGACATGACACAGGTTAAGTGTCCTCAAAGAGTAGATAGGAATAAGGCCAGGTGTACGCTACAAACGTACATCAATATAACGACGTCGCTCAGGGGTGTGAAAAATCCATCCTCCTGCGTGATGCAGTTATACCGACCTACCCCACCCGCCAGTGTAGACAGCACTATGTCGACGGAAGGGTTTTTCTCATCGATGTAGCTACCGCCTCATGCAGAGGTGGATTAACTACCCTGGGGGAGAAGCTCTCCCCGCAGCATAGTAGCATCTTCACGGAAGCGCTACAGTGGTGCAGCTGCAGCATTTGAAGTGTAGACCTGCCCTAAAGCTCTCAAGTCTCAGCCTTTGGTTAACAGGATTTCTGTGGAATACAAATCCCCTTTAAAATGATACATCATGAACTCAGAGGTGGTTTATACCGAGGAGGAAGCCAAAGTCCGAATTGTCTTTTTTCCATTTTGTAATCAGCATCAAGGGAAGACATAATTAGGACTGAGACAACAGCTTAAAGATACATTGAAGACCACAGATAAATTCCCCATTGCTGTAGGATGTGGCAGTACACTGAAGGAAGACAGTATTCTCAGGATATAGATTTTACTGAATGACTGAAGCATTTTCATCTGCAAACACAGTTTTACATATACATATAGATTAAAAACAATTAATGTGAGTCTCTCTCAATGTGCCCCCATTCTTTACTACTGGCAGAGCACTCCAGAAAGCCTGGCAAAGTGCTACTCTGCATTCATGAAGCGGTCAGTGGGCTGGTGCCCTTCCAAATCTATAGTTAAACAATGGGTGAGAAACAAAGCCAGTAAAACAGAGCTGGGAGAACCCAGAAAGCCATGATCCTTTTGACAACAGCAGCTTTTTCTCTATGCTGGCTTGTGGCAGACAGGCTGATGTCAGTTACACCTTCAATTATAAAGCACAGATATCTATTTTGATGTATGGCATTTATATAGTTTATTTTGGCAATGCTGTTCATCTACTGTAAATAATAACACGTTCCTGCCAATTACTACAATTGTAAAAACCCTGCTTCCTTCTGCTTTTTACTAAAAGAAAGGGAGTACTTGTGGCACCTTAGAGACTAACAAATTCATTTGAGCATAAGCTTTTGTGAGCTACAGCTCACTTCATCAGATGCAAGGAGTACTTGTGACACCTTAGAGACTAGAGCTAGCTTATGCTCAAATAAATTTGTTAGTCTCTAAGGTGCCACAAGTACTCCTTTTCTTTTTGCGAATACAGACTAACACAGCTGCTACTCTGAAACCTGCTTTTTACTGGCACTTTGAAATCAAATGTGCACTGTATACCAAAGCATTTAATTTCCTGTATACTGCACACATTTAACTACTTATAAATGCCCCTCTACTCTCCCTGGTAAACTGCTCCTTTCACAGAAGTGTTTAAACTCTTCCTGGACTCCTGATGGTATCCACGAATGCTATAATCATGCAGCTTCACAATATATTGCACTATGCTACTCCACCCTTTATTTCAAGGCAAATATGGTCATTGATGCTGTCATTCGGATACCAGCGAACCCATTCACCACAGCCACACATTCAGTCGAGACCTGGCAGGAACATTAATATATTGAAGCATCTACATCTTCAGTGATATTGCCATTTCTAATATGCTGCCATGCTGGTGAGAGTCAAAGGGGTGAATAGTGTTTCCTTGGAGACTGCTTCAGTGGGGCCAGTTACCATATTATTTCATGCTTAAGAAGTGCAGTTTTGAGAGTTACATCCTTAAGACCAACAGTTCTGTTGAGCCAAATTCTGCAGTCCTTAATTGAAGTCAATGGAAACTTTGCTGGATGAGGGACCACAGAGTTTGGACCCCTGTTGGACCACCAGAGGAAACTCAGTAGCTTTGGATATAGAATTTAAAGTACTCTTTGATTTGAACCCAATGGGAAACATACAAAGTCAGATTCTTGGCCTTGCTTTGCTCTCTCTGTGAAGCACAGTTAGCATGTGAGGGTGTTTTCCACTCCCTGTTGTGGGGGCAGGGCATTTCTGGAAGACCAAGCCAGAATTACTGGCTCCTAGACCTCCTTCCCTGTAGCCCTGGGTACAGAGAGCGTGTTGGAGGCAGGAAAAAGAATTGCCAGATCAAAATGGGCTCAGATATCCTGAGCTGGCATATGGTCCCTATGGGACTACAGCCAGATGAACACAGTGTAGAGCAACTGCTGCAACCTGGTACAAAGGCTTTGTCACCCTGACAGCCCTAACCCTAGCAGAAGCTGCATGCGGCAGAGAATCTGACCCAAAATAGTTCCAAAAGCATTCCTCCCATATTACAGCCTACCGTTTCATTTTCCATTCTTAACCCTTTTCTTACAATCCAAATTGATGCCTATTCATGGTCAACTAAACCTGCTAACCCAGAGCTATCATCTTCTGCAAGCCATATGGTCAAGTAAATCCACAATCTGCTGTGATCAATGCAATTTATGCCACCTGTACAGTAATAGAGAAACCCACAGGAGAACCAGAAGGAAAGAAAGATCAAAAGCCTGATGGAACTGTGAACACTAATTTACTGCTTTGATAGTGTCCTAATGTCTGAGAACCCTGAGCTAACAGAAGAGATTTGAAAGGAACAGATTTAAGAGATTAAGATGAATGGGTTCTGACCTCCAAGACAGACAATATTTATGTTCTTTAAACATTTCATATAAGCAAAGAAAATAACAAAAGGCTACTGCAATATGAAACTTCCTCTCAATTAAGAATGCTTAGCATGTTTGTGCCAACTCCATAGGCTCTTCAGTGGCATACAGTGAAGATCTGTTAGTTCACTCATGTGGACAAGCAATGACTGACTATTAGCAGATCTTCTAATTAAGACAAGTTAAGTGCTATGGAAAACCAAATGCTGTATTGAAAAAAAAGACACCTCACCTTCACACAACTAGTGTGCAAGTTGTTGATGTACTTTTCAATTTGAAAGCTATCTGGGGTTTAGTTTCTGGCTTATTCACCAAAACCCTATTAAATAAGGCACCAGGTGTAATACAATGCTGTGTAACACAGTGTCATACCATGAGACAAAACATAACACTGTGGGAAGAACTGGAACCAGTGACAGTTTTGCTACCTGCACATCACTAATATCCACATTCAAATTTGTATTTCAGCCATTCACAGAGCAGGTGCTCCAAAGGAAAGAGGCACATAATCCACCAAGGCTCTGACAACTTTAAAATGCGGTGGCATTCAGAGATGACACATTCCCAGAGTAGTCACTGCTTTACTCCTGAGGCATTGCTAGGCTGCACTTTTCATGATGGTTTCTGAACAACTAGCTAACCAGAAGCCAAATGTTGCCTTGAGATTGAAGGGAAGGAATGAAGGGGAAAGGTAGCCAACTATGCTTAAAAGGGAAGAGAAATATGTAGCAGCTGGCCCAATCAGTATGTGGCATCATACCATTGGCAAGAAAGCCATGTAACTTCACACAGATCAGAAATTCACGATAGCAATCTAGGAATGATCACAACAGGGAGAGGAAAAGAAATTATCGAGGAACCCTTGGAAGTGCACCCTATCAAACTTAAAACATCGTCCAAAGGTTTGAGTGAGCATAGCTCTAAGTTAAGACAAATTCACTCCATGGAAACACTTCAGAGGAATGTGTGGTCCACCTCAGCATCAAATGAAAGCCACCAATATACTTTAGGACAGATACTGAATACACACTGACACCAGAAGGGCACTTATGGTAGATGGGACCACATCAGCAGTGAAAGGACATGGGTACCAGTGTACTCATTGGGAGTAACATTTGTACTGTTTGCCATTGACTGACTTGGAGAAGACAAATGGCACACTTTCCAGCATATCAGTGAATTCACATTCAGGATTTGCTCCTCTTCATCGCCACATCCTTTTGATATGGGCAAATATGGCAGTGATACCATGCTAATGGGTCCAGATGGGCAGCTTCATGAAGCATGTGTCCTATTATACATCCATAAAAGCAATCACTGGCCCATACAGTCAAGAAAGGGGAAGAAACTGACTTCAGTATACAGTACTAATCTCCTCAGACAACTCCTTCTCCATCATCCTATCATTTACAGACATGAGTTCTGCAGGATCTGGGAAACCGAGCAGCATGCAGCGAGTGACCACAGTATGGTTATTGCTGAGCAGATGCTGTCAGGCACAAACATAGGACAAGCGCATAAGCAGTAGGAGGCCACATACTCTCAACACCACTGAAACATATCTATGCCGTAGATACTGAAAACATCCATCACAAAATGCTTAGAGACTAGGACACTCACAAGCTAAAATATGTTAACAGATTAACTCAGCTATCCCAACCAATCAGTACCATGACGATCCAGCTCTCAGTAATTACACTGTTGACAGGAAACAATAACCACCAAAGATTGCCTGGTGTAACTCGGAGACTATGTGACTCTCAGTTCAGAGGTGACATGCAGACCCTTCACATTGAGGTCCATTTGGATATGCTGGTGCCATGCTGAATACTGACAGCAATCAGGGCAAAAGTAATACAGCCGGAACACAGACTTAACAGCAGGGGAGTCTCTATTGAAACCATATTTGCACGTAGTTTCAGATTCTGATTGAGCATGTATAAAATAAACTCCTTTGCTCTTCCTTCTCCATTTGCTGTCTGTAGCCAGAATACTGGAAATAAGCTTTAAAATGCTTAAAACTTGCTCATCAAAATACATTTAACAGCAAATCAGATATCAAAGATTCTTTACATATGAGGGCAAATGCCCCCTAAATGTTTTGATTAAAGTGTGCACAGAATGGTGGATGGACAAAAGAGTCATTCTGAAAACAGTATCTCAGTATCCTGAAATTAAGCACAGCAGGTAGGAAGACTGTAATTTTTTCAAGAGATATATGTTTATTTGCTAGTACATTGTTGTCAGGTCCTTTGGGGAATAAGAGTTAGTAAAGCAGTGTGTTCATCTTTCCTACAAATTAGTTTACTGAGCAGTCAGCATGATAAATGCTTCAGGAGAACACACAAGTATTATTTGACTGTCAAATAGTTTTAAAATGGAATTTTCACTTTTTATTTTAGTTTGTATATTCTATAGTAATAAAGTTACAATGAAGGCAGAATCAGCATAAAAAACACTATGTTAAGGGAGGATCAGCATGAAAAATTCTATGTTATAGCAGAAAATGTATCTCAGTTTGATTAAAAAAGGAGAAACATAACAAAGAAAATACGGTGCTGATTATCATCAATTCCATATAACAAAACAACAATTACTGTTTAGCAGTTCATCCCCATACTTAATCCATAGAGTATTAATTTCCTCCTTACGTATATATAGTAACTAAGGAAAGCCTGCCAATTTCTGAAGTGTCTTTAAAAAAAGAGGAGGTGGGAGGGGGGAAGAGTGCATAGAATAGTTTATTTACTAAAAGATGGAGTGAGGTCCCTTTCTGACAGTCCTTGACAGATGGATATCTAACCACTCTCAAATCATTAATGATCCTCATTATTTTTGAGGAATTAGTGTCAGTTAGGTATCTAAGCTGTTCATTTAAGAATGAAACTGTATTCCTCATCTAGGCTAGGTCTGTATTGTGTTCACGGGTAGCAGAACAGCATAAGCTATGCAAAATCTTTCTGCTATTACTGAACATAACACCATCTTTCATACACCAGAAAACACCACCACTACATTCTTGATGTTCAGCTTTCTCACTGAGCCCAAAATTTTCAAACCTGGGCGCCTAAATATTCAAATCTGGGTGCCTACACCTACATCCATATATATATAAGCTTATCCATATAATTAATACACTATGGATTAAATATGGGGATGAACTAGTGTTATTCTGCTAAGCAGAAATTGTTGTTTTGTTATATCAAACTGATAATGATCAGCACTATATTTTCTTTGATATAATATGTCTCCTTTTCTAATTAAGCTGAGATACATTTTCTGCCTTAACACAGTATTTTTCATGCTGACCCTGCCTTACCAGATAGAAATGGTCTGACTTGTCAGAGGTGTTGACCACTCACAAATCACAGTGAATTCAGTGGCAGGGAGAGGTACTCAACATTTTTGAAAAAGCTTTTATTTGGGTGCCTAAATTTGGGCACAGGGGATTGAAAATTTTGCCTTTAGGTCTTAAACATCATTTGGTAATTTTAGGAGAAAGCATTAAAGCTCCATTGTGTTAAACACCAGAAAACACCAGACACCCTTTAAAAGGGACTAATTAGTGAGCAGAGATTAACCCACTAAATAAAAAAGTCTTCTAGTTACAAAAACAATAGCTTTGAAAGAAAATGACTGTTTCTTTTCAGCTCACAAGATATGGTATGTTAATGCTAAAGTGAGGCCAAAGCTTTAGTCTCCTCCCCCATGGACTAGCTAATGCCTACTAGCTAATATCATAGTGAGATAAATTAAAATGTTTTCCACCCAATATCCCAGCTACTCAGCAGATTTATTAAGGTGCCAAAACTGTTTTCAGTAGTGAATTGATAAACAATTTTCCAAAAATTGTATTAAATATTCTGAGATATAAAACTGTTTCAAGATCTTATGGGAGCTGAACAGAAATGGTCATTTTCTTTTAAAATGAGGTAGCCTGATTAAAAGGTGAATCAGTTAGTCCTCCTTAAAATGGGATCCTGCTTTATAACAAAACCACAGCTTGTTTTATGTCAAAATATTGGACTACTGTGCATGAAAAGCATTCTGAATAGAAAGAAACCCTGGCTACCCACCTCTGTTAACCCCAGCTCTAGTTAAGAAAAACTGGAAAGCAGAGTGCACCATCTGAGCAAGTTCTAAGTATTTGAAGCATGTAATTATTTTCTAAAACAGGAAAGTTCATTCCTATGACACTGCTAGCATTCTCTTAAGTTAGAGAATCAATCTGTTGCAACACATCTAATCATTAAAACATACTGATGCCAAATCATTAGGATCCTGAAGCTATTTTCTGATTATCAAGCAAAGTCCATTCAATATTTGCCCCTGGGGAGATTCTAAAAATGAACCACTTTACTCAGTGTAAGTAATCTATTGCTTTTTGCATTAAGAGCCAAATCCTGCCTTGCCATAATGCATTGGTTCCAAGCCCTTTTCACCAGATAACTCCCCTCCTTTCCCATATCCTCTCGTGCCCTGACCAGGAATAGCTACAACGTCACTAGTTCTTTTTTCGGTCAATTCTCTGCACATCTCCATCCTTCTATCCTCATCCTGTGGCCTCGTTATCTATTTTTTGTTCATTTTTGCATTTTTCCTGGGGTATTTTCACTTGCCCCCTCGTTATCCCCTTCACCAGAAGGCTGCATGCTAGTGGTGAATCTAGTGGTGGCTCCAAGGCCAGAACATCTGCTCTTGCTCATGTGCAGAGTATTTCTGAGACCATGTGAGAACCCCAAGTCCAGGCAGCCATGCTGCTTGGTTAGCCATATATATATGATTTACTTCTGTGGCCCACTCTGTTAGGGATTGCAACAGGAGAAACAAAGGAAGGAGATAACCACCATTTTACCCACAGACCACATTTGCAATGAGGAAGCAGAGTGGATATGAAGTCAGGCAGTTTTCCCCTATCTTCACTGCCCTGCCCCACCACCCTTCCCAGATTTTTCTGGTGTCTATCCCAGGAGGAGATCTCCAGTTTGATAAACACTGCCTTACTCGTATTAATACTCCCACTGACGTATAGGAGTCTAGTCATGTAACACACACAGGATTGGCCCAAGATAAGGAAAAAATGCTAGTAATTATTTTCAAATAGTTGCAGTAATTTTTAAAAAGCTGACAAATAAGTAGTGTCTGATTGTTGTTAAATGGATTAGTATTAGGCCAAGTATTCAAAACTCTACAAACCCTAACCAATCAACAGCATTTGCTCAGATACTTAACCCTATTTGTTGAGATGTTTGAAAACATTTTGGAGGACAGGATTAGAATTCTATAACAATGCTGGTTCTGGTGGGACCCAACTGAGAGTGCCAATTCAGGACAAATTGCTTAAAGCAGGGCAGTTCCAGCCCAAGGCTGGGGTTTTTCCACCTCTAAGGCAAACCAAACTAGCCAGACAGAGAGAACTTTGGTTTCAAGTCACACAAGCAATTCCCTTGGACACTCCAGTTTCCCAGTATCACCACCAGTGCCACTCGTTAAGGGGATAAATGGTTATGGAAACCAATACCCCAGTAAAAGAAAAAAAGATTTGATCCCAAAGGATCAAGCCCAGATCCAGGTCAATATACAAATCAGATCTTACCCACAAATCATGCTGCTGCCAATCCTTTAGAATCTAAAATCTAAAGGTTTATTCATAAAAGGAAAAAGATATAGATGAGAGCTAGAATTGGTTAAATGGAATCAATTACATACAGTAATGGCAAAGTTCTTGGTTCAGGCTTGTAGCAGTGATGGAACAAATTGCAGGTTCAAATCAAGTCTCTGGAGTACATCCACTGCTGGGATGGGTCTTTCAGTCCTTGGTTCAAAGCTTCCATGTAGCAAAGTTCCTCCAGAGGTATGAAGCAGGATTGAAGACCAGATGGAGATGAGGCATCAGCCTTTTATAGTCTTTTCCAGGTGTAAGAACCCCTCTTTGTTCTTACTGTGGCAAATTACAGCAAAATGGAGTTTGGAGTCACATGGACAAGTCCCTGCATACTTTGCTGAGTCACAAGGCGCATCTGCCTTCTCTCAATGGGTCAATTGTATAGCTGATGGTCCTTAATGGGCTATCAAGCAGGCTAGTCAGAGCTGACACCAACTTGTCTGGAGTGTCACCCAGAGGCATGCATAAATTTGAAATACAGACAGTACAGAGCCAATATTCATAACTTTAACTACAAAAATGATACATACCTATAGACAGCATGATCATAACCAGAAAACCATAACCCTGACTTAGACACCTTATCTGACTCCCTTTATACAAGATTTGATGCCACTACAGGACACCTATTGGTTCCAACAATGTTCTATATGGTCCCAGTTCAAGTCAATAACATCACAAATTCAAAAGGACCGTGATTAATTAGAGAATTGCTCTGAATTCAACAAGATGAAATTCAATAAAGTGCAAAGTACTGCACTTAGGAAGGAAAAGTCAAATGCACAAACACAAAATTGGGATTATCCAGGTAGGCAGTCAGTAATACTGCAGAAAAGGACCTAGGGGTTATAGTGGATCACAAACTGATATGAACCAACAATGTGAAAGGCTAATATCATTCTGGGATGGGAGGTAATTGTCCCACTATACTCAGCACTGCTGAAGCTGTTGCTGGAGTACTGTGCTCAGTTTTGGGTGCCACGAAAGATATGAACATACTGGAGACATTCCAGAAGAGAGCAACAAAAATGATAAAAGGTTTAAGAAACATGAGCTATGAGGAAAGTTTTGAAAAAGCTGGGCATATTTAGATTAGAGAAAACACCGAGGAGGGAGCTGATAACAGTCTTAAAGGCTGTTATAAAGAGGATGGTGGTGAATTGTTCTCCATGTCCACCAAAGTCTAGAAAAAGAAGCAATGGGCTTAATCTGCAGTAAGGCAGACTTAATATGGATATAGTTAGAAAGTTTTCCCTGACAAGGACAGTTATGTACTGCAACCGGTTATCAAGGGAGGTTGTAGAATCACCATCATTGGAGGTTTAAGAACGGGTTAAACAAATACCTGACAGGTATAGTCTAAGTATACTTGGTCCCACCTCAGAGTAGGGTGGTGGACTAAATGACCTTTCTCAAGGTCCGTTCCAGCCTAAATTTTCATGAATTCCCCAGGCACTGCCCCCGCAGCTCCCATTGGCTGTGGTTCCCTTTCAATGGGAGCTGCGGAGGCGTCTCTTGGGGCAGGGGCAGTGCAGAGCCCCCGTGGCCATTCCTACACCTAGGAACCAGACATGCCAGCTGCTTCCAGGAGCCGTGGGAAGCCAGGGCAGGCAGGGAGCCTGCCTTAGCCCTGCTGCATTGCCGGCTGGACTTTTAGCAGCCTGGTCAATGGTGCTGACCAGAGCCAGCAGAGTCCCTTTTCGATCGGGTGTTCCAGTTGAAAACTGGATGCCTGGCAACCCTACATATACTGCTTGTGACTGAAGCTAGTTTGAAGCTTCTTAGAAATATTTTGGAAATAGAAGTCAAGAAGCCAATATTTATCGATAAACCATCCCTCTCCCTGCTTGGGCTACGGCCCTCCATCAAGGATCTGAGAAACCTTCCCGTCTTGATGCAGGGGATTGAAGAGGGGCTGCTTCCTTTTCACTACAGGAGTCTCCAGTCTTGAGTCCATAAAGGGAAGCAAGTGCTCCCACAAGCTCTGCCTCAATGCCCAGGGTTATTGCCCAGAAAAAAAATCCCCTCCCCTCAACCTCAGATAAACAAACTCCTTTGTCCTGCTTCTCCAGAACCACCTCTTTCTCTCTCTCTAACCACATTTAGTCACCTCCCAGACTTCTTCTCAGGTTTGTCCAGAACAGACTCACCAGCTGCTACTCCTTTTATCAGATCTCTCTCATAGTAAGTCTTGCTACCTCCTCCCTGGCACCACACTTTCCAAGGAGCAGGGAGCTCTTCTGTCATTTCTTTTCCTGTTTTCCCAGTAGGCACTGCTGCCCAGCCTACAATTTCTCATGTGGCCCTCTGGACTGCTAGTCCCAGAATGCCTTTTGTCTTGAACAGGATTGTGCCAAGCCATAAATCTGCTTCAAAGAGCCCAGTATATCCTGATACAAATCTAGTCATATTAAATAATTGCTGATAACATTTTATTGTTATTAAAACTAACCAAATGAAATCAAATATTCAGTAAAATGGTGTGGCATATATTCCTTAGACTGTGCAGTACATCCTCCACAACTCCCTTCACAGGCTCAGAGTCCTGAGCACAGTAACACAGGGAGGGAGCTACACACACTACTGGACTGATCCTCCATAGCGCGTGTCCTCAGCTCTTATAGACATCAGCAGGGACTCAGGATCAGGCCCCAACTGCACACCAGAGCACAGCTCCAGAGAGGTGAGCAACATTTTGGAGGGGATTTTGGAAGTGGGAGCTAGCAAGGCCAGGTGGATCCCTGAGTATGCAGATCCAACAGTCATATGGAGGCAGAGACACAGGCCACAGGGACTGAGAATGACATACACATAGCATGCCTGTCAACAGAAATAGAGAAAGGTGAGTCTGTAATAATGAAAATGCTGGTATGTGACTCAATAAATATGGTTTGTGAGGGAGAGGGGACAACACTAAATTTGGCTCTTTTTATGCTACAGGAGTGCGACAAATATGTTTTTCAGCTAAATATTTGCTTTGATTACTAGAATGAGATTTAGCATGAAAATAATAAATGTAGTCTCAAGGCTGGAGTTGTATGAGAGTTTATATGTTTAATTATTTTCCAAATAAAAGCACTAAACCAACTAAGACATTTTATCTAGCCCCTGATAATTCACTTAGAGCATCAATGACCCATTAAAAAGCAGCAAGACAAGAGTCAGCAAAAGACTTTTTAAGGCAGTGCACAGTATGCTCTTACCGTTGCCCTGACAACCAGCCCTCTTCACTCTTTGGCAATTGCTGCGGGTGGAACAACTTTTAGATTCCTCATTATAATGTTGTTATTGTTACAAGACAAAAAAAGCTGAAAGTAAAATCATGTCAAATATAACTCGTGCACCCAGGCAAGGAACACTTAGCAAGTCTGATTTTTTAAATAGGTGTAATGACTGGGGCACAGTATAATCTCACAGCACTGTCAATCAATATGTATTGTCTGGAGGCACTCTGATTCTTAGGTGGTGGGAGTCCTACAAGTACCTAGATAGATAGATGCTGTAAATGTAAATTCCCATGTGTGTGGTTGAGTTTGGGCCTTATCTCTCTCCCCCTAAAGCCAAGGGGAAAATCCCCATCAACGTCAGAACCAGCACTCTTGGCAAGCACTCCTACTTGTGACAGACATGCCTAGTTTGTACAGGATGAAATTCACTCCTAGGCAGAGGGCCGGCATGAGGTCTATGCACCATTTAAATCCCACTTGAGCCTTGTTTCACAGTGGTGGCTTTACCCCATAACCTTCATGTCACAATAGTTTGGACATTGTGTGGAATTCTCTCTCTCTCTAATCATCCACTTTTTTTAGTAATAAAATATTAAACTTGTTCTTAATGTACAAGCATAACAACACTGCACCACAAATACAGGAGCATAGCTTTTTAAAATCTGTCAGATTAGACTCAGAACTAAACCCTAGCTTTGTTCCAGGTATTAATGAATTTAAAGCCAATCCACCTCCCCATGCCTTTTCCCATTAATTTCGGAGTAGTGCCACAGTCATCTCCCAGGTGATGACAAGAACAGAGTTATTTTAAGGAAACATCCCATGGGGAAATATATGTAGAGATATTCATGTTAATCTAAATATAAACTGAGAACAGCCCAATGAAATGTTGTTTGTATTTCTTTGGCTGACACCCAACCCCCACTTGTATGTTACTGTTAACTCCCCCATCCAAAGTAAAGGAGAGAGCCGATAACAGGAAAGCTTCTGGGACACATCATGCTCTCAGGTTCTCTCGTATAAATCTGGAGCAGTTCTATTAGTTTCATGGGGCTTATTCTGTATTTACACCAAAGCAACAGAGTAGAGTTTGCAATTATATCTGGTTGTATCTAAATATATTTGGGAGAATAGGTCCCATCATCAGTCTAGCACATTAACAACTACAGATTTATAATCTGCACTACAGATTGCTGGCCGAAAAAGCAGATATAAATCATCTGACAGCATGTCCTTGGCTGGCACCCTATGCTCTACAAGCCATCATCAGGTCAATGTTTCACTGAGCTGCTGCCATTTACATCTTCGCAGTTTCAACATTAACCCTGCATTTGTTTTCAGAAAATTGAATTCCCCCCTTCATGGTACTCCCTCTCTGAAATAACCCAGTTACCCACACAATCCATGTTCATTAGCATGCAAGCAAATATACCATGCTGTCATTTTCCTAGCTCCTATTTATAGTCATTATATTATTAACAGTTGTACTGTTTATCAAATAGAGGCTGTCATGGATCATGAAATTGAACAGACAGTTAAACTGATCTTTTAATTACAACTTTTAAGTTAAATTGTTACGTACTTGATTTAGAACTTAACAGGCTTATAAATACTCCACTCCAGAACAAACAAGGCAAAAAAACCCTTTTCACTTCCAAGTAAACCTAACAAAAACCACTCTTTG